>NW_028227263.1:73910306-74462806 GCF_978045245.1 Mus caroli | reverse complement strand
CTCACAAATCTCTTTTTTGCATGAACTTAACTGCCTCTGGTATTATGCTGTAGTAAAGTAGTGCTGACTGATGCAGAGGGGTTTGTAATCTAGGCTCTTATCAAGGTCTATAAAGCAGGATGCCTTGCGGTGTCCATATCCAAAGGTACTTAGACAGCTCACCTTCTCTCAAGCTGACTTATACTGATGTGTTGGAACAGTGACACATATTCATCTTGGCTATAGTGGAACTCAACAAATCACATGAAATAAATGTGTCTCAGCCAAGCAACTGGATAGGGGAAGCATCTATAAAGGTGTGCTAGGAGATGAGGTGGAAGAGGGTGGGGACTGTACCAGCAGGAGTTATGTTAGCAAAAACCATTAAGGAGGCTGCTGCTGAAGATAGCTTTGCTCGGGTTTGGTGTAGTTCTCAGTCATACATGAGAGAGATGGCCACCAAGGACTGCTCAGAAAGACCTTGGTGATCTTAGGAAGGTTTCCCACATCTCTCTCTCTCTCTCTCTCTCTCTCTCTCTCTCTCTCTCTCACACACACACACACACACACACACACACATACACAATTAATACAGACCTCTCTGGCCCTAAATACCAAAGTTCTCAATACCTCCCATTTGAGGGATTTATGCTCATCTCCTCCCAGGGGAGATAAGCCACAGATAGGTAATGGACGTGAAGATAGAAGCCTCATCCCTAAGGTCACTATGGAATAAAGAGGCTGGGCCATGTCAGTTTTAACTTTATGAAGGGATCTCAAATCTAGAAGGTGACCCTTGAGAGCCCTATCTCAGCAGATTCAAATGGCTGACCAGGAGTGTCCGAGACACCACCATCAGGAGCACTTTGTGGTTTACCTTGGCAGGTTACCAAAGCTACTGCAGCAGATGCAGGAATTGCTTAGCTAATGACCTGCTCTCTTTTTTCTCACTCGATTCTTTTTTTGGGGGGGGGGAGTGGAGGATCAGTAGGACAGGTTTTATTTTGTTTGTTTTTTTTTTCTGCAAAAATTCTACTTCAGAAAATCACTTGACACCCAAAACAAGTTCATGATGAGAGTAAGCAGAAAATATTGAAAGTACAGACATTTTCAGAGGAGACAAAATTGTGGGCTCATTCACAGGTCTTTAAGAAAAATACATTTCCAACTGAATTGGGATGGTACAAAATGAAGCAAGCTACCACTGCTGCCTTCATTCCAGAACCAACTTTTAATCCACTGGGTTTCACACATACAATTAGAAAGGAATCAGCACACATGATGCCCTACTGAGTGTGTGTATGTGTGTAAAATTCCAACTACCGCTAATCTCCTGGATGGAAGCATGACCTTGTGAGGTTATTTTATCTTGAAAGATAAAATCTTTACAAAACTGTTCTTTTAAAATAGTAAAATATTCATCCTAATTTCATTGCTATAAAATAAGTATCTTAAAACTAATCTAATTTTACCTTTTTGTTATTTAAAGGTATGAAATGAAGAAAGTGGATATCAATTCCATAAATTTAGGAAATAAGAATGGTTAAGAGATAGTCATTAATGGTGATCTTAGGAAGGTTTCTAAATTTCTGAATTTGTATTCTGAATTTCTGTATATCTCCTGAGATGACCCATTTAACTTTCTTTCATACTACAATTTCAAGAATGTTGGTTTAGCAAATATACTTGGAAGAAAGAAATAGTATCTCAAGTTGGGATGTGACTGCATACACTCTTGTAATTCTTGCTCTTAAAAGATAGAGGCAGGAAGATCAAGAGTTTAGGGGCACCCTCAGCTGTGTAGTGGTTTGAAGTTAACCTAGGTCATGTGTAATACCAACGGAAAAACAAAACAACCCTGTCCACTCAGAATACAGAGATAATACCCACTTCTAGATCAAAAGACAGGCATGCTTATTCTCCAAGATAGAAGAATCAGGCTCCTTTGGCTTAGGTTTCTTCCTCTGTATGGCAACTTATCTTATGTATCTGTAGCCATTATATCTTATTTGCATTATTCAGTGGATCTTGGTGGCTGTCTTAGTTTGACCTTTTCCAAAGGTGCAAGTGTTGAGGCTTTGCCTCTAGCTAATAGCACTATGATGAGATAAAGGAATCTTTTAAAGTTAATTAATTAATTAAATTTATATTGCAGTATCAGCCCTTCCCTCCTCCCAGGCACCCCTCAAGCAGATCATCTCCCCATTTCTCCTCCCTCCCCACCCCTGCTTCTCCTCTGAGAAGAGGGATACCCCCCATCTGGGCATCACATCCCCTGGCACATCAAGATACTGCCGGACTAGGTGCATCCTCTCCCACTGAGGCCAGACAGGATGCTCCAGTAAAGGAATTTTTAAGAAGCAAGGCACAGTGAAAGGAAGCTAGTTCAATGAGAAATATTCTTGTAGGGGATGGTGGACTCCCACCCATTCCTCTCTGCCTCTTTGCTTCTTGGATGCTATGATGTTAGCAGTTTTAGCCTACCTGCCTGCTCCCTATGAGGCTCAGAGTAGTCCCAGCCCCAAAGGACCAAGTGGCAAATGCCAGAAACTAGGAGCCAAAGCAAAGGTTTCCTCCTTAAAGTTGCTTATACTAGACACGTTTCTATGCAGGTTGTTAATACACCAGCAGAATGGACGACATGCAAATAAGTCGGTGAAAAAACTGCTTACTGGGATGGACTTTCAGTCTACTGTTTGCTGCCAGCAGCCTTGGAACTGTGGTAGACGAATGTGTTAGCTGGCTGGTCAGATATAATACCTCAAAGCTTCCACAACCGTGGAGAGAGACTGGAATCTGACTCTCAGGTAGTGTGGTGTTCATTACTTGGCAGATAGTTATACAAAGGTGCTTTCCCACCAGCAATGGGCTATACTCCCACCTCCGACCCCAACTCTACCTCCACCCCCATCCCATACACAGAAAGAGATATATAGATGCAAATAGCTATGCATGTCTTACAGAGTTCAAGAATCAAATGAGATACAAAGCATAAAATTCAGTGAAGAAATTAGACCATTTCAAGCCCATGCTACTGCCCTGGGTTGTAAATCAAGAGAGAAATTAGAGCAATGAGAGATAGAAGAAAGGGAGAGAAATGTGAGAAGCAGCCCCAGGGAGGTAGTCCCGGGAAACAAAATGAAGCTAGGTAGAGGGTTTGAGCTCCTGGCAACATTTCTTCGGTGTGTACAATCCTGCTACATTGTTTCCAGGGAGAACCTCAGCCGTTCTCTTCTCTGCTCATCCCAGCACTCAGAACCTTTTCTCTGTCTTCAAATCCAGTTCCTGCAAAGTTCACCTTATCTCTGAGTACACATTTCTCTCCCCTTCTTGCTCCTATCCTTGTTCACTCTGTGTGTTCAGGTTTCCTTGTTGACCCTTGCGCTGCCTCCACCACTATTGCTTCTCTGAATAAAAAGTGTCCCTGCCCGCTACAATCCAAGCACATCTGTCCTCAATCCTGCTGCCATCATTTGCTATCGTCCTGGGTGACCCACTACTTGGTATTCAGAATAGGTCTCTCTGTCCACTCTGCTCTGATAGGGCAGAGCCTTTTTATCAGTCTGACCCACTACCTGTTCCCATGCCTCTTTTCTCCTGTGCTGGGGCAGGGCAGGGGCAGTTTAAACTCAGGACATCTGATTCTTGGGGGAACAAGGAAATCAGAGATGCCAGGCTGAGGAAAACAAGGGCTCCTGAGGTCCTTAAAGGGAACTTCTAGAAGTGAAAGAGGGAGACTAGATTGTATTCAAATGGCCACACTCGGTTTCCTTAAGGGAACACAGCTCTTGAGACTCGTAAACATGTCAAGCCACAGCTCCAGGTCTGGACATGCGAAGCCACAGCTCCAGGTTCGGGCAGTAGTCGGGTCCTTGGATCTGAAAGCAAAATCGTGTTAATGAACACTTGTTCTGGATTGTTTTCTGGCCTTGAACATCTATTTCTTACTTTCCTGTCTCTTCTGACTCTTTTAGGAGCAATGGACATTTATTAAACATAATGAAAACAGGACTGAAGATGGTCATAGGGCAAGGACCCGGGTGTCACAAAATAAAGCTTCATATAAACCAAGAATAAGAAAAAGAGATACATACATTTTATATGTGGTAGAAATTCTATTTATTTTACATATGACTTTTGCCCAGGATTATGCATTCAATCTGGAAGATATATATATATATATATATATATATATATATATATATATAATATGTGTGTGTGTTTTATAATATATGAATTCCCTATATCCACCCTGCTAGCTCTTTTTGTTAAAAGGAAGGTCAGCAGGTATAGTTAGCTGTAGAACACAGACAAAGATTATCCAGTGATGCTCTGCCAAAGCCCATTCAAGAACAATTGCTTGCTCCTCAATGGAACCCTATCTTCATTTTTATCTGAAAGATAAAATGCTCCCAGGGAAAGGATGTTAGTGAGATTTCCTGGGGGGAGGGACAGAATACAACAAAAGATATAGAAGCGTCAGTTCTGCTGAGATTACACCCTCTGAACTCTGCACTAATGTCAATCACCTTAGCTGTCCATAGCCTGCAGTTCACAGGCAGCTAACCACAGTCCATGGGACACAGGTCCTGTGAGTCCATCGTCTTTGCTTCTAGTATAACGCTGTCCTGTTTTAACCATCATTCCTCGTGCATACTGATTCCTGCCTAGACGTTCTACCACTGCTTCCCTCTTCATTATTGTATCCTCCACAAATTGAATGTCTATATTGTTATCTTCCACCAATCATCATTGTAACACACAAAGACACATAGTCTCTCACACACACACACACACATGAATGAATGAATGAATGAATGAATGAATGAATGAATGGAAAAACAACTTAAAATGCTGGAGCAACAAGCAAACTCTGAGAAATTAATCCCGAATCAGGAAATGTCATTTCAGCTTTGTAACCTAATGTTTGTATGTCTAAAATATTTTTTTAAAAAAATGAGAGAGTATCAAACAGTCTTATAATGAAAAAAGAATGTGCCCATGGCATTAATTCTACCTCCTCTACAATCACCTACTTCTGCCATCCCTATTCTAGGTACCCTGGTCATGTGAATGGGTACCCTGCCTTCTCAGAAGCACAAGCTTGGATAACGGGACTTTTCCTCTTTGTAGGGGTGAGTGCCATGGTTGGTATTAAGTATCAGAGTGCTTGAGCCAGATATTAACAACATTTCTCACATCGGGGGAGTAGCCATTCTCGAGAAAAGAAATTCTATGCTGTGGCCTTTTTAGTGATTAGCTACTTTTCATTTTCTTTTTAATTGAAAATAAACTCTATCATGCAATACATACCAACCACATTCCCACCCCCTACACTCCTTCTAGCTCCCCATGCCCTCACCTTCCCTCTTCTTCCATGGTGTTCCTTGATCTCCTTGGGAAGGGACTTAATGGAGACCTGAACCTGCTCCCATCTGCTGCTGGAGGAAGTCTCTCTGGTGATGACTGGACAAAGCACCATCTATGAGTATAGCAGAATAACATTAGAATTTTTTGTTTTTTTTTGAGACAGAGTTTCTCTGTGTAGCCCTGGCTGTCCTGAAACTCACTCTGTAGACTAGGCTGGCCTCAAACTCAGAAATTCGCCTGCTTATGCTTCCCAAGTGCTGAGATTAAAGGTGTGCTCCACCACGCCCGGCTAGGATATTTTTACCCTTATTCTACCCTTGGTCTCTTGGCTATTCAGTCTCTGGTTCCTGGCCATCTAAGCAGTATAGAACATGGGTTCCCTCTCCTGGCATGGGCCTGAAGTTAAACAAGATATTAGTTGGTTCTTTGACACCATTGCACAAGCACATCTTGAAAGCAGGGCAGATTGTAGGTGGAGGGTTTTGTGGCTGAGTTGGTGTTCAGATTTCTGTTTCCAAAGCCTGCAGAATGGCTTTTTGAGCCAAAGAGACTAGACTGTAAGGTTGACGACCCCAGGCCTACACCAGCTCGATCTGTTCACCTTCAGTGAGTGGGGTGTACAGGAACAAATTCCACCCAGCTCACTGACTAGCTACTTTCCTTTTTCCAAACTCACTTCCTGTTTCATGACAAATGAAAGGATTTCACCAATACTGCCTTCCACCTTCTTGTCTAATAGCTACATGTTATCTTTTCTCATTGTGGATCACCCATACTTAGGTCAAACTGTTCTCTCTGTATCACCTCATATAGTACTTTCTAATATCCTATGTTGTAGTTTCACTGCCTTCTTAAAATTCTGTTGCGTGCTAAACAAAATGGAGGTTTCCCTGATACATTTGATACTCTCCTTTTTGTTTTATAGATTTCCCTTGGAACCAGTAGCACAACCAAATGTGCCACAGATGATATTCTCCATTAATTCAGCCATCCTTGGGTCTCCCAGGAGAGTGTCAATCATCAAGTGAACTTTCCCTTTCACTCCTTCCAAATCCATCCATACCACTTTATAGTCGATCTCTTCACCATTGGGCTTGTTATTTTTGTTTGTTTGGTTTTTTTTTTTTTTGGTGTTATGCAGTTTGGAACACAGCTGAGCGGTAAATCTGGGGTAGATTTTGCATTGTTTAGTATTGCTGGCAGGCTAGTGGAAGGAATGTTCATTACACAGAGTTACAGAGGTGGGCTAAGTGTTGCTGTGAAGGAGCACCTGGAGGCTGGGATTCTGAGCTGGAAAGGCAGTCTTCCTTCTGTCAGTTCACAAGGAGCTGAAGGAGCTACTTACTCAACCTAGCAGCCAGACCACTTGGCTCTTGGAGGTACCTGCTAGACTGTTTCTTGAGCCTCATTAACATAACCAAGTCCTACACTTCCCAGAAGGTATTTTTAGCATGTTAATGAAAATACCTATGTAAAAAGATGGTAGAAAAAAAAAAGAAGAAGTTTGAAAATACCGGCATAGGCAGAGTGAAGCAGGCTTTGTTTTTCCCTCATTGCTAGACTTTTTTTTTTCTTTTTTTAAAATCCTGATTGAATATTTTGGCACATTTTTCCCACTTTTTTTATTAGATATTTTCTTCATTTACATTTCAAATGCTATCCCAAAAGTCCCCTAGACCCTTCCCCTGCCCTGCTTCCCTACCTACTCACTCCCACTTCTTGGCCCTGGCGTTCCCTTGTACTGGGGCATATAAAGTTTGCTAGACCAAGGGGCCTCTCTTTCCAATGATGGCTGACTAGGCCATCTTCTACTACATATGCAGCTAGAGATATGAGTTCTGGGGGTACTGGTTAGTTCATATTGCTGTTCCACCTTTAGGGTTGCAGACCCCTTCAGCTCTTGGGTACTTTCTCTAGCTCCTATACTGGGGGCCCTGTGTTCCATCCTCTAGCTGACTGTGAGCATCCACTTCTGTATTTGCCAGGCACTGGCAAAGCCTCACAGGAGACAGCTATATCAGGGTCCCTTCAGCAAAATCTTGCTGGCGTATGCAATAGTGTCTGCGTTTGGTGGCTGATTATGGGATGGACCCCGCGTGGGGCAGTCTCTGGATGGTTCCAGTAGCTGGAAAGAACCCAGGTGTCCCTCAACAGAAGAATCGATACAGAAAATGTGGTACATTTACACAATGGAGTACTACTCAGCTATTAAAAACAATGAATTTATGAAATTCTTGGGCAAATGGATGTATTTGGAGGATATCATCCTGAGTGAGGTAACCCAATCACAAAAGAAGTCACTTGATATGCACATTAGCCCAGAAACCTAGAATACCCAAGATACAACTTCCAAAACACAAGAAAATCAAGAAGAAAGACCAACGCGTGGATACTTCATTCCTCCCCAGAATACGGAATAAAATATCCATGGAAGGAGTTGCAGAGACAAAGTTTGGAGCTAAGATGAAAGGATTGCTAGACTTCTTAAAGGATTTAGCAGGAAGCTTTGCCAAATCAGTTTCTTAAAGCTTTAAGAAGTATGCAAGACTTCTTATATATATCCAATTCATAGCTTCCCTTTCCTCTTCTCCCAGTCCCTTTCTTCCCTCTCACCTCCTCACCCCCAATCCCTTTCTTCTCAGAAAAGGGGAAGTCTCCCATGGGTATTAGATCTCCTTAGCATATCAAGTTGCAGTAGGACTAGGCACATCTTCTATTGAGACACGTGTCTGTTTGTAGCAAAAACTATTTGTGGACATTGTAGTTTGGCAGTTTTTCGAATTCATTTTGCAAGCATCACATTTCCTTTTCCAAATAAGAGAGTGAGAGAGAGAGAGAGATCCAAGAACAGATTCTTGCTGAGTCTTTATGCTGTCATAGGGCTCCCAGTTCTAAAATACTGGTTTTGTTCTTTAGTGGAACTTCATAGAACCAAAGTGGCCCACATTAGCTATACTTATTCATTTTGAAAAACTTCATAACATTTACCCAATTGAATGAGAATTGGTTTTGATTTAAACTCAGCATGTTACATATGTTTGAAATATACCATGTAACCAATAACATAAAATTAGTTTACTTAATTAAAACACTATATTTAGTACTGATGAAAGAAATCAGGAATCCTCTGCTTTCATTTTCCTTTCAGTTGGTTTGCGTATGCAGTGCTGGAAGATCACGAATAAATTAACACTTAATATTCTACTGCATTCTAATCAATATAGTCCTGATGTACACAGGGAAATAAACCAGTTTTTTTTGTCATACCTCCCATAAAATTGTATTAAACTAGACAGATATGTTCATTGATATGATGGCAGAACAAAACAATCATATAAGTATGTCTTCCTGGAGTGAAACTCAGCTTCTTCACTTCTCAGCTACAGCCATGAAATAATACCACTTCTTTCTATTCTACAAACTCTCAACTGGTCTAAATGGCATGGAATGGAAGTGGCTTGTCTCCATTCTCTTGTACTCCCTTCCCAGTCACGCAAAAAAATATTTGTTGGAATTATTATAACAATGAATTACTAGTGGAGGATATGGGAAGACCACCTGTCTATACACAGATTGATCATTAAACCCTTTTAAGGTAAGCAAAACATCTTATATAGTCTGTAAACTGCCCAACTACCCAAGAGGTATCTGAAATATCTAATTTTATGCATAATAACATTGGATAAATGTTTTCATTCAAAGCAAAACAATCTTCTCAGGTGAACTCTTTTAACTTCAGTCCTAGAATAAATATATATATTCAAAGGTAGATGCTTAGAATGTTTCATTACATTTAATTTCTTAATTTACCCCATGTGTGACCATGGTTGGTGTGTAGATTCAGAGAACACCCTGTGGGTGTCAGTTCTTCTACAGCTTGGTTGGGTCTTGTCAACAAGTACCTTCATTTGCTGAGCCATTCTGCTAGTTCTTACAGATAAAATTTTGACCATAAAAAAACACACACCAAGTATTTCTTCTAATTTATACAACATAATCATCAACTTGGACTTTCTAGGATTCCTGTATTCTTCATTAGTAAAAGGACAGATAACAACTCAGACGAATGGAGTTAATTTTCAGTGATTTATCTTGTTCGGAACATTTCTGGTGGTGTACCTCAGGCCTGCCTTCTGCCCCTGTGCTACACAGTTTCAAGTCAGCGCACAGATAGCACTATGCAAAGTTACTAAGCAACATCCTGTCCACAGGGAGCATTCATTAGGTTTGTGATACCCTCTTGCTGACAGTGCATGCTGTTGTCTGTGCTCCTGCATTTTAAATCCTATTGTCTCAATGAGTCTGATTAATTCATTATGCACAAATGTGCATCTGATTAGAAGCAGCTATTTAGCATTGGTGGAGAAGCTAGATTGAATTAATAAAGATATCAAGAATAATGTTTCAAATAATTTTACTGTTATGGGAGAATAGAAACTGTCCCTTTATTGAAGGACAACTCGGATAAGAACATTTAAATGGACTGTTGAGGAAAATAGCATCAGAACCATGGGAAAACTATGCCAAGGTGTACTTAACATATTTTAACATTTTTAAAAGTAGCTTGAACACACAAGAAATGTAGATACCTAACATTTTACATTTTTTTGGTCTTATTCATTTTCCTCTCTGGCATGTTAGAATCACTGAATCTTCAGTGTTAGAGCAGACTGTGGTTTTTTGTTCTCGCTTTCTTTCCTATGTATGTATGTATGTATGCATGCATGCATGTATGTATGTATGTATGTATCTTTCACACTGTTTTCTTCAGGTAGAATATTCTTAAGGTTTGAACTCTTGGTACCCAGCTGTCTGGTACTCTACTGAAGGTTAAGGAACCTTTAAGGTCTTGCTAGAGGAAGTTGGTCATTAGTTGGAACTGTCTTGAGGTTAGATAGCTTGATGCTACTTCCTGTCTATTGTGATTCCTCACAGCTGTGGGTATCGACAGCCACCTTATACTACTGCTGGCAAACCCTCCACTATGATGGCCTGTATCCTCAAAAAAACCATGAGCCAAACTAAGCAGTTCTTTGTTTACTAAGTTGCTTCTTGTCTGGGTTTGGTTCCATCAGTGAGTAATGTAACAAGCACACAGTCCAAAGAGTCTAAGATCACCCTACCATTCTACCATCGTATTTGCTAATAATTTCCTCACCTCTGCAAGGATCTTAGACTCAGTTGTCACAATTATGATGCTTCTTTTTTTTTCATAGCACGGATCTCTTGGTTGATATTCTATATTGGATATATCCTTAGTAGTACACTCTTCCCTTTCCCATTTCTTTGGGTATAATTTCCAGTTAGTATTGCACATATATATCATTACTGCTTTGAAATGTTTGTCTAGCAAGTCCATAATCTAGGTACCTGTCGTGATTATGTTTCTTGGTGGGTCACAGATGCTGTTTTTTAAGTATGTTATAATTGTGTTGATAAGTGAATATTACAGATAATTGAGTGTAGCAACTTCAGATTACTTAACTCTTTCCCTCTATGTCCCATCCCACATAGTCTGCCTGGATTCTGTTGCTTGCTTATTTTACTGACTACTTGAGCTAATTCCATGAAGTTCTTGGGGGGAATTACACTGTGTCCTCTAAAGTTTCTTATAATACATTTTTATTATAGTATTTTAGTGTTAGGGCTAGGCTTTAGAAATGCTCCCCAGATTGTTATAGCTAGATGAGCTATCAATGACTAGCTGGAAGTTGTGCTTAAATAGTGTGAATCATTAAATCTACTCTTTTGTATTGATTTGTGCATGTTTGGTGCATTCTTTATCTATTGCTGTGTTATAGTGTCAACACAAACGTATTTAGGTTTATAACACTTATGTTAATGGTCCTGTGAGTTAGAATTTGGACATAGCTTAGCTGGATTGCCTGCTTCAGGGATTCATAAAGATGAAATGGATGTTAATGAGGGCACTTAGAATCCCCTCAAGGATCACTTGGAGAAATGTGGACTTCAAAGTTAACATTTTTATTATTGACAGATCTGAGTTCTTTGGAGTTACTGGACTGACAGACTCATGTTACTGCTGAATACAGTAAACTGGAGGCTGGTCTTGGCTCTTTATTACAGGGGCCTCTGTATAAAGCAATGAATGACACAGAAGCTTGTGTGGTTAAAACCAGAAGAAGAGAAACTGTCCTAGCATGGCAAACATTTAACTATTATACAACATAATGAAGAAAATGGTATCCTGTCACCTGCACAATGTTTTATTTGTTATAAGACATTTGTAAGTACTGATTAGATCCATGCGGAGACTCCTGCAAGAACGTGAGTTATTTGTGACAGAGAGAATTGGGTCCAGATTGGGGCATGCTTTCAAACTTCAGTGGGTTTACAAGTTTGTCTTCTTTTGTATTTTCTCCATCTTCAAGTCTTTATGCTTAGCCAGGAGTGACCAACTTTCCCGGGCTCTCACTGGCTTCTCTGAAGAAGGTATATCCTTCACAGAGTCTTCCAAGTATTAAAAGTCATATGCAGCCCGACTTTTTCATCTGTTCATCTCCCTTAATCTACTTCCTGTGTGTTGAGCCAGTGTCCTGTTGACTCATCTGTCTCATCCATTATGGATATAGGGCTTCTGTCATCTTTCCCTCTTTGCTTCCTGCTCATATCTTTATGGCTTTCAACAATGGGATTACAGACTGGCAGCTCCAAATATCCCACATTCTGTTTTGGCAAGAAGTGAGCTTCCAATGTAGACTGTCTGTACCATCTGTGTAGAGAGGACTCCATACAGATGATGGAAGAGAGAGCAAGCAGAGACAAGAAATGTCCAGCTCTAGTCACACAGGCCTTCCCCACCCCCATCGGTACACTGCAGAGTTTCTCAGAAGGTATTCCTCTTTCCTGTGTCATTTTTTTAAGACATGCAGGTGACATTGTTCACCAACTTTCTCCATTTTTAACTCTTGAAATAGTAGTTCTAAGTACCTGAGCTAGCCAAGTCTTGTATGCCAAATTTTCCAACCAAAATGGAACCAAAATAACTGCTCATATGGTCTGTATGCACAGTAAGTTTGAGAAGTAGAGTCTAGGTCATTTTTAGAAATTCTTAATGACCATGGTTCTACAGCAAAATTGTATTCAATACTTCAATTTAGGAAGCTTGGTATTATCTTGAGGTTGAGAAAAATTGAAGACAGTTACTTGCTCATAGAATGTTAGATGGAAAAGAGTAGCTATTTTGTTCATATATTAGAAAAAATGACTGTCGTTTCTTTGGGTATCCTGAATATATAAAATTAATAATATATGTTTATTACCATATACAGTATATGATATATGTATGTATGTATATATATATATATATATATATATGCAATAAGTGCTAACTTTAATTACCAAATATTCAACTACTTTTGTAGAATCTCCTGGCCTTGCTTGAAGACTCCATCTTGAATCTAAGCACTTCACACCTAAGGGGCAGTACAGTATGGCCAACTAAATGCCTTGAGACTGGATCTCTCTTATTCCTTTTTACTTCGAGGCAGGTACTTAACTCCTCTGTGTTTCAGAGCTCTCATTTACTTAATGGATTTAAGTATTTATTTGTAGGAATGCTGTAGGTGGCAAGTTAATAAGGCTGAAAGCAGAGCCCTGTTCTTAGAAACACTTCAAGCATTTTATCACTCTGGGGTATTATTATCCTGGTCTGAAGCACTTTTATTCACATGCTTTATGATTGCAGTAGCACTTTGTCTGTGTGGCCTCTCTGCTTCTGTTTTTATTTCCTTGGGGTCTATTCTGCAATCTGTTCCATTAAGGGTCTTTTTAAAAGGCTCTCAAAACCCCCTTCTTTCTTATGGCTGTTTTAAGTGTTGAGAGGATGGGAATGAGTCTGGCCAACTCTGCCATCCTGGCTTTATATTAGCTTAAAGAAAGCAGCTTTAGTGAGAATCAAAATCCATGAGAACTGAAACGTATCACGTATGTGTAACTTTAATTTTTCAAAGCCTATTTTTAATGATGGTTCTTAAATGCTTTATCCTCCCTTTTAGCCCACCACCCACCAGAGGTAGTGGGAAGGAAAGGATTCAGGGGAAGTGGACCTGTTTAGAAATGGTTCTTGGAGCAACTCCCATCTGTGTTGTCAGGAAATTGGCAGTTCAGTTCACAGGCCAGCAATGGCAGCTCGATCCACCCAGAAGGACTTCAATGATATACCAGCAGTCCAGATTGGTGGTTTTGGGTTAGCAAACACAAATCAGCCGCAGTGGCACTACCTAGCAGAGACAGTCAGGTCTCTGCCTTAGGCACCAATAGGAATGCCAAGAGAAGTTCTCAGCATTGGCTTTCTCAGTGAAGTGAAGATCAGCCAAGATGCAAGACCAACAAGCCTTGCACAGCCAGTTCTATAATCAAGCCTAGCCTAGCCTTCCTCCATCACTGTCTGTGGAGTCTTATTTATATTCACTCCAAACATCATGTTTCCTCCACTGGTCTTCCCTCACCCCATGCCTTGCCTTAGCAAGTCTGCCTCAGCTGACATCACTTTGCCAATTGGCCTGAGACTGTGAAAGCAGCAAGAAGCTGCAGCACACCACCAGAAGGTTTTTCTGTTTTGTTTTGTTTGTTTTTCAGTGTGTGTGTGTGTTTCTCTCTATGGAGTCCCAGTAAATGGATCTCAACTATGCAATGTAAGGTGGATCAATAGATGCCTGTTGTTAGCAAGGAATCCTTCATCTCGTGTCCTTTCACATACTTGCTTTAGCAGAACATTCTTTCACCTGTGTCTGCTTCAGTGAAACACTACTTCCCGTTTGCCCCCTCAAAACATCATGCAACACAACTAACTTTCCAAACAACTCTTTCTGTTGTTGTTGTTTTGAGACAGGGTTTCTCTGTGTAGCCCTTGCTGTCCTGGAACTCACTTTGTTGACCAGACTGGCCTCGAACTCAGAAATCTGCCTGCTTCTGCCTCCCAAGTGCTGGGATTAAAGGCTTGCACCACCATGCCGGGTTCCAAACAACTCTTAATGTTCACACTTCTTGTGCCTTTTTTTTCCCCCTGTCTGAAAAGCCATGCTGTAAATATTTACCAGTACTCTTTAGGGCTTCTCCCAGCAGTTCCAATAAAATGTCAATGGCCATCCGCTGGCCTGAACCTGCTTTCTTTTCCAACTTCATCACTTATGTTTTAAGCATGGACTCCAGCCACACTGTTCACACTCTTTCTTAACTACACCTGAAGCTTGTCTGTGCCTGGGAGCACCTAGAAGGCTCTTCCCATTATTGGGATTATTTTGGTACTTTTCCTTAGACTTCTCATCAAATGTTTTGTTTTTGAAAGGCTTTGCAATGTCATTTTTAATTTAAAACCTTTTTAAAACATTTATTTATTTATTTACTTTATTAGGTATTTTCTTTATTTACATTTCAAATGTTATCCCCTTTCCCAGTTTCTCCTCTGAAAATCCACTATCCCTCCTCCCTCCCCCTGCTCCCCAACCCACCCACTCCCGCTTCCTGGTCCTGGTATTCCCCTATACTGGGGCATAGAACCTTCATAGGACCAAGGGAATCTCCTCCCATTGGTGACCAACTAGGCCATCCTCTGCTACATATGCAGCTGGAGCCATGAGTCCCACCATGTGCTTTCTTTGCTTGGTGATTTAGACCCTGGGAGCCCTGGGGTTACTGATTAGGTCATATTGTTGTTCTTCCTATGGGGCTGCAAAAAATAAAAAAAATTAAAAAAAATTACCTGTATATAAGTTCCGTTTGTGATAGATTTAAAACTTTATGGTATCATATAGTTTCCATAGAAAGACTTTTTATTTTTAGTTTTGTCATTTATATGTAATAGTTTTTAGAAAATTTTTTTTCTAGAAAGAAAGCATTATGACTAATGTACAAAAAAACTTTTTAAAAATTAGGTATTTATTTCATTTACATTTCCAATGCTATCCCAAAAGTCCCCCACACGCTCCCCCACCCACCCACTCCCACTTCTTGGCCCCGGTGTTCCCCTGTACTGAGGCATATAAAGTTTGCACGACCAACCTTTTAATTAACACATTAAAAAGTTACACAGTTATAAGTATTATTTGTTTCCCTGTATGTATACATTATGTAAGGTAATTAGGGTTAGTACATCTGTTTTGTTTTTCCAGACACTTCTCTGTGGAAAGAGAGGACATTAAAAAGTCTCTCTGTGACTTCTTGCAACATAAGTACATTATCCTTCTCTCCTGGGGCCACATGCCTGGAGCACAGGACTCTCCTCTCTCTCTAACTGTACCTTATTCACTCTCAAATCACAGCCTCTCCCTCCTCTCTCTGCCAGCATTCTCTGAAATGCTCCCATCTCTTTGACATTCAGTTACGTACTGCAGTAGTTACTCTCCATTAGACCACCGGAACCATGGGATCGGGTACTTTGATATGTTTTCTTTACTGGAATGAGTAAGCAACTATACTCAACCCCCATCAACATATATAATAAGGATTTTGACTTACACCAACAGTAGATATTAGTAAGTTCTCAACCTTTGGATGAGTAACAAAACATACCTACATGGTACCTGTCATGTTAGACACATGAGCAGTGTATAATTATAGGTGGTACACAGAAGTAAACTCACTCCATTTTTATAACAAACCTTACATAGATGGGTGAATGCTGAGGTCAAGGACAACACCATGTAGCTCATAGATGGTAGAATAGAGCCCCATGGACAGCAAAGCTAGTACTTAACTTCTTAATTCTGTTAAATTGTGCCTGTGTGTGAGTGTGTGTGTGTGTGTGTTATTTCCTTGCCTTCAATTTTACTGAACATATTTCCTTTTAATGTACTTGTTAACCATTTGTATATTTTAATACAAAATACAACGTCGAGTCCTTTGTTCCACTTTTTCATAAATGTTGGGGTTTTAATCATCCCCTGACATAGTCAAAAAGTCCTTTGCCTTGATTATTTCAGGGCCTTTTTATCTTTGTAATGAGTTTTCATTCACCATTAATATTTAAGTTTGGCATACTCAGGTCCAGTAATTTTTTTTTCAGAATTTTTAGCTTTTGTCATGTGAATAGGAAATGTTGCCCATGACAAGATTGCCATGTGACAATTTTAATTCTAAAACAAAATTTTAACTGCTTTAAAAAAAAAAACAACCTGAGTGAGGTAACCAAATTACAAAAGAACTCACACAATATGTACTCACTGATAATTGGATATTAGCCCAGAAACTTAGAATACCCAAGATATAAGATACAATTTGCTAAACACATAAAACTCAAGAAGAACGAAGACCAAACTGTGGACACTTTGCCCCTTCTTAGAATTGGGAATAAAACACCCATGGAAGGAGTTACAGAGACAAAGTTTGGAGCTGAGATGAAAGGATGAACCATCCTTTCATCTGCCATATCCGGGGATCCATCCCATAATCAGCTTCCAAACGCTGACACCATTTTATACACTAGCAAGATTTTGCTGAAAGGACCCAGATATAGCTGTCTCTTGTGAGACTATGCCGGGGCCTAGCAAACACAGAAGTGGATACTCACAGTCAGCTATTGGATGGATAGCCACAGGGCCCCCAATGGAGGAGCTAGAGAATGTAACCAAGGAGCTAAAGGGATCTGCAACCCTATAGGTGGAACAACAATATGAACTAACCAGTACTCCTCTGGAGCTCGTGTCTCTAGCTGCATATGTATCAAAAAAAGATGGCCTAGTTGGCCATCACTGGAAAGAGAGGCCCATTGGTCTTGCAAACTTTATATGCCCCAGTACAGGGGAATGCCAGGGCCAAGAAGTGGGAGTGGGTGGTTGGAGGAGTGGGTGATGGAGCATGTGGGGGACTTTTGGGATAGCATTGGAAATGTAAATGTAATAAATACCTAATAAAAATTAAAAAAAATTAAAGCAAACAAACAAACAAAAACCAAATATAATAACTGCTTTGAGCAAAGCAAAAGTCACAGTGGCCTCCATTCTGGATCTCACCCCCCAGGGCTGCATAAAATCCTGAACTTTCTTACACCTTCGTCTTTTCTTACCTGGGGACATGTTTTAAGTTTTAATATCAAAGCTATCCTGTTTATATAAAAACACTCCGGAGCTAAGAATGGTAGCCCATAACTTTAATTCCATTACTCAAGATGGAAAGAGTAACAGCTCTGTGTGAGTTTAAGGCCAGCCTCTTTTGTACAGGTAGTGCCAGAGTATCTAGAGATACCTCATCGTGAGGCTTTGTCTCAGAAAAAAATCTAGAAATATGCAAACAAAACTCTCTCTCTCTCTCTATCTCTCTCTCTCTCTCATTCTCTCGTCTCACACACACACACACACACACACACACACACACACACACACACACACACACCTATGTGACCATAGTTAATGAAAATTAATGAAAGAAGAGGCCATGAATGTGAATGAGAACAAGGAGAGATATATGAGAGGGTTTGGAGGGAAGAAAAGGGATGGGAGAAGCTATATAAGCTCAAAAATATTTTCAACAAAAAACTATAGCAGAATAAAATATAACAATATAAACCAAAAACCATCATGTTGAGGCTGGACAAGACAACCCAACAGCATGAAAAGAGTCCCAAGGAAAGGCACAAGTATCAGAGTCCCACTAGTTCACACACTCAAGTATTTTATAAGAATACTAAACAGATGGCCCAGGATAGACTTCTGCAGGGCCTGTGTGTGCTGCTTCAGTCTCTGTGAGCTCTTATGAGCTCTGCTCAGTTGATTTGGAAGGCCTTGATCTTCTGGTGTCTTCCATTCCCTCTGGCTTCCAAACTGTTTCTGCCTCTTCTTTTGTGGGAAGGGATTTGATGGAGACACCTTACTTAGAGCTGTGTGTTCCAAGGTCTCTCTCTGTCTCTGTCTCTTTCCCTGTGTGTCTGTCTGTCTTTGTGTCTCGCTCTCTTTATCTCCGTGTCTGTCTCTGTGACACACTCTCTCTCTCTCTCTCTTTGTGTGTGTGTGTGTGTGTGTGTGTGTGTGTGTGTGTGTATGTGTGCAATGTTGTGGATATTTATATTTCTTCCCATCTGCTACCAGAGGAAGCCTCTTTGATAATGACCAAATGAATAAAGCAACAATCTATGAATACAGCAGAATGCTGTGAGGGGTCATTGTATTCTTACTTTTTTTTTCTTTTTTAAGCCCAGTAGTATTTGGTTTTATTCTAGGTCTCTGGGCTTTCTAGTGTCAGGTATGAGTTCCATCTTGTAGAATAGGCCTAAAGGGAAATCATGGTTACTCCCATAAGCTTTGTGCTACCATTGTGTTAGCATATTTTGTGGGCAGGATAGAGTGCTCATTAAAGTTTGGATGGCTGCTTGGTGTTTTTGTTTTTCTTTGGTAGCCTTCAGAGTACCAAAGACACTAGAACATGGTGTGTTCAGTGTAGGGACTAGCTCCATGTTCAATGTGTTGTGTGGATGTTGCCTTCAGCAAAAGCAGTTGATGGAGAGCAACCTATTGTCTTGCCAACAGCCTGGATTGTTTGGGAATTTTTCATGGAATCCTTTTGGCCAACAACTCATTGGATGTAACCAAGTCCTGGTACTTTAAGCCTCATTTGGTGAAACAAGAAGGCCAGTTGGGACTCAGTCTCCCTCATTATTTGAAGACTTCATTAGTATTGCCTTTATGTAATTTTGAGAATTTTCTACTGCACTAGGTTTTCATATTTCATATGAAAACATAGCTGTTTATTAGCTATTATTATTTAGCTATCTCTCCCTACATTCTCTCCCTCAACCCCATCTTCCCTCTCCCTCCCCTTCTAATCCTCCTGTTCCACCGCCCCCCCCC
Source organism: Mus caroli (assembly GCF_978045245.1). Lineage (NCBI taxonomy): Eukaryota > Metazoa > Chordata > Mammalia > Rodentia > Muridae > Mus > Mus caroli. The sequence goes on along the minus strand of NW_028227263.1, from coordinate 74,443,655 downwards.
CCCACCTCTAGTCCACCTGTAAAATCTATTCTATTTTCTCTCACAGGGAGATCCATGTGTTTGTTCTTTAGTCAATTCCTCTATATTTTACCTCTCTGGGTCTATGGATTATAGTAGGTTATCATTTATTTAATGGCTAATATCCATTTATAAGTGAATATATACCATATTTATCTTTTTGGGTCAGAGTTACCTCACTGAGTATATATATTTTTTCTAATTTCATTCATTCACCTGAAATTGTCATAAAGTCATTTCTAACAGCTGACTAACACAATAGCATTGTGAAATTTTACAAAATTTCTTTATCCATTTTTCTGATGAGAGATATCTAGGTTGTTTCCATCTCTGGCTATTATGAACAGAATATCAATAAACATGATTGAGTAAATATCTCTGTGGTATGATGAAACAGCCTTTGAATGATATAACTGGGTCTTAAGATATATTAGTTCCCAACTTTTTTCAGGGTCTGCCATATTGATTTTTATAGTGGCTATATAAGTTTGTATTTCTACCAGCAATGGAGAATTGCTCCCCTTAATCTACATCTTAGCTAATATGAGCTGTGACTTGTGTTACTGATCTTTGCCATTCTGACAGATGTAAGAGGAAATCTCAAAGTAGTTTTAGTTTGTATGTTCCTGGTGTCTAAGGATGCTGAAGATTTCTTTAAGTGTCTCTCAGCCATTTGAGTTTCTTCTACTGAGAATTTTCTGTTTAGATCTAACCCCATTTTTGATGAGGTTATATGGTTTTTAACACCTAGTTTCTTGAGTTCTTTATATATTTTGGAAATTAGATTTCTTTTTTTTTTCAAAATTATATCCTACTGTGTGAATCTTTTTTTATGCAATCAACAACAAAATGGAACACTGATTTACTAAGATGAAGTTAAATGTTATTATTTCATTGTTAATTTAATCAAATTTTATTTTCCATCTTCTACAAACCAGAATCTGACATGTTTCTGTTTACACAATATACTGAACTTTTTTTTTTTTTTGGTATTTTTTTTATTAGGTATTTTCCTCATTTACATTTCTAATGGTATCTCAAAAGTCCCCCATATCCTCCCCCCCACCCCCCTACCCACCCACTCCCACTTTTTGGCCCTAGCATTCCCCTGTACTGGGGCATATAAAGTTTGCAAGTCCAATGGGCCTCTCTTTCCAGTGATGGCCAACTAGGCCATCTTTTGATACATATGCAGCTAGAGTCAAGAGCTCTGGGGTACTGGTTAGTTCATAATTGTTCCACCTATAGGGTTTCAGATCCCTTTAACTCCTTGGGTATTTTCTCTAGCTCCTCCGTTGGGAGCCCTGTGATCCATCCAATAGCTGACAGCGAGCATCCACTTATGTGTTTGCTAAGCCCCAGCATAGTCTCACTAGAGATTGCTAAATCAGGGTCCTATCAGCACAATCTTGCTAGTGTATGCAACGGTGTCAGCGTTTGGAAGCTGATTATAGGATGGATCCCTGGATATGACAGTCTCTAGATGGTCCATCCTTTTGTCTCAGCTCCAAACTTTGTCTCTGTAACTCCTTCCATGGGTGTTTTGTTTCTAATTCTAAGAAGGGGCAAAGTGTCCACAGTTTGGTCTTCGTTCTTCTTGAGTTTCATGTGTTTTGCAAATTGTAACTTATATCTTGGGTATTATAAGTTTCTAGGCTAATATCCAATTATCAGTGAGTACATATCATTTGAGTTCTTTTGTGATTGGGTTACCTCACTCAGGATAATGCCCTCCAGGTCCAACCATTTGCCTAGGAATTTCATAAATTCATTCTTTTTAATAGCTGAGTAGTACTCCATTGTGTAAATGTACATTTTTTGTATCCATTCCTCTGTTGAGGGGCATCTGGGTTCTTTCCAGCTTCTGGCTATTATAAATAAGGCTGCTATGAACATAATGGAGCATGTTTCTTTCTTACTAGTTGGAACATCTTTTGGATTTATGTCCAGGAGAGGTATTGCGGGATCCTCCGGTAGTACCATGTCCAATTTTCTGAGAAACCGCCAGACTGATTTACAGAGTGGTTGTACAAGCTTGCAATCAGGTGACAGCAGATGCTGGTGAGGATGTGGAGAATGAGGAAATTAGATTTCTATTGGATGTGTAGATGGTAAAAATCTTTTCCTATTCTGTTGACAGTGTCCTTTGCCTTATAGAATATTTTTTGTTTCGTGAGGTTCCATTTATTAGTTGTTGGTTGTAGTACCTTTCCTAATGGTGTTTTATTTAGAAAGTCTTTTCTTGAGCCAATGAGTCCAAGGTTATTCTGCAATAGCTGTTCTATTAGGTTCAGTGTATCTGGATTTATGTTGAGGTCTTTGATCCATTTGGTGTTGAGTTTGCTGCAGGGTGATAAGTATGAATCTATTTGGAATCTTCTACATGCATGCATCCAGTTTGACTAGCACAATTTGTTGAAAATACTGTCTTTTTTTCAAGTGTGTATTTCTGGCTTCTTTTTAAAAAATAAATTAAAAATACCCAACAAGTGTCTACGTGTGTATGGATTTATGTCTGGTTCTTCAATTCAACTCCATTGACCAACATGTATGTTTTTATGCCAATACAATGAGGTTTTTATTACTACAGTTTTGTAGTACAGCTTAAAATTGGGAATGGTGAGAACGCCAGCAATTCTCTTATTGTTCAGGATTGTTTTAGCTATCCTGTTTGTTTGTTTTTTCATATGAAGTTGAGAATTATTGTTCTAAAATATGTGAAGAAATATATTAGCATTGTTATGGGGATTGAAGTCAAATCTATAGATTGCTTTTGGTAGGATGGACATTTTTCCTATGTTAATTCCACTGATCCATGAGCATGGGAGATCTTTCCATTTTCTGATATCTTCTTCAACTTCTTTCTTCAAATACTTGAAGTGTTCATCATACACTTGCTTGGTTAGTGTCACTCCAATATATTTTATATTATTGGAGGCTATTGTGAAAGGTACTGCTTTTCTGGTTTCTTTCTCAGTCCATTTGTCATCTGTATATAGGAGGGCTAGTAATTTTGGGAGTTAATTTTGTATCCAGCTACAATGCTGAAGGAGTATCAGCTGTAGGAGTTTCCACGTGACAAATTCAAGGTCATTTATATATTCTATCATAGCATCTTAGAATAAAGATACTTAGATGCCTTCCTTTCCATATTGTTTCTCCGTCATCTCCTTCAGCTGGCTTACTGTTGTAGCTAAAAATTTCAAGTACTATATTGATATGGACAGATACTCAAGTACTTCAAGTACTATTATAAGTATGGAGAGAGTGTACAACCTTGTCTTGTTCCCAATTTTACTGGAATTGGTTTGAGTTTCGGTCCAAATAGGTTTATATTGACTATTGACTTGCTGTAAACTGCCTTTATTATGTTGATGCATGTCACTTTTATGGTATCATAGTTTTGAATTTTGTCAAAGGCCTTCCCAACATTGGATGGGATGATCATGTGGTCTTTTTCTTTCCTTGTGCTTATATGGTGGATTATATTTATTGATTTTCATATACTGAATCATCTCTACATCTCTGAGATGAAGCTTATTTGGCCATGGTGAATGATCATTTGGTGTATTCTTGGATTTGTTTTGCAAGTACATTATTGAAAATTTTTGCATCTCTGTTCATAAGGAAAATTAGTCTGAATTCTTTCTTTGTTGTTATGTGGTTTGGGTAACAGGGTAACTGTGGTCTCACAAAATGAATTGGGGAATGCCTTGTTAGTATTTTTTGTAATAATTTGAGAAGTATTGGCATTGGTTCTTCTTTAAAAGTCTGGTAAAATTCTGTGCAAAACCTCTCTGGCACTGGGTTGCTTCTTCTTCTTCTTCTTCTTCTTCTTCTTCTTCTTCTTCTTCTTCTTCTTCTTCTTCTTCTTCTTCTTCTTCTTCTTTTTCTTTCTTCTTCTTCCTCCTCCTCCTCCTCCTCCTTCTCCTCCTCCTCGTCCTCCTCTTCCTTTTCCTCGTCCTCCTCTTCTACTTCCATTAAAAGGCTGGAGAAATGGCTCAGTGGTTAAGAGTGGTTAAGAAATGGCTAAGTGGTTAAATGGCTCACCTTATTCTCTTGCAGAAGGCCCAGGTTCAGTTCCCTGAACCCACATGGCAGTTCACAGCTATCTATAACTCAGGTTCTTGAGATGAATGACATTTTTTTTCTGTCCTTCCTGGGTGCCAGGCACATGAATGATGTGGAATTTAAAAACCTTTAAGTTGTGTTTAACCTCTATTTCATATTATCTTGTAAGAAATTGAGGAAATACCCTTTGTCTGTGTCAAATATTATTATAGAAATGATTACTAACTAGACTTGTATGTTCTCATTCTCCTTTCAAGGGTATAGCTTCTCCTATAGTTTCTAAATGGGATCTGAATCTCTGATTACAGTTGTCATCTTTTATAGGGTTAAGAGAAACCGCTCCCCCCCCCGCCCCCCCCCCCCAGAGTGAATGAGCCATGTAATGTCTGGCATTGTTTTAAGTCTCACAGCTTATACTGTGTATTGTAAATCAAAATCAATAATGATACTTTGCTTATACACACTTCAATATGAATTAAAGAAATAAGTGCCTGGTGAGCACAGATTGGTTCTTTGTTATGCAGAACAATTTTTACAGGCTCTCTCTAGATAAAGGGCACAATGTCTGACAGACTCCTTTCCATCATTATTTACACACAAATAAATATCTACAATTGTTCTTTCAAGACAGTGTTAGAAATCACAGGGACATAAATGTCAGGGTTCAGTGTGTAGAGAATAAGGGTAATCAGATTGTGAGAGGCTTTATGGAGGAACACTGAGTGATGAAGCTTTTAGCTATCCTTTATGTAAGTGCAAGCCACACGATGATGTGCAGCCCAATTTGTTCAAGATAGAACAGTACAGCATCTGACTGGTAAGGGGTTTATGTCCAAGTATATGTAGACCTCAAAATCTCAGTAGCCAAATGTTAGAAACCCTGAGTTGATACTTCTCAAAGCAAGACCTGTGAATCAACAGCAGGTATGGACAAAGGTGCTCAGCATCCTGCCTCGGTAGCAAAATGCAACTCAAACTCATCACGGGGTACCATCTTAGGCTCAGGACACTGATAGATATCAAACAGAAAAAGAGAACAAATATCAGCCATGGTGTGGAGAAAAAAAAGAACATCAAAACACTGTTGGTGAGCATGAAAATTAGTATTCTCTATAAACAAAAGTACAGAGGTTCCTTTCAAAATTATAAACTGAACAGTTATATGATCAAGTCATCCTGTATCTAAAAGACACTAAATTCAAATGTCAAACATGTCGTCACTTTCACATTCATTGCTACCTTATTCAGAGAATCCAAAATTTCTGATTAACCTGTGTCACTCAGTGAATGGGTGGATACATACACTGTGATACATTTGTCTACATACTACCTCAGTCTCCAGTGTCTGCAAGTTGTAGGTGTGACTAACCAAGCCCAGCTCAAGGAAGTTCTTTTTACTTTAAGTAATCAAAGTTAATTTTTGTTTCCTAAGACATAAACTTAAAAGTCTAATGAATGGTGATATGTTCTGCATCTCAGCCTTAAGTTAAAGAACAGTAGCTATACTCCTTTTGATAAAGCTACAATTTGCAGTACCCCACAAAGGCGAGCTTTATCTAGACTTCAGTTTTATAATCATGCAAGTAAAAATGAATCCATGAAGCATCCATTTTATTTTCCAGAGCCCAGTTGATCTCTTAGAAATCTTCACAAATCCCACTTTCATTTTACTTTAAATTTTTATAAAACTGGATCTGAAAAATACACAGATTTGTTACAGAAGCAAGTGATAAGTGTGTTGTTCACTTAATTGCTTTACATTAGTACATTATTCAGATCATGAATGAAAGATGTTAATATACAGATCACAAATAAGAGATATTAATAAAATTAATGACCATTAGCTCTGTTTTCTGGTTGCTTTGAAAAAATAACAGCAGTGTGAAAAGCCATTGTTCAATCATTTTTTTATTGGATATTCTTTTTACTTACATTTCAAATGTTATCCCCTTTCCCTGTCAATCCCTCCCACCCCAGAAATCTCCATCCCATCACCCCTCTCCCTGCTTCTATGAGGGTGTTCCTCTACCCACCCACTCCTGCCTCCCTGTCCTGGTATTTCCCTACACTGGGGCATCCAGCCTTCACAGGACTAAGGGCCTCTCCTCTTATTGATGCCCAACAAGGTCATCCTCTACTACATATGTGGCTGGAGCCATGGGTCCCTCAATGCCGGTTGGTGGTTTAGTCCCTGGGAGCTCGGGGTGGTGGTGGTCTGGTTGATTGATATTGTTGCTCATCCTATGAGGCTTCAAACCCTTTCAGATCCTTCAGTTCTTTCTCTAATTTCTCCATTTGGGACCCTGTGCCCACTTCAAATACCTCTGTATTTCTCAGACTCTGGGAGAGCCTCTCGGGAGATAGCTATGTCAGGCTCCTGTCAACATGCACTTCTTGGCATCCACAGTGGTGTCTGGGTTTATAGACTGTATATGGGATGGAGGTGGGGAGGTAGGGAAGTTCAAAGTTAGATTCCAGAGAACCAAATAATGCTATTAAAAATGGGATACAGAGCTGAGCAAAGAATTCTCAACTGATGAATAATGAATGGCTGAGAAGCACCTGAAAAAATTTTCAGCATCCTTAATCATCAGGGAAATGCAAATCAAAACAATCCTGAGATTCCACCTCACACCAATCAGAATGGGTAAAATAAAGAACTCAGGTGACAGAAAATGCTGGCGAGGATGTGGAGAAAGAGGAACACTCCTCCATTGCTGGTGAGATTGCAAGCTGGTACAACCACTCTGGAAGTTACTCTGGCAGTTCCTCAGAAAATTGGACATAGTACTACCTGAAGACCCAGCAATATGACTCCTGGGCATATACTCAGAATATGCTCCAACATGTAATAAGAACACATTCTCCACTATGTTCATAGAAGCCTTATTTATAATATCCAGAAGCTGGAAAGAACCCAGATGTCCTTCAACAGAGGAATGGATACAGAATATGTGGTACATTTATACAATGGAGTACTATTCAGCTATGAAAAACAATGTCTTCATGAAATACTTAGGCAAATGGATGGAACTAGAAAATATCATCCTGAATGAGATAACACAGTCACAAAAGAACACATGTGGCATGCACTCACTGAGAAGTGGATATTCGCCCCAAAGCTCTGGATACCCAAAATACAATTTACAGACCACATGAAGTTCAAGAAGAAGGAAGACCAAAATGTGGATACTTCAGTCCTTCTTAGACAAGGGAGCAAATTCTCATGGGACGAAATATGGAGACCAAGTATAGAGTAGAGATTGTTCAATAAATTTTGAATAAAGTATCAGACATGCCAGTACTTTGACTTAAAAAGCTTATCTTCATTGAAGAAAATCCAGTTTACTTAAAGCACACAACATTTTGTAACTATCTCAGAATAGTCTTAGTGATGGCCTCACGGTAAAGAGGCATTTATATTGTAATCATTTGTGCCATTTTTCTTATTTTTATCATATTCTTTTTGTTATGAGAAAAATATGAACATGGGGGCTTGCTGGAATCTGTGCTGCACTGAACGGAGCTTCTTATAAAAGTAAGTGACCTTCTCCCTTCACTAGGATATAAGCAGGTTTCTGAATTGCTACTCCTCAAAATATTATAGTTCATAGAAGTCAAAGCAATGCACTTTGAGAATATTAATGTTCCTGCTTTTATAGCAGTATATATCCTGATGTGAGTTGTAAGTTACAAATCTCCCAAGAGAACATTCCCTGAATCCACTGTTGAGGATTGTCTGAAATACACAGGAACCATGACTGTACACTTTTGATATCCTGGTGGTGATAAAGGGTAGTATGTTAGTGACACACACGGGTTTAAATATCACTCTTGCACTATTGGCGAGGCACTTTGGGGAAAATCTAATGACTTGCTTAAGATTTGTGATTTTCATTGGGAAATGCAAGTACTATATGACTTTTCTCATGGCTCTGACAAAACACCAATGGTAATAATGCTAGGGAGGAAAGGCCTATTTTGGGTCCTAATCTGAGTGCTTAGTTCATCACAGCACAGAAGTCATGCAAAAAGGAGCTTAAGGCAACTGGTCAAATTGCAGCTTCAAGTCATGAAGGTGAAAGAGATAAAATGCTCGTGCTATGCTCAGTTTCTCCGTTTTGCTTAATCCAGGGCTATATCTGTTGCCATCTAGTAACAATATATACTTGGAAATATGCTAGACTACTGGTAAGGTCAGATCTGTGCTTCACAATATTCCCTGTCTAATCTGGCTTCAGCCCGTTCCTATTCAAAGAAATCATTCCTCAATAAATCTTCCTTGTACCTAGATGGGCCTCCCATTTCAGTGTCCTGGGGGAATCCTAATCCATACAGAAGCCATACAGATAAGGGATCAATAGCATCTTCCCATCATCAGGATTGACTTGGATGGCCAGGTAGACACTGATAGTCAGACTAAAGAATGTTCAGGCAGGAATAAAGTGAGGCATCTCAGCTTCAGGGCTCAACCTGGGTTGGAACCCTGGTGTTAATGGGTAGGCACAAATGTTGAAGAGTTCCCCTGCATGGGTCTGTAGCATGGCCCATGGAGGATTTGTGGCACTGATTAAATGTAGATATCCCTTCTGTTGTGGTAAATCTCCAACCCAAATATGCCCCGGCAATGAAAACACAACTTAGTTAATATGAATACATGCTGTGTGCCTAGATTGGGCAGATCTACAGCTACACTACCATCTTTACCATCTATGAGATCCCCTAGAACTTTCTGTTTCTCCAGGACATGTGCTTCTGCTCCAATTTCCTCCTCCTTTTTTTTCTTCCTCTTCTTCCTCTTCCTCCTCCTCCTTCTCATCCTTCTCTGACTTCTCTCTCTCTCTCTCCCAAACCTCCTTCTTTTCTTTCTTTCTGATCCACCTTCCCTTTTAACTGCCCAATCATTAGCTCTCCTTTATTTTACAAATTAAGGTGGGAAGCAGGTTTACAGGAAATCACCTGAGTGCTGACTCATTCCTTGTTCACAACCCCTCACAGCAGAATGGAATTAACATCAAATTAAATTAGCCCCAGGGCTATCCACAACACTCTTCAAAATATTTGTCATTGTGGATATCCATTCCTTGATACCCTCGAGCATCAGAGCTCCTTCCTGACCAGGTTTCTGCAGGGCTACACTCTGATTGCAGTCTTTTTTTCCATTAACAAGACTGCTATTATTTTAAAGAGAAAAAAGTCCTAGGAAATCTGTTCTTGATACTCTCCAAACTCATGGGCAAGTTTTGCCAAACATACAGGCCCCAGTGTGGGCCCACTGCCAACCTTGAAGCCCTGAGGGGAAGCTCTGACATCTGGTGAGATTGCTCACAGCCCCATAATCAGCATCTCCTGCCAGAATTGGGACAGACATGTGGAGGCAATATTCTAGAGGGGCAGACTGGGTGGGACACAGGCCCACTACTATCAGTTAATGTGGACCCCCAAGAGTTAATGCAGCTGTGGTGAAATTATGTGGAATGGACCAAGGACCTCTGAGGCAAGTCAAATTCAAGGTTTTTTCCTAGGCTGCCCATTCCAGGCTTCTTCGCTATGGAACAGCACACTTACTCCAGTGTTTCAGTGGCCTCTCTAGTTTACACAGTTGCAGACAAGAGTGTAGAACTGTCAGGATCTGTCCCTAGTAATTCTATCTCCCTCTTATCTTCATGAAGGCAGATAATGGGCTGCAGAGATTGCCCAGTAGCTAAGAGCATAAACTACTCTTGCAGATGACTTGAATTTTGGTCGCAGCACTCACATCAGATGGCTTACTGTAACTTTAGGAGATGTGACACCTGCACTCACATACACACACCTCCACCCAGACACATGTGTACACAAAATTAAAAATAAAGTCTTTTAAAAAGAAAATAAAGACAGGAAAATGTTGAATATAGAGCAAGAATAGAACAGAACTATTGGGTCCTGAAGTGATGGCTCTGTGGATCAAATACTTGCTTTGTAACTATGAGAAATAGCGGAAGAATCTGTGGGGGGCTTGCTGGCAAATAAAATGAGCTAAATCATTGAGTTTCAAATTCATGAATAGACCCTGTCTCAAAAAAAGGAAAGAAAAGTAGAAGGAATATAGGAAGAGAACCGCAACTGACCTCTACATGAGAACCCACACATAATGACATACCCACATTTACTAGACAGAGGAGGAACAGTGTTGGACACATAGGAGAGAAGAGAGGGCTGAAGAAAAGGAATAAGAGGATAAGAGAGGGAGGGAGAGAGAGGAGTAAAGCAAAGAAAGAAAATAAAAAGAGAAAGAGGAATAGAGAAAGAGGAAGTAAAAGAGAAGAAGCAGACCTATTCCTGTGCCTGTATCCCAGCAGCCACTTGGCAGAAAATCAACACCTTTACAATCATCATTTCTGTGTCCTTTGGGTACAGGTCTTCTTTTCCTTTCCTTTTCCTTTATTTAAGCCAGAACTTTCTTGTGTGACCACCTTTTATAGAACCTTCCAGAATATCTACCAGGACAAATAAGCAACAAAGGTGTGTCTCCTGAAAGGTGCTCTGTTTTCCACTGTAAAGCTGCACCTCAGAACTTTCCATTCTAAACTTAAATTATATAGAAATGTTTAAGTCACAGAGAAAGGGAAATCTGCGTTTTCAATCTTTGGAAGTGTGAAAAACGTTACGAAATCAATGAAAGAGATTATGTTTTCCATATAGGATAGTGTGAATTGTAAAATTTGGTTTCTTACATATGGTACTACATCTAGAAAAATAATTTTGCTTACATATATTGTTGTCCATTGAAGTATAGATTTTCCCATTAACCTTGGTTTTCAATAGATTTCATTTGCTATAGCACGGATTTAATAATAACCTGGAAACCTGGGCAAAAATGCAGAGTACTGTTTAATATTCTGGTTTAAGTAAGAGTAAACCATTCTGAATCATGGCCTTTGGAATTTTAGGTAAATATACAAAACACTTTAATGAGCACCAAGAGAAATTTTATAAATGAACTGAACTTCATCTGGCTTTACATAATCAACCTTATTATTCAGCTAGTATCATCAAAATGTCATTGGTAACACACGTCTATACTTTTGATCAATTTCTTACATACAGTTACTCCTCTGTACTTACTTACAGGGAGTTGTTTCTTGGGGCTGAGCAGATACTTACATCTGCAAACACTCAAGTTCCTTGTATTAAATGTTGTAGTATCTATACAGCACCAGTGAATATCTACCTGTACATGTCCTATCATTTTTTGGTGGTCTACAATGCCCAGTGAGATATAAATGCTACTGGACTGTAGAGTTTAGAGAAGAATGACAAGAAAAATGACTATGCATATTCATTTCAATTCTTTTTCTGACAGTTCTTTACCGAAAGGTCGTTGATTCTGTGGATGTTGATTCTGTGAATATGAAGGACAGCTATACATCATTTGATTTGATAGATACGTTATCAAAATCTAGTTATTTGCCCCAAGTATGTCCTATGGCCTGGCTTTACTATTGAATCAGTCATTTCCCAGAGCAGCTAAAAATTAAACAGGCTGAGAAGTTTCCTAATCCTTCCTGATTCTCTATTTTCCTGCCTGTTGGTTTTGTTTTTAATATTGTATGACCCACAAGGTTAAAATTTTTAATGAAATGGGAACAAACCAGAAGGAATCCATGGCTATGCTATCCATAACTATGTTATTTATGAATGTGACATCCAATGTCCCCAAGACCATGGGTCATATGAGTTTCTGGGTAAACTCCTTAGAGGAGTCTAACCTTAGAACTGGGCTCTCACTCCATCAGATCCTGTAATGTCTGGTGTACTCCCCAATTCCTTAGATGGTACAAGCACACGCTCAGTGCCATTGCTCTGAGCTTTGAGTGCTAGATATTTGCAAATTTGCAATCTTGTAACTGTTGTGTGACTGTTGCAGTCCTATAACTGGCTCCCTTACTCCTCCTCCTCTTCCTCTTTGTTTCTGATAGGCTTTCAGTTGTACTTCTAAGCAGGTATACACTTGAATTAGCCTGGTCATTGGGAAAGAATATCTGCCAGATACACACTATATGATTCAGATGCTGTTATTGTTGAAGACATACATTTTTTTCATCTTCAGCAAGTTTGACAGTCAACTGCAAACACATTTTTTTTTTTTTACTTTTTATTAGGTATTTTCCTCATTTACATTTCCAATGCTATCCCAAAAGTCCCCCATACCCTCCCACCCACTCCCCTACCCACCCACTCCCACTTTTTGGCCCTGGCGTTCCCCTGTACTGGGGCATATAAAGTTTGCGTGTCCAATGGGCCTCTCTTTCCAGTGATGGCCGACTAGGCCATCTTTTGATACATATGCAGCTGGAGTCAAGAGCTTCCGCGGTACTGGTTAGTTCATAATGTTGCACCTACAGGGTTGCAGATCTCTTTAACTCCTTGGATACTTTCTCTAGCTCCTCTATTGGGGGCCCTATGATCCATCCAATAGCTGACTGTGAGCATCCACTTATGTGTTTGCTAGGCCCCAGCCTAGTCTCACAAGAGACAGCTATATCAGGGTCCTTTCAGCCAACGCTTGCTAGTGTATGCAATGGTGTCATCCTTTGGATGCTAATTATGGGATGGATCCCTGGATATGGCAGTCTCTAGATGGTCCATCCTTTTGTCTCAGCTCCAAACTTTGTCTCTGTAACTCCTTCCATGGGTGATTGTTTCCAATTCTAAGAAGGGGCAAAGTGTCCACACTTTAGTCTTTGTTCTTCTTCAGTTTCATGTGTTTTGCAAATTGTACAAACACATTTTTATTAATTGCAGTGTTTCAAAAAATATTCCAGATACTTTGAGAGCATGGAAATAACCGTTTTATGAAGGTTCCTCTTTTCTCTCTCAATAAAGTCTCCGAGGACAAGGCTACTCTTGCCTGGGAGTTTCAGTCTACAGAGCCTGCCTGATGCCCTCTCCTCAACCCACTCTGGTGTTGATCCTTCTTTGAAGCAACTATTATTGGCTTCGAATAGAGGCCTACAGATATGAAATCCCAAGGCTAGAATGTTTTTTCAAGGGAAATTTGCAATTTTCCCTATAGACTAAACTTCATTCTGCCTTTGATATCAAGAATTAGATCTTTCTTTTTAGCTTCTACCTAGAGATTTTTATTGATTTGACACCACATGTAATTTGATATTTGCATGGGCTCAAGGTATGATTTATATATCTGGTATCCACATATGTTACACAGACAACAAAGGCACCAAAGCTGGATGTTTTCCAACTCTGGGACATTTGGGAAGGCACCGACTCCTCAGGGCCTCCCCTCCCTCATCTGTGATCCGGGCTCTCCTGGCCCCACAACACAGCTGTGAGAGCCAAATGAGCGAATAAGCATGAGTCACACATAGTGCAGCACAATGCCTGGCAGAGTGTCCACTTCACAAATGAAATGGTAATTTATAAGACCTTAGGGAAATGTCCATGTGTCCACTGTCTGAATCATATTAACCACTTTAAATAACATTTTCTCATCTAACTAAAAGTGAGTAAAAAAAGCTTGACAAAATACGCTGCTCCGGAACTTTTCCCCTTCATTCTGGGAATTCATACAATTGTGAAGAACTAATGATGAATAAGATCAGGTCACTCAAGATGCCTCGCCCCTCCCCTCCCCCCCCTCCCCATTCTTGGGATGAAACATCAAACCTTGGAGAGAGGATGTGGTTCCATGACACATACAGAACTGCAGAGAGTAGAGAGGCCCTGCCTTTGAGTACCTGGCAATGTCTGTGGTCTAAATAAACCATCCTGCCTGACTTCAGGTTACCTCTGTGGTGTCACCCAACACATAGCTGGGGAGAGATACTAAGTGGTTATTGAGAGCTGGTGGCTGTGCATTCCAACACAACTGTGGCTCTTTCAGCATTATGCAACTCCCTAAGCTTTACTTTCTTGTGGTCTTACTTACAAGTAGAAAGTCTTTTTCTATGTTAAAGGACTTCCTCCTCCTAAGAAAAGCAGCTGACCCAGCCCCAGCCCCAGTCACCCAGTGGCTGCCAAAGAAGACATCAGACCCTAGCATGGTCAGGACTTAGGATGCCACCTTCTGACATTAAATAAAGACTGCTCTAGCTGTACAAGTTTGTCTAAATTCCCCCTTTTGTCTCTTCCTACAAACTTAATTGTTATATATTCTTACAGTACAAAGTTAATCTTTAAAGATTAAATTTTGGTTAAAATAGGTAAGGAAAAACTAGGTGTGAGGGTTAATCTGGCAGCACCACTAATTATCACTCTATTTGAACACCTTCCACTGAAGGTATGTAGCTGCCTGTGCAGTTGTATGTGGTGGCCCTGCTACAGTTATCTGCTCGTCTTCATCACAAGACTCGCACAGCTCACGTCTACAACTCTGTAGCAGGTTCTGTTCCAGTCTGTCTCATGTCTTCAATCTTTTGTAAAATTTTTTGGTTCTCTTTCGAATTTCACATCACATACCCCAATGCCACTTATCTCCCCTCCCCTTGTATGTGCCCTCCACACTTGCAACATCTGCACTAACAGAGGGGGAAAAAATCTCACTGTGGAAGCTGTAGTATGTCACACTGTGTCCCATGCATATGATTTTGTCCACATTTCTGTCCACACTTCTTTGCTTTGTTCATGGTGTGAGTCATCTGGCTTCTGCTACTCCATCAATAGTGGAACTTCCCTGGGACTCCTCTTGGATAGTCTATTGTTGCCCTGTGTCATGGAGATCCTGTAGTTTGCTATCTAAAACACTGGCTCCTTCAAGCACTCCAGCACAGCAGAGCAGGCCCTGGTTGTGGGCACTGAGGGTGATCATGCCCTGAGGGCATAAGTGTGGGAGAATCAGCCCTGCCTCTTGTCTACTATGTGGTAGCATTGGCAGGGGAGAGATCCCCTCCCCTCACTTTTGCCTACCCCATTAGGGGTGGGTGGGAAAGTTGGCCCCAAGGTGGGGTCACAAGAGCAGGAGCTGTTCTTGCCCCTCACCTATTGTAGCATTCTGGAGATTGGGCCCTGCATTTCTCCTGGGCAGCACAATAGAGCTAATCCTGAATGTATGAGTTTCAGTTGAGCCTGCCCAAGTTCTTGTCTGCTGGGTGGTGGTGTGGATGAGGGAGAGATAGCCTCAAGCCCTCCCTATCCTTCTCCATCTAAGGTAGGTAGAAGAGCTGTCCCCAGGGTCATGAGAGTGGGAGAACTGGCCATGTCCCTCACTGGCTGCGACACTTGGGAGAGCAAACCCTGTACTTTGCCTGGCATGGTAGAGCTGGCCCTGATCGCAGGTGTTGCTGGTGAGCTGGCTCTGAAGGTGAGAGGGCAGGAGAACCAGAGGTTGACCAGCTCATATATCACTCAGGGCCAGATCCAGGGCTCTGAACTGGCCCAACACAACATCTACACCACTGATACACTTCATCTATCTTAGTTTGATCCGCTAGTGCTCTGATGTCCCTGGTTTTCCTCATGGATTGTGAAAGCAAGACTGTAAATGAATCACAAGAGGCAAGCAGAGGCATTAGACCGCTAAGTTCAGGAACAATGCACAAAGCTGTCTTAGAATACAGTCTAAGAGGTGATAGTGAAGAAACCCTGGGATACCTCCAGTCCTGTCACCAGCTGCCTTAGTTAAGGTTTTACTGCTGTGAACACCCACCATGACCAAGGCAATTCTTATAAGGACAACATTTATTTGGGACTGGCTTACAGGTTCAGAGGTCAGTCCATTACCATCTAGGTAAGAACATGGCAGCATTCAGGCAGGCACAGTGCAGAATCTGAGAGTTCTACGTCTTCATCTGGAGGCTGCCAGCAGAATACTGACTTCCGGGCAGCTAGGATGAAAGTCCACACCTACAGTGACAAACCAACTCCAATAGGACCACACCTACTAATTGTGCCACTCCCTGGGCAGAGCACATACAAACCATCATACCAGCCCAAGACACTCAGTTACAATGTTCATGATCTGAAGGAGAAAGAAGAAAAAAGAACAAATCAGAGTTTCTACATGAAGCTGAATTACCCTTGAAAGACCTGACCAGTCTCTTGGCTTCCCCAGCTGAGTCATGGCTTCCTGAGTTGCCAGGGGGCCAAATGAAGACTGTGGGTGGTTCTGTCCAGGCCAAAAGCACAGTGCTAATCCCAGCTTCTTGAGCTTTTATGAAAGAGAGAGCCCACTTGATTGATGGTGTTATTTTGACCTTTCTGAGGCCTAACTGACTTTGAGAAGAAGGGAAAACAGATTCTTGGAATGGTGCTGAGCACTTGCAAACCCACAGGAGGTGTCAGAGGGCAGAGTGCCATGTACCCAGTCTCCTAGGGTAGACCTCAGGAGAAGGTTCAAATGTCATACCAGGGCTTGGGTTCCTGGCATCAGGCTGGGACAGGCTCTGCACAGGGTACCCAGCTAAGTGTGGTCTACGACAGTGAGCAGGAACTGGCATACTCTCCCTCCTGTCTTCCTTTCTCCCCTTATATCCAAACACGCACTGGCATGTGCTCTTCACTTCATCCATGGATGAGAAACAACATAAAAATAGAGATGTTCACTCAGGAGAACATGAATTCTTTGTTTTTTATTTATTTGTTTTATTATATTTTGGTTTTTTGTTTGTTTGTTTGTTTTCCTGTCAGAAATGACTGATAAATTGGTCACTGTAATTTTGCTAACAGAAAATGCATGTTTTTCAAACAATGCCAGGCTATGGAGACCTATGAAGTCTGCATAAAAGAGTATGATATTAAAGAAGTTACTGGTTGTAAGTAACAGAACGACTGACTCCAAAGCAGCTGATGGTACAGGATAAAGGCAGAGGAATTCCAGCGTAAAAGAAGGTTAGTAGAGGTCATTTTTGTTGAAACCAAGAGCAGAGAAGCTGCTGGGCCTGACAACTGTAGCTGGGATTCATTGAGAGAAGCCCATCCCTAACAACATTGTGCTTCTTCCTACATGTCTGGCCAAGTCTTGCTAGCTATAAACAGAGTATCTGTATAAAGGTAGAGAGAGTAAGAAAAGGGTACTCAGGAGTGTCTAGAGTTTACATCTTCAAGTATGCATATAAAAAGACCTTTTTCTAGATGGATCTAAAACATTACCAATGGAGACAGGGGTGTCAATCTGCAATAACCTTGATCAAAAATTATGGGAGAGGTATGGCAACCTGGAAAGAGTCATTACTTAACCAGCTTATGCATTTTCAGACTGAAGACCTAAAATACTTTTTGTACTTTCTCTTCATTTATGAAAAAACACAGATCAGAAAGTCCCAGAATGGAAGATCAGGCAAATGTGAGTATTGGGACTTGTTTTGTTCATGTGTCCTTAAAAATTATTTGAACAAATAGACTATGGAATGAAAATAAGGAAAAGAATCTCCAGAGTGGAGAGCATTGGGAATCCCAATGGTCTAGTGTAGTTTTCACAGGAATAAGATCTCTCCATTCCCTGACTCAAATAAAAAGTATAAGTTTGGAGAACTTGACAAATTAACAGCAAAACAAACCCAAAAAAGATACAGATGTTTGTAATAAATGTCAGCTCCACCCTGATGGAAGAGGTTCTGGGATGCTGTTCATCCTGCTTAGAACTGCTAGATTGAAGGAAGGGGTTGGGTGGGGACAGAATAGAGAAACAGCAACCAGCATTTTTTATCCATTGAGAGATATGCAAAGCAGAAACCATACAAGCTGGGGAGCCTTCCATGATGCAGTGACAATTCCTGAGGCTGAAAGGAGAAAAGTTCATTGTGTTGCCTGAGTGTCACTTCAGGAAACACAGGCAGGGGACTCATGAGCTGAAGGCCACGTGGAACTGCAGAGCTAGACTCTACCTCAAAATAGAAATTAAAAAGAATGCATAAGAACACAAGAGCCAGAAGACAATCACGGGAAAATGCACACACATCATACGTAGTGAATACTTAATATATATCTGCTACTTGTGTGCTCTCATGGACTAAACTGTTAAGCACTTAAAAGTGCATGAAGGTGTTAGCACATTGTATTTGTGTGGCAACCTTATGAGGAGTTATTACGATCCATGTTGCAGAGAAGTAAACTGTGATGTAGAACCTCTGAGTTAAGTTGCCAAAAGCCATAGAGTGAGTAAGCCAACAGAACCTAGGCTGTCAGAAACATCACCCCCACACTGAGGCCTGAGATTCTTCATACCCCTGCTTTAAGAGACAGCAATACCCAAATTAGGGTGATTACTCATTTCCTGATGGGAGGGCCCTTCTGAGCATTCCAACTTCAGACCCAGAAGAGAGACTATATCTTTGTGCTTCCAGGGCCCACCCAACTCCCTGGTGACTGGTGTTAAAAAGTCTGTTTGGTAGAGTTGACTCTGTTTGACTCTTTAAAGGGAAAATATAAAGTACAAGCATTAACTTACGTCCATCAAGCAAAGCTCTAGATAGCACATGTAAGATGGACTTGTAAGTATGAAAAGACATTTGTGTGGAGCCTCTGGATAAACTATGTGAGTGAACTCCAGACTGAGTCTCAAGATAGAGCCTCTGGACAGAGCTGTAGATGGAGCCTCTAGACGGAGCCTCTGAGAGAGGTCTGAATGATGCTCCAGATAGAGTCTCAGGATGGAATGAGCCTTGTGATAAAACTCTAGATGAAGCTCTAGATGGAGTACTGGATAGAGCCTCTGGTTGGAGTATCTGAATGAACTCTCAGTGGAACTCCGGATATATTCTCAAGATGGAAAGACTCTGGATGAAGCTTGACCACATCAACATGATTGTTATAGTCCATTGACTATGGAGAAGGTTGTTGTGCTCACTGCACCTCCAGCCTGCAAGTAAAACCAAAGCCTGACTTATCCTGTACACACCACACCCATTTAAAAACATGAATCATGGATTTCCAAATAACAAGTGTGAAATACTTTTTAAAATCCCCAACACATAGCACCAAGGCTTCCAGCCTACCTTCCCAGCTGACTGAATTCTACTATCCCAGGGGAAGGAGAACAGGGGTGGAGAGCTACTAAATCTGTCCCCAGGAGGTTCAACACTTTCAGGAATTTTATAGTGAAATTACCAGCTAACCTTGGTTTAGAACTTGGGCCCAGGCCTCTCCCACACTTTGAGAGTGTGGTAAGGAAACTCAGTGGCTTGATCAGGAGAAAGCTTTGCCTTGGTGACTGAGCTGAAGAACTGGGGGTAGAAAAAAAGAGTCACTGGTGAACACCTAGCAAGGCTGGCCAATACAGGAGACTGTGCTCAACTTTCCCTGGCTTCTTTATCAACCACTAGCAATGCACTGTTGTTAATTCCAGTAAAAGCAGAGTATAGGCAGGCTGCTGGCTTACAAAGTGTCCCACCAGCCTCTTGTTTGAGATGGGTATCAGTCTCCCAAGTCAAAAGTACACAAATGATTTAGCTGTCAGCCCTCCTTTCTTGGGGAACTGTCCTTTTCTGTCAAGAAAGGAAATGTTACCTAAATGAGCCATGCTTGGTTGAGAAGGTTGTCATGCCTTAATTCAGGAAAGGAGAATGGAGTCTTGGAATTGATCAGAGCTAGAGAACCACCCTTACCTTTAAGCCCTCCATGAAACTATGAATTATTGTTTATACTTCATAGCTGTAATATATGTTACTATAGTGTATATTTGCATCCACTGTTGACAAAGTGCTGTCCTAGCTGCATCTCATTCAAAATTTACAGCCCCACTGGGTATGGTGCTTTGCAGCTTCATTTGTCAGAAGAGCTGAAGAAAATATCCAAATGTCTTCCCAGTACAGTAACCAGTGCCATAGAAAATAATATGGAAGGCCTTGCCTGGTGTTTTGTCAATGTCCTTGATCATGTATTTCAAAGCATATCTGTTAAATATTTGTGCATGTGAAAAAAGTGATATAAAATTATTTTTCATTCTCAGTGTCCCAGTCTGTAGTTATGAAGTGGTGATGGATTTTAACATATTTTTTTAACCCCTAGGTTTTCTGGGAATGCCAGAGCAACAAGTAGAAAATTATTTTTTCTGTGAGGCTATTTGCTTAGCAAACTTTTACTTTTCTTTGTTTTGTTTTGTTTTGTTTATTTGTTTGTTTGTTTTATTATACCTGGCTTTATAATGCTTCAGACTGATAACTGGGGTTATTCATGAAAAAATATATTACAAAATAAACAAGCAAGAATATAAGTTGCAGAATGTCTTGTGTATTGTATGGATGCATCATTTGTCAATGGAAAAGCCTATGGCCTATGGCTCAGGCAAGAAATAGAAGGTCAGACATCAGGGAGGCCAAATGAATTCTGGAATAGAGCCAGGCATGGAGATGTGAAGAGATGAACAAATGGTATCTGAGCACAGGTAGCCAGCCACGTGGCAGAATGAAGATTAAAATAAAATTAAGTTATGATTCTAGTGAGAGAAGAGCCTAGCTATATGGCCAAAGTATTTGTAAATATATTTTGAGTCTGAGTCTTATTTCTGGAAGCATAAGACTTGGAGAAAGAACTGAACAGTCACATTAACTTTTACAGTGGATCATGGAGTCAGTCTATATAAGTAGACTTTTTGAGTTACCGAACAGTTTGTTCACAACCTCACATTACCATCTCTCTCATCAGAGAATCCCTAGCAATTGATACATCTTGTTTACCAAGAGATAGGAGGGATGGTAGTGGAACTAGGACCATGTGGCTCCTTCACTGTGCGATAACCATTCTGTATAGCAGGGACATCCAGCTTTAGTTATGTCTCACTGTGAGTACTGTGTGCCACCAAGCAATCTTTCTCAAAGGGGAAATTTAATTACAAGAAATTTATAAACATGTTTAGAACAAAGGTAGAGCAGTTGGTCTGTAATTAGATACAAGCCGGTTTTAATCCCTTATTGGAAGCCCTGTCCCCTTGGGAAGCTGGTACAAATAAAGACTTTATCAAGGAATTACAAAAGGAATTTTGGCCACTTCTCCCAGTTGGATTGACTGGATTGACTTGGATTGACTGTGAGTGTGTTATGTGCATGTGTTTTTACCTAGAAGTCCCCATGTGTGTCTAAGGCACAGATAGATGCAGTCCCTGGAGAACAGAGTACTTGGCCTTATTGCCTTATTGCTTACAGGATTGCATGATGGCCATCATCTGACTCCCACTTACCCCTCACTTCAGCAACTGACCCAGTTTTGCTGAACTTCTATATGGGATTCTGAGAGCTATGATCTTTCTATTTAGGGAGCAGTAGCTATCAATTATGTCAAGCTGATTGTTCAAGAGATAGGACATGGGGTTGGGGGGTCATCTTGGTTCACTCATTGCTTGCAAACATAGATCAAAATAAAAGTAGAAATGGGCTAATCCCAGAACTCTTAGGATGTACTTAGATGCTGACTGATTCTGGCTTCCTTAGAGATGCTTGGTTCTGTTCATTCTCCCGTTCAGGTGCCATTTAGTTCACAAGTGGACTATGTTATGATAGGGTTTCTTTTCCACCCTGTCTATAAGTTAACTATTCTTTTATCAATCTTAAGTTACATTGAGGATATTATATCCTTGTTCAGAAATGCTGCTCAGCTCATAGTTAGCTATGAAAAAAATTCAAGATAACTCAGTTTCCGACCAATACCCCTCATGATAAAATATTGACCTTTTAATTCTATATACTCTTTCCTAGTCTCAAAACTCACATGCTAATTATATATAGAGTGTATTCTATTCATTCAGTGAAAACATAATGAGTATTTTTCTAAGCTCTCATCAGGATGAAAAAACCATGATACTTATATGGTACCTACCATTTGTCAGGTATGCTTACATGAAATAATTAAAATGATTAATGTAATGATTCTCTGAGTGTACCTCTTCAGAGGTGCCATGTATATTGATTAAAATATAATGATGTCTTCTGCATTTTGCAGCCAATCAGCACTACAGTTCTTTGTTACAAAAATATTGAAAGTGTAATTAATCTAATTTAAAAGTTTAAAGACAGAAATTACAATGATATTTGGCAATATGTGCGTTCTATAATTCCTACATTCAATGTAAATATTGATGGTCTGGATTTACAATTTTTATACCTAATCTCTGTTTCACTATTTAACTGTCCATCTGACATTAGCTAGAATCACATGTGAAGAAAGTTTTAATTAGAATTTAAGATGATCTAGATCAGACTAACTTGGGGGCATGTCTATGGGGGAATTGTCTTAATTGTTAATTGATATAGGAAGAACCAGCCTACTCTGGGTGGCACCATTCCTGAGCTCTATACAAGTCCAGGAAACTATCAAGCAAGACACAACAATTATAAACTTCATCCAAGATTTCAAAGAGTTTAAAGAGGACACAAACAAACTTGATTGATGAACTTAAAGAGGAAAAATTCCCGAGTGATGCTCAACACAACACAGTGCAAGGCTGATGAAGATGACAAATGATGAGGACAATGGCATATGAAACCAAATTTAATAAAGAGAAACACTGAAGAAGAATCAAGACAGTGGGATTGAAAAACTAGTTTTCAGTAAGAAAACTAGAAAACTTAAGGGGAGGCCTTGCAAGTAAATGAATCAAGCAAAAGATTGAATATCAGGACTGGAAGATAAAGTAGAGGATCTAGATAAAAATAAGCAAAAATATGAAAGATTAACAAACAGGAAAAGCACATATAGGGAACTTGGGACACCTTGAAAGAAACAAAAATTTGAATTTTAAAAATAGATAAGGGAAGAGTGTGGCAGAGATGGCTCTTCCAAAGGACCCAGAGTCAATTCCCAGCACTTCTATGGCAGCTCACAACTGTTTGTAAATCCAGTTTCAAGGCTTCTGATCCAGGCATACATGCAGGCAAAACACTGATGAACACAAAATAAAAAATAATTAAAAACATAGATAAGATAAAAGAATCCAAGGTCAATGATATATGTTAGATCTTCAAGAATATTTTAGAGAAAAAATTTCACATAGGAAAAACACACCCATTAAATACAAGACACACCCAGGACACTACCAAATGAGACCAGAAAGGAAAATCTCCACAACATATTACAGTTGAAATACTAAATATACAGAACAAAGAAAGATTATATTAAGGAAGGAAGTGAAAAACCACAAGTCACCTATAGAGGAAAACTTATCAGAATAGCAATGATTTCTCAGTGGAAACATTGAAATGCAGAAGAGCTCGGAACAAAGAATTTCAAGTCCTAACAGATCGAATCAGCCAGATTCACATCATGCTTGATGTACTCAGCACAACTATCTACCACAGCTGAAAGAGAAAGTAAGATACCTTTTATGTAAAGGATTTCAGTGATCTTTAATTCTTTGTACAGTAAAATGATTCATAGTAAGGATAAATAGAAAGACTAAATAAATGTTTTTAAGTCAAATTGGCCATTATACAAAAAAAAAGTACCTACTTAGGTATTTACTTCCCTAAAAGGAAGTCTTAGTAATGAAACTATACCATTAAGTTTATGTCTGTCATTATTTATTGAATACTTATAGTAACACAGAAGTCTAGTGTAATCCAGATGAAATTTGACTTTGGAATCAGACAAGCAAGATCGATTCCTGACTTGGTCTCATTCAGTTGTTTCCCTCCTGACAATGTAAATATATTTTAAAGATTTACTTTATATTTTTATATTATAGGTATGTGTGTGCCTATTTGTAGGTATTTGCACATGGATGAAGGTGCCCACAGAGGTCAAAAGAAGACAACAGATCCCCTGCAAGCTTTGGTTACAAGCAGTTGTGGGTTGACATACATGACTACTAGGAATTGAACTATGATCCTCTGCAGGACTCACAAGGACTCGGAACCACTGAGCCCTCTCCAGCCTCTCTCCAAGAGATTTCTATCAGATTTACAAAAGTAATTTTTGAAATATATATATATATATATATATATATATATATATATATATATACATATATATGATATAATTTTTCAGATTCTCTTTTAATTACATTTCCTCTTATGTTTCCTTCTTCCAAACCCTCCTATATATCCCTTCCTGCTCTCCTTCAAATTCACAGCTGCCTCTTTTCTCATCAATTGCTATTACATGCATACATGTATGTAACACACACACATATATATGTATACATATACATACACATACACAAACATGTACACGTACAGGTACACGTACACGTACACATACATATACATATACATGTATATATTCCTTTGTATAATCAATTGAGTCCACACAATATTACCTGTGTGCATATTTTTAGGGCTGCACATTTGGTACTGTACAATCAATTTGTGTTCTCTTCACTTTGGAGGGCCACCTCTCTCACTCCCAGATTTACTTAGTTACTTGCACTCCTTTGTGTATGTTTGAGGTTTCACAGGCTTTTTCCCACTTTAGCATATTTGTCAGTGATTCCCTTATTTAGCTGACATTTGGGTGGCCACGTTCATGAGACTTGGTAGATATAGTTGCTGATGTTACTAGGAGACACAATGTCACAGTAAAGTCCCCACTCCCAGGGCTCTCGTTGTCTTTCCAACCCCTCTTCAGCAGTGTTCCCTGAGCCTTAGATTAGAGAGTATTTTGCAGATACCCATTGGGACTGAGCTCTGAAACACTACATAATGACTGGTTGTGGTTTTCTTTGGTAATCTTTGTTGCAAAGAGAAATTCCCTTGATAAAGGGTGAAGACTATATTTATCTGTAGGTATATGGCAAATGTTTCTAGAGTTTTGATAGAGATTGTACTATTTTAGCACGTTAATGGTTGTAGATTCTCCTCCAATAATTATGATTTCACTAGCACTGATTAGTTTAGCTAGATTTCCAGTATCAGACATAAAAACCTTATTGAACAGGTCTTTTTATTGGATATTTTATTTACATTTCAAATATTTTCCCCTTTACAGGTCTCCCCTTTGGAAACACCCTATCCCATCTCCCTCCCTCTGCCTCTATGAGGATGCTCCCCCCCCACACCCATTCTCGTCTTCCCTCCCTGACATTTCCCTTCACTGTGGTATTGAAAACCCTCAGGCCCAAGGGCCTCTCCTCCAACAAGTCCATTCTCTGTCACATATGTGGCCAGAGCCATGGGTCCCTCCTCCATGTATTTTATTTTTGGTTGGTGGTCCAGTCCCTGGGAGCTCCGGGGGGTGGGTCTGACCAATTGACACTCTTGCTCCCCCCAAGGGGCTGCAACCCCCCTCAGGTCCTTCAGTTCCTTTTACAACTCTTCCATCAGGACCTTGTGCTCAGTCCAATGGTTGGCTGAGATAGTGAGCAGGTCTTAAGTCCTTTTAGAGAGCTTTTGATTACCAACAAAGTAACTGTGTGACCAATGCACCCTTAGGGTTACAGTACCATGGTGAATGGTCATGCAGCTCATAGGTATCATAGTTGGGAAGGTCTGCTGGTTATCTCACTACTTTGGGAACTTGAATGGCACCTTCTGGTACCATGAAAAGTTAATCTTCATTGAGGGATCATTCAGGTCCATTCCTGCTCAGGGGCATCTGAGTCCTATTTCTGCAGTACACAGTGTCTTCAACAATAGATTTAGCACCCACCTCTGGGTTAAATACCCTAACATAGTGCAACTACTAACAATGATAAATTATCATGTGAATTGTCAATTTCTCATATACACATGATGATTCTTTCTTTTAATTTAAGCAATCAAAAATTCCTCTCCCAACTTCCTTTTCTGAGAGACCTGGGATGGTGGCAGGTACATTTACTGTATGATCACTTCTGATGCAACGTGGTCTCATCCCTCTTACAGGTTCTCTGGAAAGATGCACAAGCGAGTACGTCCCTGCTTTTAGTTCTTGCTTTCATGTGTCACCATTAAAGTTTCTGTAGAAAAGCAGTCCCAAGTCTCCATTAAAGCACTTCCTACATCTTCTAGCTACTCTGCACCTGCATCAACGTGTCAAAACTCAAGGCTAGAATCAATGTGCTGTCAAAGAACAAAGGAGATTTTAAAGGTCTCATTCATGTTGGTCGGAATTCTGTCTTTCTTCATTAGCCTATGTGATACTAGACACATTTATTCAAGTCATGAATTTGTCATTCATTTTGAGATATTGATGGTTGCATGCACTGTGCCAATAGTGAGTGAAAATACACTAGAAAACAGTCTTTCATACCTGCTATTGAGGTGGTGTTCATAAACATTAGCTATGAGCTTGTTATCACTGCTTGGAGCAGGATGTATCAGCCTTTCTGCTCTAATTTTCTCTGGAATGGAGGATGCTTGGGACAATCATTACTAGGTAAATGAACAAGAAAAAAGGCCCATGTGCAAATAGGTCTGCTACTTGGAGCTCTCAAAGACTAGGTTCTTCCTACACTAGATCTGTAACACATTTTCATAAATTATTTCCTCCACCTCTCCTTGTGAAACAGTTCTGAACTATAACCCAGGGATCTAAAATGAGTTATATCCTTCAGTTTCTAAACTATTCTTGTTTCTGGCTTGATAATTTTACACGGGAGCCAGTGGCTTCACAATTCATGGAATGAGACAGCAGTGGAGGGACAATCACAATGGTTAACTGACTCCACGAGCAAAAGCTATTCATGTAGTGTGTAATTTAAGCTAAAGTCAGACTGCCTTGCATTTGAGTTCTCCCGCTGCTTAGGCTGAAAGCTAATCTCTGGAAGTCTCAGATTATGAAATATATGTTAGAAAATTACCACATGGAGAAATCTGGGGAGTGAGAACAAATGTTAATGTTTAGAAAATGCCAAGAACACTTCCTAGCACATAGCACATGTGCCATAAAAGTTAATTATCATCTTTAAATCCAAAGTCAAGGTGGTACAGGATGTAACTATTGTCACAGAGGTTTCTACAGAGGATAGGTTTCTACACAAGGTCATTCTTCATGTGTATATTATTTATTCTTAAGCTAGCCTGTATAAAAGACACATAACTTGGTATGTTATTTCTAAGCTTTATGTCTAGACCTGATAGGTTTTGGAGCTATTCAAATTTACATCCCAGCCAGATATCTCTTGTCACATGCTGTTTCTCCTGGCCACACACCCATGCTTCATCTCTCCTTCTCCCTCTTTTCCTCCTGGTCTCCCTTAGACCCTTCACCCAATCCTTTAGTCCTGCCTTTTTCTCCATATTGCCCAATGACAGGCTCTAGCTTTTTATTAATGAAACAACTTTAAATTGGGGAGCAGAGTTTACATATAACTTGGTGTATGTGAGGATCTTCTAGTTGGGGGAGAAACCAGATCTTGGAGAGCAGTATTTAGTATTTGAATGCACAGCAGCACCACCCCCACCCCCAACATATATTCGAAGAGTTGATGGCCAGTCAGTTTTTTAATGTCCTGCCCCAAGCCCAAAACAATGGCTACCCTTTAACTGAGAGATGGTATAGAATAAAAGATATTCACGGGTTCTCAAGGCTAGCTGGACTTATGTCTGTCAGAATGGAGCCTGAAATGAGGCTGCTGAGGTGAGAATCCTGGCTCTGTCACACAGAAGGAGGGCACCTACACTCTTCACCCAAGAGTCTAACTGTGAAAGTCCCTGAAAAGTTACCATATAGGAAGATGTATTTAAAAAAAACTAAGGACAGTAGATAGCATGTTTGAGGGAGATGACTGGCCTGTGCATATGCTGGTTATTACCTAGGATGCACACACTGTGAGTATATCCTCCCTTGAGCTGAGACTGTTGTGATCTCAGTTTTTTCTATCATGGGATGGGTACTCATACCTGCTTACCTGCTCTTTGGAGACAGATCCCAGGGTTGACTTAAATTTCAAAGGATAATTTGCCCATTTGTTTTCTTCAAATCTAAACAATCAGAAACAAAAGCAAAGAAAAAAAAAAAAAACCAACAAAAAACACCCAGCAACCACAGGCTTCCTTGGAGTCTCTACCCTCATTTATTTTGCTGCCTGGATGTAATTTATGGGGAATCACTAAAAATGTCAAAAATGAGAACACTAGAAATAGTGTTCAAATCTTACAGGTGTGAGGCAAATTCTCCAGGAAACTATTGAGTATCAGGAAATGACAACATTGTTTAACCCTCACACAGTTGGTGATGGTTCTTAGGGCTGCAGAGATGACTCAGCCATTAAGAGCACTGGCTGTTCTTCCACAGGACTCAGGTTCAAGTCCCAGAATCCATATGACAGTTGACAGCTGTCACTAACTCAATTCCAGAGGATATGATAGTGCAGTTATTTGGCACACAGATATGTATGCAGTAAACACGTATACATGTAAAATTAAAATGAGTAAAGCCTGAAAAAAACTTAGAAGTGATTACCCTGGCATCCTTGTGCTAGAGACAATATTAGAACCCACATGCTACATGAACAAAATCTCTTTTCTGCTTCTACCACCAGAGGCAAGACACTCCTACCTCAAGCCATGGCAGGACACCCCTACTCCAAGTCATGGCAGAGAAACCCTCTTTCTTCTCATACGACTTCACAAAATGTGCTCTATGGACTTTACCTGTGCTCCCCAGGTTGCTTGGGTCTGATTAGAAAGACTCAGTTCCTAACTAGGCTGTAAAACAGAAGTTTCCCTCTATGCTCTTGGCAAGGAGGTAAGATTGAGAACCTCTGAATGTCATGGCATCCCGTGGTGTCATCTTGTGCTCCTGCCACCTCCTGTTGTTCTTGAAGTCTAGTCTGAATACTGATTGCTTTTCACTTCCTCTTCTGAGCTCTGATCCATTGCTCATTATTCTCCAGCTGTGGCCCAGCTGCTGTGTTCCACGCTGGAGGGGGCGTCCTGTACCTGGTGTCTGAGCACACTGGCATCCTACAAGTGAATATGGTGCATTAGGCCTTCTGGGTCTTTGTTTTGAAAGCAGCTCTCAAAATGTCAAGTCTCATTAACTGTCCAAGGGAGAACTGAGAAGCCAAAAGACTGAGGAGCTGGACGATTAAGTAAAAAACGTTTCTCTATTAAGCATTTGCTTCTCTTTCCCCCAGTGAGTACCCAAAGCACTGGAGTAACCGTACTGAATTTGAAACAAGTCTGGAAACACTAACTATTTTTAAGAGAAATACAAGATTATCATCACTAATGTTCACAATAATTCTTATGTGCAAGCTAGAAATGTAAGGTGGCTTATTTCTTTGAATGATGTTTTGTCCAATAACATTAAAGAATATGTGCCATACAGATGAAGTTAATGTGTCAACAAAATTGTTCTATTACCTTAGAAATGACATGTGTGCTGGCACACAACCATCTCAACTCGCTAGATACTGAAGCTGTAAAATGACAGCTTGTCAGTTCTCTACGTGCTTGCAATTTCACCTCTCATTTGCAGAATGACTGATCTCCCCTAGATTCAACTTGATTAGTTACTCCTACTCTTTTCGAAGCTTCTTGTATTGTGAGATTATAATATAATCACATCATTTCCTCCATTCCTGTTCCTCTCTTCAAACCCACCCATATACCTCTTCTTGTTCTTTTTAAAATGTTGTCCTCCTTTTTCATTAATTGTTGTTACATGTATATATAATATGTATATATAATATACATATGCATAATATAAACATATATAACATACATATAATATAAATATATAATATATACCTATAATATATGCATATAATATGTCTTTAACAACATATAACAACAATTAATGAAAGAAGAGGCCATATATAAATATATGTGTATATGTATGTATTTAAAACTATATGTAGTGATATGTAGGAATACACACACACACACACACACACACACACACACAATTTGTACATTTAACATGCCATATGTTTCTATGTAGCCCTGGCTGTCCTAGCTCTGTTCTACTTTGTGTTGTGTTCAAAATAAAACTAATGGGATAATCCCTTAAGTTGCTTCTTGTTGGGTACTTGGTCCCAGCAGTGAGTAATAAGCAGATACAACAAGTATGAAGGTGAATGAAGAACAAAAGGAACACACATGGAAGGTGTCTGTGGGTAGTCCTGGAGATGACACACATTACCATTTCAGGACTAAATTTCGGAAAAAAAAACGTAACACAATCTAGGAAAACAATTACCCACTCTGTGATATGGTATATCATCATTCTGCTCAACAAAAATCCCTTCCCCCTCCTTGCTCTCTGACACAAAACACAGTTCAGACTCAAGGGTTTCTAGCTGAAGTCTTCATGATCAGGTCTGAATGGTACCTAACAGCTGCAGCTAAACCCAAGTAGCTTGTCCATCTGATCTCTCGATTCTCTATGCATGCTGTTTCCTTCCAAACAGCCAACTTTTGAGTGAGCTGATCTATTTCTTGCAGTACTCTATCATGATCATAGTTATATGTGTGGAATGGTTACCAGCATAGGCCCATGGATGCTGTCACATTTACTGTGAACCACTTTCTGTCTTGCACATGCCAGCAGTTGTGTAAGCTGGTACTTTGGCTGTAGTGATTATCCTCCAGATGATCACTCCACGTACAAACATGAATTGTGTCTGTAATTTACATGGGTAGCTTTAAGTGTATCTTCTTCAAATCAGGCGTTCCGACATCACTCATCTGATTTTAATTCTCTGTATGGCAAGTCCAAGACATTCCTATTTGATTTTCTATCCCCCCTTCATCCCTCACTTCCTTTCTTCTCTCTTCCATTACAATGTAAGCCAAAAACATGCTTAACCTTATTCCAGACCCATTATGTTCACAGATAAGAATAATACATCTTTTACAAAGATCTTCTCTACAGGAAATTTTTTACAATAAATCCAAGAAGTCTAGAATTGGCAGAGACTTTACTGATAATTAATGCTTTCTGTTCTCCATTTTATTACTTAACTAAATTAGTAACAGAACTTTTACAGTCTGGTCATATTTGAAACATTACCTTTGTATCTGTATGTTCTATGATTATGTCAAGTGATCTATTTTAAATGTTCAAATGTTATTCTTGGATACCAAGAATTATCACACTGTATTTATTTGTAGTCCATGACTATCTTACTTACTGTTCTATTGCTGTAAAGAGACACCATAACTAAGGGAATAGCTAAGGCAACTTATAAAAGGAAGCAATTAATTGGTGCTAAATTACAGTTGCAGAAGGTTAGTTCATGAAGATCACAGCAGGGAGCATGGTGGCAGGCACACAAGATGCTGGAGCAGTAGCTGAGAGCTCACTTCTGATCCGTAAGTTGCAGGGAGGGAGACAAACTAGGCCTGACATGGGCATTTGAACTCTCAAAGCCCGATCTCCATAGCAAATGTCTACCAACAAGATCACCCCTCTTAATCCTTCCTAAAGGGTTCATCAGATGGGGATCAAAGACACAAAATATATGTGCTTCTAGGGCCATTTGAATTTCGACTACTACAGTGACTAAGTTACAGTGGTCAACATGTTCCAGACCTCCTTTTACTCAAGCTAGTCATCTGATGAGGTCATAAATAAATTCATATATCCAAATAGTAATTCAATCTTTCAGTAATATGATTCAAACAATAGGCACAAAAGTTTTGGCTTTAAAACACTACTATTCTTTTAAGCTAATATACTAGGACTTGACAAACTGCAGTCCATGAAGGAAACCCTGCCTTCTGCTTTTGTTTATAAAGTTTTATTAGAATACAAAAACAAATATTACTTTACATGTTCTCTAAAGTTGGTGACAGAGTGCATTATTTGCTCAGAATCCTGATATCTGAGGTTGGGGAGACAACTCACTCCTTAAAATACTCCCTATATATTCAGAAAGACTTGAGTTTGATCCCCAAAATTCAGTCCTCCAAAATCCAGGTGTGAGGCTAATCTCAGCACTGGAGAGGCAAAGACAGCTAGATATATGAAACTTGCTTAGCCTATTCATTGATCCTTGACTACTGAGAGATCTTATATTTCCCAAAAATGGTGAACTATATAGGAAGTTGATTTCTGGTCTCCACACATATACATTCACATGAACACACACACACACACACACACACACACACACACACACACACACACACAGAGAGAGAGAGAGAGAGACAGAGACAGAGACAGAGACAGACAGAGACAGAGTCAGAGACAGGCATAGAAAGGAGATGTAATATCTCTTGAACCCTAACATATCTATTATCTAAAATGTCTGGAGCTTGCTATAGTAGCTAATAATTCTAAAACCTTCCCTCGGAATAGTTACACTGAACAAGCTCTACTTCAGCTTATTATAACATAGACTTTCTTCATTAAAAACCTTTAAAAGAACAAGCTACATATTATCTGAATCCAAAATTCCTATGCCACTTTATAAAATCGCAATAAAATCATATAATTCAATTATATATTCAACAGAAGATTCTGGTGCATACAAATGCTTCTCAATAAATCAATAAGTAGGCTTACCCAATGGAAGTTCAAGTGTACAACACAGTCTACTGATTGCCACCCAGATTAATACTTCTATTTTCCCTAGATAATAGAATATTTAGTGAAGGAAGATCCATGCCCTGAAACATTTCACCTACATCTGTGGAAGCTACTGTGGTCTACCAGTGCACATAGCCCAATTATATAGATACAGTTGGGAATTGAAAGTTTCTAGGCTCTGTCTTCCATTTTTCTTCCTCTCTGCATACGGATCTAACTTCACAAGCAGTGGGAGAGATGGGAGCAAGCACCTTGGACTATATATTATAGCCTCATGTTGATTTGGCAAAACAGTAAGGAAGGATGGAATACGACTCTCAGTTGTCCATGCTCTTAGTTCAGTGTCTTTGATACTTTGACTATTAGGGTGATAGAAAAATAAGTGAGTGAGTAACATGCACATGCTTTATTACATTTTTGGTATGATTTTGGAATCTGTATGCTGACAAGGAAAGCCCAATATTAAAAATCAGCCTTTACCCATACTAATATTATCGAACAGGAATATCAGTCTAAAAAGGACCTGCAAGCTACCCTCTCCTGGCTACAGTGCATCTAATACTCACCTGACCTCCTTCCCTTAACAACCCACCCCCACTCCACCCAATGCTTTTTCTGTGCTTCTCTCTTCCAATTATTAGTAGCAGCTCTTCCCATTAACATTTCCCTTCATGACCTCCATGGAACCCTACCCACGAGGAAATCACAGGACATTCCTCCCTTTGACACCCCCCCCTTGCCTTGTAGGACCCTCCTCAAAATCCCATTTTATATGTGTCTGTAACATCACCATCACCAAGTCAGTATGTGTTAACCTTCCTGCCCTCCTTTGGTCCAAAGACACTACAGGTATTAATCCCCTTTTCAAGGCTCCTGCACCCCTATGATAATTGTCTCCCAGGTTTATCTCTATGAACCTGAAGAACTTGCCTTTCAGATGGGAGAAAGCCAAAAGAATAGAGAGATCTTAATCCCTCTGCTCATTGGACTAGGCCTTGCTGTCTCATTGGGTGCAACAGGAACCTCTGGAGCAGCCCTCGTCCAAGCACAACATCTGGTCAATGACTTCCAAGACAAGCTTGACCAGGCAATGGCTTCCACTACAGACTTGAGTCACTTCAACACCAGATATCCTCCTTAGCAGGAGTTGGTCTCCAAAACTGCAGAGCCCTGGACTTACTGACTGCTGAACAGGGAGGGACTTGCATTTTGCTGGGGGAGAAATGTTGCTTTTATGTCCATGAATCTGGGCTGGTAGAACAAAATATACAAATGCTCAAAGAACTCCAGGGGAACCTCCAGGCATGCTATACTACCAACACCCCTACCCCTTGGTTCTCTAACCCCTTGGTAGCCTGGGTTCTTCTCCTCCTTGGCCCCATACTAGCCATTGTAGACTTGCTTCTCTTGGCACTCTGTCTCATTCAGTTTCTAAAGCAGCAGATGAGTAGCATTGCAAAAATCACTACCAATCAGGTCTTGGTTCAGTATTGTTCCTGACATAGGAGACAGTTACTCTGGTGACACTTCTTCCTTATAAAAAGAAAAAGGTGGATTTATGGGGCAATGGGCTGCTCACAGACAGCCTGATGTCCTGTCAAGCAAAGGTCTGGAACCCTGGGCATCCAATGGGTGGTGATTTCCACCTACATGGGCCAGAAGGCGTTTGATCATGTATCCTGGAACCCTGGCTCCTGTCGAAGTTACCACCCCCACAGCCCGTAGGAGAGGTTTTTTGCTATCAGTCATGTAGGAGGAGCACAAAGTCTTCCCACATACAAATAAGTTTTCCCCCAAGCTCTCAGTCCAAGCCAGGAATCTGTTGTTGAACCCTGAATCACCCCCCAAAACTGTATAGAAATCCTATCCAAGGAATTAAAGGTGTGTGAGAACTACTCTGTCATCTGCGTCTTTTGTTCCAAGAGCTGTAACATTTTGGGAAGAGACCTGCTCTCTTGAAGCGCTGCCTGAAGTTCCACTGCACTCCTCACTGGATAGTCTGCTTCTCATCAGCCCATCCCAACCCAACTCAGTGCAGAACCACTTGGAGTTACCCAGTGACCTGGAAGGCATGGCAGAGACTTTGTGCCTCCCTGCCCACACTTGCTTCCCTTCACTGGAACCCTTGCACGAGGCCTGGCCAGAAATCTCCGTAGAAGACCTCTGGTACTAAGGCCCACAAGAGAGTATCTAAAAGTTAGCTCACACTGTCAGTTCCTTCCCTAGGAGATATTTTCTGTCTCCATAACCCCAAGGAAAGGGTCTTGTAAATCTTCTAGTTTCAGGGACTTCCTGAGACTTGTAAGTTGTTTATTTCACAAATCGTATGAACCTCCTTTATCCTTTATTGTGGGAACATTTCAATTGGAAGGAAATTTTTATACAACTATGTAACTATTAGATTTTTGAGCAATTGTTGATATATCAAATATACTGATAACAAATGCATACAGAGTACAAATACTGAGGAGCAGACAGCTCCACCAGGAAAAGCTTCTATGTTGGGTAATCTTGATTGTCAACTTGATTGGCTTTAGAAACAGTTAGGAAACATCTCACTGGGCATGTCAGTGAAGCTATTTTCAGAAAGGCTTACCTGAGGAAACAAGACCCACTTTAGATGTGGGGAATACATTCCTACAATCTGGGGTAGGAGACTGAATAAAGAGGAAAATAAGAGAAAAAGAGCTGAGCATCAGTTTTTGTTCTTTTCTACTTCTTGATTGAATACACTGAAATTAGCCACTCTATACTCCCAATGCCACAAATGCAGTGACCCTCATAGATAAGGTTCTCCTACCATGATGGGCTGTGCACTCAGACTGTGAGACAGCATAAGCTGTCCCTTCCTAGAATCACTGTTGTCAGGTATTTTCTCATAGCAACGAGAAAAGCTGCTAATACTCCTTTGCGTCCCCCACTCTGTGCTATGTCCAGCACCACACTAAGACACCAGAGGTGCGAAGATGCAAAGCTAAAGCTTTTTCCATCACCCATCTTTGCCCTTTTCATTTATATTCTAGCATAATTAGACTTTCATGATATTCAGATCATTTCCTTGCCATTCTCCCTACAGTGACATCCTACATTGCTGGAAACTTGGTGCACAATATCCTTGAGAGACCTAAGATCAGTGAAGTACATGAAGCCATTGCTAGAGAACAGTATTTCCTGCATTTGCTGTATGGAAGGGAACACTCAAGTGTGTGGAAATGAAGGAGAACATCCTGAGTAACACTGGGGTACAAGTTTAAAATTTCCTTTTTGAAGTGAGCCTTATCTTTAGAAATTGTTTGTATTTCCAGGCGTGTTCTCTCTTCTTGTATGGGGATTATAGGAATGAGATAGAACATAAGATTAAAAACAGCCAAGGCCACTTTGTGATAGGAGATGCAAGCTATTGATTGACAGTATGTGACAAGTCACAAGTCACTTACCTTCTGTCAAATTAGCTTGTGCCCTGCCAAGGAGATCTACTTAATATGCCACAATTCAGAGCACAGTGAAGAAAAAAAAAAAAAAACAGTACAAAACTGTGCGTGATACTTTTGGTGAAGAGGGAATTTTAGTCCAATTTCTGTGACAGGCAAGAAGAAAGCAGGAAATGAAACGTTAAATGTTGAAATGTTGATGACAGCCTGGGGTAGACCAAAAAATGTGCTCCATCTGGAGAACTTATTTGGGGACCATTAGCTAGCTTGTCTGCTTCTTCCTCTTGTCTCTCTCACCACTTTGTGGCAGGTTTGAATCAAGGAGTCTCTAGCTTCATTAAATTACACCTGGGAATACCATTTTTGTTTAAAAAACTACTTACTGTTGTACTCTGGGTTTAGGGTAGATATCTTACTGGAGAGTCTGTGCTGAACTTCCCAGAGGCCATGTGAATCTCATAGGGTAGAGAATCATGGTCCTCCCTCCCTACAGAGGCCCTGGAGGACACTTCTGCTTTTTGTTCAGCTTCTTGTTCAGATGATCAAACAGTGTCACTGACATGCAGAGGCTGTAAAGGAAGACCATTGTGGACTACATTCCAATAGGACCAGACAAGATGAGTTTGCCACACATAAAACATCTTTGAAAGAGGAAGTAATGAGGCAACGTGTCGACCACTGCCTCTTTGAAGACAAAAGAAAGCAGTTTACAAACCCGAATGTTTTCAGAGACAGAATTCTGAAGTTTCACCAAATCATATTTGATGGATAGCTCATTGCAGTGTATTTGAAAACAATTGAAGCTCAACTGACTGCATGTTTGCTGGGCAGCTGAATGGTGTTGCCTGAGGTGGAAAGTGTGATCTGTAAACCCAGGTTTCTCCTAACCTCATGTACAAGACCAGAAGAGCTATTCTAACATTCCATTAGATTGTGATTCTCCTGGTTTTCTTTAGCTGGCATCTAGTATGAATATTCTTTCAGTCCTCTGTTGGTGGAAATCCCAGGGGGTGGCTTACCTGAGTTTATGAACATTCAGCACCTGGACTCTTTAAAGGTACATAATTGTCTTGCTCACTACCTCTCATGCTCTAAAACTTGGATACTTCCTGATGCTGCTGTTGTAGCACATAGGCAACACAATCAATTCCATTATCTCCTTGTGTCTCAGGTCCCACAGTCATGTGGAAGAACAGTGGGAGAATGACTGTCTGCATTCATTCAGAGATGACTCTAAGTAGGAGAGTTTATATGGTTCTTGTTGTTGTTGTTACTATCTTTGAGACTGAGTCTTACTATGTAGCTCTGGCTTTCCTAAAACTCACTATGTAAATAAAGTTAGACTCAAACTCATAGAGATCTGCCTGCTTTTGGATACTAAGTGCTGAAATTAAAGGTGTGTCACCATGCCTGTCAGTGTCTCAATATTTTAAAGGTATTGAAAACTAAAAGAACATTAATTGGTTCTAAATTTTGCACTCTTCTATCTCCATTACATTTTCTCTCATTCCTGGGCCAGAAATAGATTTTCAAAGTTCAGGTGAAGGCATAACAGAGTCCTAGAAAACAAGCTGTGTTCAGAATTACTGTCACTAACTCCCTTCAGTAGCCTCTCCTTGGGGTTGTTCTTGGCAGTTTTTTTTCCCCATCCTTGACCAGATGTGCTACCAGAAGATTGACCAAGGAGAATATTTGATGTACTTAAACATATATATGCTGACTATGCGCATCTAGGTTTGCTCATATGTAAAGATTTGATCATGTACATTTTGCTTGAGATCTACTAAGAACCCTATGTGGCAGGGATTTTTCTAAATACCCACTTCTATGTAGCCTGTTTCCCATTGGACCTGATTTTTCTGTGCCTCCTCCTTTTAACCCTACTTGCATCCAACTTTCATGCAGCTGTGCTGTTTCCTTGCTAGACTATGCATTATCTTACCTCAATACCCTCAGATGTTCATTTATTTTGACCATGTAGCTTTTTCTTTCCTTATCCAACAATCTCTAACTTTTCTTTTAACAGTCTCTTGAGCCTTGCAGTGGTGTCACATGGTTTAAATCCCAGCACTCAGGAGGCAGAGGCAGGCAGAGCTCTGTGAGATTGAAGGTAGGCTGGTCTACAGAGACAGAGGAACTGTGTTTTGAGAAAAATAAAAGGAAGAGGAGAAGGGAGGAAGGGAGGGAGGGAGGGAGGGAGAGAGGGAGGGAGGGAGGGAGGGAGGGAGGTTGTTTTTTTATTATTCCACACTTGCTTCCCTGGAGGTGGTTTCATTATAGCTTCTGACCTATGCCTACCTTTAGGGATCACTGAACCCATTATCGTCTGCTGCCACTTTTACCTCTCTATATCCTCTAAATTCTGAGCTCTTCTGGGGCAAAAACCTAGGGTTATTTTTTGTACTTTATCTCTGGCATAGGATTTGTCATAAGTAAATACTCACCATTATTGAATGGAATTCAGGGCAGATGTTCAAGGTTATATCATACAAAACCATATCTCCTTGGATTTGCTATGGTAGATACTGGAATAGACTGTCCTCTCTTGTCTTTGGATACTGTGTGGATGAGCATGAGTGTAGAATTTGTGTTTGACTGCTGATTACCACCTTTTTTGTAAGTCAACTCCAGAATCCAGTGTTTTCTTCTAACACTAAGAAGTCAAGGGAAAGGAAGGCCAAATATGAACATCATTATCTACATTCCTGGACTGTTTGCTCCTTAGAAGACTGTGAAAATCCCTCTTTGCAACTTTGTATAAATAAACTCAGAGGCGAAGCACACATACTGTGCTAAAACCATCTCAAGAAATTCTGGTGCTACCTCTCAGAGGAATAACCACAAATGGCAGGGGGAAAAAATAAAGCAAACCACAAAAATGATATGTCAAAACAAAATAAACAGAAAAGATAAAACCAGTAAACAAACTTGTGTAGCATCTTCCTATATGAGTGTACATAGGGGACCCCCGGAGATACCCAACTCGGCAGAGGCACGTGCCCCTTATAAGTCAGATCTTTCCTGTGTGTGCGGTGGGGTCTACTTGTTCTACAGTCATGGAGGGCTGGCTTTAGTAAACTGAAATAGCTCTTGCAAATCTCCTCTTCCGATGGTGGTAAGCAGAGATCCTGCTGAACTCATTTCTTTAGGACATTTCTAAATTCTAAATTCTAAAATGTGATGTCTCTAATACATTGGCATACAGACTCTTAACAGATACATTTTCACATCTTCCTTCACAACCACCGTCTCCAAGTGGTATCATTTATAGTCCTCAGTTTAGAGTGCTAAAGTAAGAAGTAGTACAATATTGCTCAAGTCAGTAATAAAGCTGATTATAACATGCGCCCTTTGAAGAAGAGGGAAAGCAAGGTAGATAGGTAGATACTCATTTTAAGGCTCAATTTATTGTGTTGGAACAAACTGGTTCATTTAATGAATTATGAATCATATAAGTTAGAAAAAACACGTGGATTCTCAGATTATACAACATGCAGCTTTTGTGTCTATTTAAAGAAATCGTTATTTTCAGCTCTTTATGAGGAAAATTTTCAGATATTAAAGAGAAAGAAATATCAAAAATAAATTTACATATAAACACACACACACACTTGTTTTCTGCTTCATACATTTTATTTTAAAATAAATTTCCTGTGTTACTTTTCCTAGGGGTGAGTAAATCTCTATCTATTCATTCAAGACAGAAAGGGAACCAATCGCCCAAAGAAAGGATGCCATACTTGCAGTAAATCTCTCCAACCCAAATATGTCCCAGCAATGAAAACATGACTCAATTCATATGAATACATGCTGTGCACCTAGACTGGGCAGATCTACCACTACGCTACCATTTTCCACATCAATGAGACCCATTAGAACTTGCAGTTTTTCCAGGACATGTGTTTCTGCTCCACTTTTCTTCTTCTTCCTCCTCCTCTGTGTCCTCTCCCTCTTTTTTCTCCTTCTTCTCTCTCCCCACCTTTTTTTCCACCTTCCCTTTTATCTGTCCAATCATCAGCTCTCCTTTATTTTACAAATTAAGGTGGGAAGCAGGTTTATATGAAATCACCTGAGTGCTGACTCATTCCTTGTTCACAACCACTCACAGGAGAATGCAATTAATATCAAATATAACTAGCCCCAAGGCTATCCACAACATGCCACTATAATAGAGACTGTGTTGTTGTTATGACAACACATCTGACAAAAACAATGTGAGGACATGTGGTGGTTTGAACATGCTTGGCTCACAGGGAGTGGCACTATTAGGAGGTGTGACCTTCTTGCAGTGGGTGTGGACTTGGAGGAAGTGTATCACTGTGAGACCTTTGTGGTCTCCTAATACTCAAGCTCTTGCCAATTCAAGATAATCCCTCCCCCTGGCTGCCTTCACATCAAGATGTAGAACTCTTAGCTCCTCTGCCATCATATCTGCCTGTAGGCTGCAATGCTTCCTGCTATGATGATAATGAACTGAACCTCTGAAAGTGTAAGCCAGTCCAATTAAATATTTGCCTTTATAAGAGTTGCCTTGGTCATGGTATCTTTACAGCAATGAAATTAACTAAGACACAATGGAAGGATTTCTTTTAGCTTGCAATTTAGTCCATCATTGTGAGGAAATTGTGGTAAAAGAAAATTGAATTAGCTGGTCACTTTGTTTCTGCAATCTAGAAGCAGAGAGTAATGAATGTTCCTTCTAAACTAGCTTTCTCCTTTCTATGCAGCCCTGTTCCCTAGCTCCCTGTATGGTCCCACTCATGTTCAGGTTATGTCTTTCTATCATAGTTAACATAATCTAGATAATAACTTTCAAACATGTCCAGAGGGCTGTCATCTGGGTAACTCTAGACCTATATCTGGCTTGCTGAAACAACAAATTCACAGGACTTACTTATAGTTATTATATCTGCACATTTGAGTAGTTCCTTACAGAGCCTGCAAATTCTTGGCAGTGACATCACCAGCAAGTACTACATCCTCTCCCACAGGGTACACTTACCTTGCAAACTGGACTACTGGAGAATCCTAACCTTCAGTTAACCTTTCACCTCCTGCATACATTAGCACCCTCCCATCACATGCAAGGAAGACCAAAAGCATGAGCTAGTGAGTAGAATCTTAAGAAAGAGCCTTCCTCCCATTTGTCAAGTGGCTGCTTGCTACATCTCTGTCTAACTCAAAAGCCATGGCTTTCTCTCCTCCATCTCCCTCCTCTGGGCAGCTGCCAAGATTTACAGCTCGCCTGCTGTGCAGTGTTCTTTTTTACAGACTAGCAGAATAGTCCTACAGTTGAGATTAAACTTGTTAGCTATGTTGGGTTGAGTATTTTTCTCCTTCCTTGGCATTTCCTGGAAGAATGTGAAATCTCTCACTGTGGTTGCTTATCTACCACAGAAGCTATTTTTTTTTAACTCTATATCATCCAATACTACTTTATGGCATAACAGAAGAAACGGCTGTTTTGGGACAAGATTATACTGTTTCACCCAGCAAATTTCTTTAAGAAAGGAGATGATTAATGTAGGTGATGGTAGAATGGATGGCCAGGAGGGTCATGTGAAATGCATTAAATTTACTCAGTAAGTTGTTAACTATGAAATAATATCATCTAACTTGTATTTTTTTAGGATCAGTCTAACTGTATCATGAATCCAAGATGGAGTGTTAAGAAATAGAAGCAAGATGATCCACTATAAGGCTCCTGTTGATAATCCAGGAATAAGGATATTTGTCTGAACAAGGTATAAGTGGCTGGGATTGTGAGAAATGAACAGATGGACTTATATTTTGAAGGGAGCCTTACAGCACTTTCTGGTTACGGTCATATGTCTTTATTTTTTATACTTATTTTATACTTATTTGTATAGTATAATAAAATCTCACTGTTTTATATTCAATCTTTATTTATCCAATTTTATTTTTCCAGTCTTTTTTAATTCCCGCAAATTTCATAGACTGTATTTTTACTATACAGTTTCCCACCATCCAACTTACCCCAGATCTACCCCCCAAACCACCAGAGCTACACAATTTTATGTTCTTTTTCTCTCTTAAAGAAAAACAGTAACAAAAGATAAAGGCGTCTGAAAATACAAAGTCTGATTTGTATTGATAAGCTTCTCCTGAGTGTAATCCTACCCTTGAATGTGATTGATGTACATGGGACCACTTCACCCTCAGCAAAGAAGCATCTTCTATAGATGATAATTCACAACTAAACAATGTAGGATAAGAGACTTGGGCATGCTCAACCCTTAACTGTATATATATATATATATATATATATATATATATATATATATATATATATCTGTCATATATTTCACCTCAAGGCTCAGAGATCTATGTGGAAGATGAAGCAGAAAGGCCGTAGTATCCAGAGGTGTTGGGTGATCTTAAAGAAATAGCATTTTGGAACACAACAGGGCTGATAGACATATGAACTCACAGAGACTGTAGCAGCATGTCCGAGACTTGCACATTGTCAAGACAGAAAAAAAAAAAAATCAGCATGAAGAAGGGAAGAAAGTAAGCACAAAGTCCTACCCCACACACAACAGCTGCAGGGAGAGTGGAAATCAGTTTTCATCATCCTGTTTTAAATACATGCTTCCAGTTACTTAAAAATATATATATATATATATATATATATATATATATATATATATATATAATTAGATTTCTAAAAGTCCAATTTTCCATTGTTGGCTTTATTTCCTGAGAAATGGTAGTCCTCTTCAGAGAGTTTTCACGTTCATCTTTGTCTTGAAGTCTTTGCCCTCCTTTTGTCATCCAAAAGCTTCAGAGTTGGTCTTATGTTAAGGTTGTTGATCCACACGGAGGTGACTTTTTAAAGCAAGGTCAGCAACAGAAATATAACATTATTCTTTGATGTGTGGATATCCAGCTTTCCAAGAATCATTTTTTGAAGAGACAATATTTCCTTGAATGTGTAAATTTTTTTTTGCATCTTTGTAAAAAATCAGGTAGCTACAACTGTAGCTTATATCCGGATTTAGATTTATATCAGGTCTTCTGACCTAGACAAGTGATATAAGTGTTTTTGTACCAGTATGCAATTTAAAAGTTATGTGTGACAAAAGAAAAAGTTAGCAAAGTTAAGAGAGAGTATACATAGAATGGAAAAAAATATTTGTTAGCTACATATCCAACAGAGGATGTGTCATAGAGACACTTCTGCCTTCCTGATTATTGCATCACTGTTCACAACAGCTAAATTATGGGACTCAACTTGGGTGTCCAGCAGCATAGGAAGGGATAAAAAAGTATACAAATGTACGCAGTGGGCTTTGTCAGCCTTAAAGAAGAGAATTGTGATCATAGAGAAATGGTTGACCGTCGTGTTGAGCAAATTATACCTGTCTCAGAACTACAAGTGTTATGTTTTCTCTCACTGTAGCTTCATCATTGTATGTAGATACATGAAATCATGGATGAATATATAACATGAGGAAGGTGGATGTAGGGTAATATTCTCAGCATAGAGTAGATGCTTGTACAGAAAGTTTTAAAGAGAATATGTCTAAAGAATTCAATTACTTATACTCTACCACTTAATGTTTGTTTAAAGTATTTGTTTTTTTACATGACTATTTGAAAAAAAATTAGTTATTATCTTGCTAACATCTTATTGAAGAATATCTAAGTCTGACTGCCTGAGGATCCATTCCTCTTGTTGCTTTCAGGGGACTATGGTTACCAGTTCCTCTATCTTCAGTATCCAGTGTCATGAATTGCTTTGCCTATATTGGAAAGTCCATTTCAACACTTGTAGTGTCTAGTCATGGGCACTTCTTTGTCTCTTTAGTTTATCTTTTGCCCAGAGAAGAGTTAGATGCACTGCTCCAACAGTATTTACAATATTTATCTAGAAATCACACATCCTCCAGTTAGCATTTAATTTTCCCATTCTACAAGTGTTCATATCTTTTTTGGTGTGGTGTGAACAGCTTGAACAAGTCCATTCCTAAGTGACACATAAAGAGGAGCCCCGGTGTCTATGTTCCCTTACAGGATCATTTTGTCTCTATGCATTGCTTATTGCTTCCCTGAGGACTCTAAGGTCATTTGATGTGCATATCCATTTTATTAGGATGACGGTAGGTTAGACAGACAAAGGGAAACACTTCCCTTTCCTCTGAAGTTTTATTGAAATGAGCTAATGATATATTCAGCCGAGTGAAGAGTCACATTTAGCATGTGTGTGGAAGAATCAAACCAGAGTAGTAATTACCTAATAACTCAATGAAACCCAGATGTTGGTTAATTTTTTTTGGAAGGAGGGGCTTACAATGATTCTAAGTGTGAATTTGGTGCAGAAAT
The DNA here is from genome assembly GCF_978045245.1 of Mus caroli. Classification (NCBI taxonomy): domain Eukaryota; kingdom Metazoa; phylum Chordata; class Mammalia; order Rodentia; family Muridae; genus Mus; species Mus caroli. The sequence continues at coordinate 74,399,463 of NW_028227263.1, read as the reverse complement.
TAGTTCATGGACATTTTTCTTTGGAATGTGAATACCCATGAGAAACAGACCTTATCTTGTGTCAAAATACACCTACTTTGCAGGTGCAGCTGCATCGATTGGGCTTTGCTGTTGTTATAGTAAGATGACCTCACACAAATTTGTATACTGTTTTAGGGCAGTTAAGTGAACATTACCATCTTAATTCTGAAACTCTGACATCACTCGGCTGAGCACATGGCTATATTTACTATATTTAATCAGAAGTCAATTTGAAACATCCTCAAGCAGCGTTTAGTTTAACCATCCTACAGCTGTTCGTGTATCTTCCTCAGCAGGGCTCCTTTTGTGTGTCTCTGATTCCTATGCATAATTTATATGGTTTTCAAACTCTAACATTTTTTGTGCTCTCTCTCTCTCTCTCTCTCTCTCTCCCTGTGTCTCTCTATGTGTTTGTGTACATGTGTGCACACATGTTTATGTGCATTTGTACATGTGGCACATAGACTATCTGCTTTATATTTTGAGGCTTATTACCCAGTAACTCTTGTGCTTAACAAGGTCTGAGATCCCTCTCAGGTCCTACAATCTGAACATAGATGTGCCCTTACTTTGGGTCAAAGGGTCACACGAGCCTGGCACCAGAACAACCAGAGCCAAGGGAAGGTGACTGTGACCATTGCCATACTTCCAAGGCTCCTAGAAGTGATCATCCACAGGAATGGTATGCACCCCACACAGACTAACTTATTCTATTTTTGAAGACAGCTGTTTTTAATCTGGAGTCTATGGCTAGATAGATGCCATGGGTTTCTTGTAAACCCTGAAGTTTTCTGTGAAGCTATGTAGAGGTAGAATTTGTTTTAGGTGAAATAACCCATAGTGTTTATCTTCTGCTAGTGTACAAATATTCCTAGTGATGAAATATGTTTCAGCTTGTTTTTTCATCTGCATGCTTTGGTTTTTCAAACATCTCAGGAGGATGTGCAGGCCCTCAGCAACAGAAACAGAGCAGCCTTTCTTTGTCCCCATCTCTTTGTTCCCCACCCTCACCCCACTGCCTGACATTTGCCTAGTGGATTGCAAGTATGTACTGAGTGAATACACAGGAATAAAGTTGGGAAATGTCTGTACAGAACAACAAATAATATTCTGAAAGGGACAGGGAAGAATTAGAGGGATGGACCAAGAGAGGAAACTGGATGATTGGTGTTCTGGAGACAAACCTAATAATAATAATAATAATAATAATAGTAATACAACCACACCAAAATCAAACTAATCAGACACAAGTGAAAAATCTAGTCTCGCCATCTCTGTCCCTCTGTCTGTTTCTGTCTGTCTGCCCACCTGTGTGTGTGTTTCTTTATGTGGAAGGCAGACTTTAATGTTAGCTTTTTTTCTCAATCTCAATCACCCTCCACCTTACTTTTATAACTTTAAAGGAACCTCTTTCTGTGCACGTGTGTAATCATGCACACATGCTTTGTGAAGCTCATGTGATCAGAGCACAACTTTCAGGTGTTGGTCCTCTCTTCCATGGATTCAGGGGCTCTCCATCAGGCTTGCCCAGAAAGAGCGTCTACCTTCTGAGCTCACAGATTCCTGTCTTCTTTCACTGAGGCAGGGTCTCCTTTGGACCATGAGGTCATGTATTGGGCTGCATTGGCTGGCAGTAAAGCGCAGAGATCTGTCGGACTCCACCTCATCACTGGGATTATAGGAGCACTTCCAGCTTTCTGAGTGGATACTGGGATGCAAAGACCAGTCCTCATGCTTGTGTGGCAAACACTTCCTACTGACTGAGCTGTCTTCCCAGTACCTAAGTCTGTAAGTCTCCATCCAAAAAAACTTAAAAATAAATATTATCAGCACAAAACCAATGAAACAACCTTCATCCTTCTTTGAGCGGAGATGGCAGTTGCTAAGGTGGGTCAAAGCCATGAGCATTTGAGCATCAAGTGAAAAGAAAGAGCTGGACACGGTCCACACACAGCCTTTTCTGTTAACCCATTTAAACATGATGGGGAAAATATTTGATCACAATTTTCAGATCAACTTTTCCCCAGACCTCCTGGGAGTCTCCAATTTTATCCCATCTCCTTTATGCCTGGTGGAAAGACACATGATTTCTTTCTCTCTCAAAATAAGAACCAGGCTCCTTGGCCCGATGAGGCAAGAGAGCTATTATGTGCATGCCAATCGCTTCCACACGGCAGAAGTGAAGCTGATGGTGTACAAACAAGCTGCCTTCCTTTCTTGAGATTATGCAATCGTTTATCATTTCCTTTGGATTTTGTGGGTAACAGGGAAGGGACAACCAGGCAGGTAAACTGACAAATGGGCCAAGTTGAAGGAAACCTTACTTTCACTTTTTTAGGAGACACATAGAGCAAAATTCCCTCCCTCACAATCTCCTGGTAGCTTTGTCAAAATGGGAGAAGCAGCTAAGTGGATTCAGCACCCCCCCCCCCAAGCCTTTCACATCTTTCTACCAGGTTTCCAGAGCAGCATCTGCTGCCAATCACATTGGTTTGCTGGGGAGGAAGGTTGAGAAGGGAAATAAATCATACACTAATTCCTGAAGCTTAAAGGATGAAGGGAAGAAGGTAGGGAGAGCCCAGAAAATGCAGATCCATTAGTGAGTAAACACATACATATACATTGAGTATTTCTAACAAGTGCAAGGCATCTGCTGAGGATATCAGACTGGCTTATATGCAGACGTCCAGGTTTTTCTCCTACAGAGCATTCTGCCACATCCCTCACATCTGTAAGCTAGTAAAGTGAGCTTTTGCCTCTGAAATGAAGTCAGGATCCTGAGCAAAGAAAGCTGGTGTTGCTTGAGACCATCGCAAGCTTTGGAAACACACCCAGAGCAATTCTGGAGGGTACACGCCATTTTCCCTACTGTCCTGGCTCCCGAAGGCATGACTGCCCTTCTTGCATCATGAATTATTTTTCTGGGGAGAGCCCTGGAGGAACAGGGCAAGCCCAGAACAAGGTGCTGCCCACAGGGTCCTTGTTAAGTCCATCTCTGGAGCTTAGTCTAATTACTGGACAGCCTCTGACCTACTCCACTGCTCTCCCAGAGCCTGTACTTGCCAGTACTTAATGGCTGGCCTGGTTTCCTTCCCTCTAGCCCTGCTCTGACTCCTAGACCTGCACTGTCATGGCCAGACACATTCACTACATTAGGGCTGTAAACTACTAGGGATAGTATGATGGGCTCATAGTCTTATGATTAAAACCAAGAATTCTTTATGTGTGTGCGTATGCTCATGTGTATGAATGTGTATGTATGAGTGCATGTGTGAGTGTGTGTGTGTGTGAATCTGAGTGTATGTGTGTGATTGTGTATGCTCATATGTTTGTGAATGTGTGTTTTCTGTGTGTATGTGTGTAAATGTGTGTGGTGTGTGTGTGTGTGTGTGTGTATGTATATGTGTGTATGAATGTGTGTATGCTCATGTGTGTATGTGTGTGTGATGTGTGTGAGTGTTATGTATGTGTATATATGTGTAAATGTGTGTATATTGTGTGAGTGAGTGTGTGAGTAGGACAGTGATCAACCTCAGTAGTTTCTTAGGTTCTACCCACATTGTTTTATTAGGATAAGATTATCTACTGTCGTAGAAATAGGCTGGGCTGGCTGGGCAGCACACTTCACATGTTTGTCTCCACCTTCCCAGAACTAGGACTATAAGATCCATAGCATTTGCCTTTCTTTTTCATGCGGTCAGGTTCTCATATTTGCAAAGCAAGCACTTTGTCAATGGAAGCATCTGCTCAGGGTTTACATTAAGATTTCTAGCTGGCTTTTCATCTCTAATTATTTACTAGTCCTGTGATCTTGACAACCACTAGGTTTTTATAAGCCTCATCTCTCACATATAGAGCAAAAATTTCAGTAATTACATTTATGAAATTACACACACTAGTGCTTGAGGTGTGGAATCTGTTCTAATGCATGAGCATAATAACATGCATATTATTGCTCTTGCTGATAAAAAATTCTAAGCCAAACGAAGAGTTTCTTAAGAGTAGAACCTTCACAGTAAGTAAGGGGAAGGGAGAGTAGCAAGAATGTTCTGGCACAGGTCTATTAGACTATCTATTTGCAACTTATCTGCCTATAATTGTATACACACACACACACACACACACACACACACATACACACACACACACACTAGGTTATCACAGGTGAAATTTTAAGATTTGAATCTAGGGATATTTTACAATTCATGGAATGCAATGTGAAGAACTTTATATGAATTGTGATGTATTTATAACCTCTCTAATTTTCATAGTTCTGGTCATTCTGTTTACCAATTTATTACCTTATTCATTTTTTCAGTATTTATTAAGATTCAGCAAGTGTTGGACACTGGACTAGAAGTTAAAACTGCATTGAAGAAAAGTTCACAGTCATTGCCATAGAAAAGTTCCTCCATGGAGCAATTTTGGCAATGAGTTTCAATGTGATTCAATATGGAATAAATTTAACACTTGTTGAATTAAATATTACTACGCAGGATCCTGACTTCACCTCCCCACGGCCCCACAACTGATTGTTCAGGAGATGATAAATACATCAGCCTTCCCAGAGGAATAGAAACCCAATACTTCTTACATGAAGTAGTGGCATATACTTTTGTCAGAAATGTCACTCAAAATGTGACATGGTGCATTCAGTATTCATCAGTGACTCCTTGGAGACAATGTTTTGAAAGTGCAAAGCCTAAGGCTTCCAAACAGTATAGTAGAGGGTCTTTAAAATATAATTTATTTTTATATTATAAGTATGTATGCTGTGCTCATTCTTGCATGTATGTTGTGCCTGAGAAGAGCAGGGGTGCTCATCCGATTCCCGTGAACCATGAGTTATACAGACAGTATGGGTTGTCATGTGGGTGCTGGGGAGTCACATTCTTGTTCTTCTGCAGCAATAATAAATGTTCTTAACTGCTGAGAAGTCTCTCCAGATCTGGAAGTTTGCATATTTAATGCTGTTGTAGGTGTTGGAGTTTCATTTTTTTGTTTTCTTTGAGAAAGTTTTACTACATAGCTTCAGGCTCAGCCTCCAGTCACTCCCTACTACATCCTTTTTGAAAGTCTATTCTTGATCTGAGCCTGGCCAGGAAAGAATAGTAAACACAGACTACAGTTCTGTGCTATTCACTTGCCCATAGCCTTAGGTCTTCACTCTTAAGAAATCATTGGCCAACCCTGAGAGTTGGGAGAGCAAAATGCAGAGCCTACATCTAAATGAAGTAGACTCCTTGAGGTTTCTACTTGTACCAACACTCATTTATTACAAATTCATTGCTGTATTAAATTCCTCAGAATGAAAGTGCACATGAGACCCACACCACCACTCCAACCATTTAAGTGTTGTTCTGTGTCTCTTCTGGGACACAGTCTCTTGATAGAGTAGTCTGTATACAGCCTCTACATCTTGATTCTTGTCCAGCCCCCACACTGTACTTTTGGACTTTTAGTGTCATTGCTAAAACACTCTAAATAGCCAGTTAAATGACTAGTGCTGAGAAGAACAGTACCATCTCTGAGGACAAGCCAATAGACTCAGTCATGTTTTCACTGAGTTCCAGGGCAGGCCATAGGATCACCTGCTGCCCCCCACCTCTCAAGAAATCCTTTCCTTCCCCTGCATATTCTTTCCTCATTTCAAGGTTTAGTCCCTTTCTTCATTTCAAATCCCCTTGTTGTTCTCTGTGACACCATGTGACTTTAAGCTCTGACTCCCAAGGACTCAGTTCTTACTCTCCTTCCTCACTGTAGATTTCAGTAGGTGATCTCACCATGGATTTAACTATATTTAATGGTCAATGATAATCCACCATAGTACTTCCAAACAATCTTGTAATCTTACTTCTAAGTGTGTGTGTGTGTGTGTGTGTGTGTGTGTGTGTGTGTGTGTGAAATTGAAGGAGAGCCCAATGTCAAGGAGACATCTGTACACTTGTCTTCCTTGCAGCACAATTGGTAACTGCCAAGGTGTGGAATCAACCTGATGTCCATTGAAAGCTAGGCAGGGAGGCATACACCTGTGCTCCCAAGTGCTTGGAAAGGCAAGGCGAGAAGATGCTGAGCTAAAGACTCGCCTGGAGTAGACTAGAGTTGAGACTATCACTTAAAAGCAAAGAAATTGGGCACATGGGTGAGGGTGGAAGACACTATGTTCAGTGAAACAAGTCAAGGACAGGAAGATAGATATTATATCACACTCTAAGGCATATGAAGGAGCTACAGAAATTGACCTTAGAAGTCAAAAGTGTAATGTCTCACTTGAAGCAGGGGAGGATGATAGGACAGGGAGAAAAATAACTGGTAGGTGGGTTCAAGACTACAGTTAATATAATCAAATAGAAGGCTCGCATTTTAGTGTTCCAGGGCACAGTGGGATGACTATAACCATCAGTCATATGGACTTTAAAGAGAAGATTAAACATATTACAGTCACAAACCGCACACATTTTCTTTGATAGAAATTGTATGTGCTCTGATTTCACCATTCACCATGTAGGCATCAGCCTAAGCATCATGCTGTACTGAAATACAGTCTGTTTTATGCCAGTTAAAATGTAACTGTTCAAAAGAGGTGAAAATGAAAATAGAATGATAAGAAAACTAAAATGTTACCATAATCACTAAAGATAATTGAGATTGGATTGGAACAGCTGATGCATACTGGATTCTCGGCCTCTCCAGTGTATTAGTAGCCATTGTTAGACAATCCCATGCATGTTGGGTGAGCCAATGTAATTATTGCCCTCTGTAATATAGTCTATTGATTGTGTTCCTCCTAAGAAACCTTGTTAGTGCTGGCAGATTGGACTGATGCCATTTCCAGACTCTGTAACACACCTGAATTTTCCTTCAAGTTTTAAATTTATGTATTGATTTAGTTTTGGATTCATATAGTATGTGTGCCTGTGCAAGCCACATGTATATAAAGATGTATGGATGTCAGAGGACAAATTGTAGGTCCTCTCCTTCAACCATGTGGGTCTCAGGGATCCAACTCAGATGATTAGACTGGGTAGCAAGTAGACTGGGCACTGAGCTGTCTAACCATCAATCAGCCCTGTTTTCTCCTTTTAGACTCTTAGGTGTGTGGGACCCCGATCAGCTCTCACTCAAACTCGATTTCCACAGTCTTCTCCACTAGATTCTCATACATTTTCAGTGTTGTGGGCAAAAGGGTGAGTGTGACCACCTGGAGTTTCGGGTTTTCAGTAGAGTTTAGGTAAATCTTTCCAAATGACACAGTAGAATGGAGGTAATGATAGTGCATTGACTATAATCCAGCATATAGGGAGGTTGAAGCAAGAAGGCTGTGAGTTGGAAGCCAGCTTTGGCTACTTGGTAAGGACCCAGTCTCAGAAATAAAACATACATTCACCCATCAGAATACTTCTTCTGATTCTAATGAGAAACACATCATTTGATCTAATTATTCAAATTCTTAAAGAGAATGATGGCTGCCACAAAGATGAAGACCCAATGTGGAGGAATCAGAGTGCTTAGAGGTACACAAGATAGGCACCATATACAGTTCTAGAAAGGAAGACATAAGAGAGTAAGGCCAGATGCAAATCATGACCCAGATCCTAAAAGGCTGTGTGTGCTGTGCTAAGCAGGTTAAAATTTGCCCTAAGGCATCAGTGACTCCTTGAAATGTTTGAAACTCAGGGCTCTGGGGCAGAATGTAGGCTGACAGTTGGTAAGCATGATGCCAGGCAGCGTTCTGAGTGAATTGTGTGGATTAATTCCTTTAATCCTCATGACAATCTGAGAAGGCACAAGTCACTGACTGATACTTCTCATTTTCCAGAAGCAGACCCTGACCCTGACATTCCTTGAGAGCAAGTTCCCTGTTGTCACATATGTCCTTGGGAGCACAGCTTGGAAGGATGAAGGTACACTGCAGGAATAAATGAAAGAACTGTCACAGGAGTTATTTTCCCAGAAAAATACAATGCCAAGAGTCTTGGTGATGGTTTCTATTGCTGTGAAGAGACATCATGACCAAGGCAACTTTTATAAAGGAAAACATTTAATTGGGGCTGGCTTACAGTTCAGAGGTTAACTCCAGAATCAGCATGACAGAAAGCAGGAGTAGAGGCAGACATTGGTGCTGGAGAGGGCAGAAAGTTCTCTATCTGTATCTTCTGGCAGCAGAAAGGAAGAATGAGCCACTAGGCCTGGCTTGAGCTTCTGAAACCTCCAAGCCCTCCTCCAACACCCCAGTGACTTACTTCTGCCAACAAGGCCACACCTCTGAATAGTGCCACTCCCTAGGGGCCTAGGGGGGCATTTTCATTCAAATCTCCACACCAAGCATTGAAGCATTGCAAAACCCACAGATAACACACGTACTTGCCCTTATTTTTCAAGCATTGAGAAGGAAAGAAGTCAAACAGAACTCTGAAAAGGAAAGAGAATATAATCTGACAAGCTGGATGGAGTTTGGCAATTTCATTGGATGGAGTATGAATACTGAATAATAACTTGAGAAAGGGTGCTGTGGGAAATGCTACCTCTACGTGTTTGTTGTTGGTTTTTCTTCGTGACTCACTTCTTCCGCCTGTATCTATTGTCCAAACAGATTCCTTTTGGCTTTGTCTGGGGCTCTATATCCAGCATCTTGAGGAGTTCCAAGTTTAGACTAGTTGGGAAATAAATGTTTGCCGAGTGACAGAATGGTTTCATAAGTTTAAAAATACTGTCTTATGTCATTGATCTCAGGGACTCATGACACATATTAGCATATTGATGACAACCGAGAAATGGGTTAATTTGTTTCCAACTTTTGCTTACTTTCATATCCTTTCATTTTTAGAATTAATATTTTTCTTAGAATTGTAGTATTAGAAGTAGATCATCTCTGATGTACCTCCCTTCAGGAAGTTTCTATTTGATGCTCTGTGATTGTATGAGTTGCTTTGTATCCTGCACACTATCTTTACAGTGTTCCTTGTGAACAAACAAACTCATCGTCTTAGACAGTGGCATCCTACAACCAGTTAATCCAGCTGTGTGTGGGCTGTGGGTGAAATCAAACAGCCAGAACTGCCTGATTGTTTGCATGGAATCTGTATTCAGTTTTCTTGGACATCAAGTAAAATGTGGAAAAAGAAGTGATGGCTACAAATGATCCTAGCATGTATTAATGACACAGTGGATTAAGGCTGAGCCCACTGTGGTCTTTGTATGCCTGTGTAATCCATATCACCCCCTTGCCATGTCCTACCTCAGTATTGAACTTTAGAAGTTGATAAGAGATGACAGACATGGCGTGCATCTACAGATGCATCCAGTCATCTGCCTTCCAGTGCAAAACCCAGCAAAATTACTAACAAAAGGAAGGAAGAGGGCTCAAGATATTCTTTCTCTTTTAGTGCTTAGATGGGTCTCTACAGTGATACTCCTCCATTGCCCGTTTGTCTGATGTGTAAGACTACTATGGTAGCAGTTTTCTGTTTTGTTTTTATTTATTTGTACCATCCTGGTCAAGAATATTAGTTCCTTCCTGTTACCTTGGTCCCCTCTAAGCCCAAGACAGCAGTGACTTCATAATGTTGCTGAATCCCAAGATACCCCATTGCTATTTGGAATCTGAGTACTTCATCCCACCTGCTTCCAATATCTCTATGCTGAATGGTATTATTTTAGACTTCAACATGACTTTCTCAATGTTAAAACTAACATATGTAAAAATGGGTCAACTACTGTTGGGATAAATTTTGTAAACTGTAGAAGGGATAGTTTGACTCTAAAGTGAATTTCCCCCTAGGAACTAGGTAGTCTTAAAGTGTGGCTCATCTCCATCTGAATGACCTGAAAGCTTTAATTTTTAAAATATCTATTTCTAGACTCATCTTTAACTGGCTAAGTCAGAATCCCTAAGGGTTGTGGTTGGGGAATCTCTTATGTCAGCCAACTGCCTGAGAGTCTTATACAAAGTGATGTTGAAAGTCAAGGTCTTACCATATTTATCTTCTTAGAACTATTTTGGAAAGAGAAAAAAAAAACAGTGTTTTTATTAAGTCATTCTGGTGACTGTTTCATGTCATTTATTTCGAGAAATACCATCTGTCAAATCAAGATGTTTAGATGTTGGTTAACTTTTAAAATGTTACACTTCATGGATATCACAGACATAAACTAAGTCCTGAGGGAAACTAAATATGTTGCACATATCATGGAAGATGCCACAACCCCCAAGACAGTGGTGAGATGAAACCCCAAACCTGGGGCAACCCCAAAGTTCATGCCTTTCTTTCTAGACCAATGGTGAGCAGATTTGATTTTATCGTTCCCTAAAGGAAGTTAACCTATGTAAGAGGAAGCACGGATTTGCATTACATTTCCAGTAAAAGTAAATCTTACGTCATTATTTCACATACATATCACCTAACATTTCACAAAGAAACAGAGTGGTCTGATACTTAAATAGAATAATAGTCTCCCTTTAGCCCAGATTCTTCCAAGAAGCAGCATTTGAGACAAGTCAAGACTCACATTTGGAGGCGAGCACTTTGTTTTTAGGAGTGAAGCTTAAAGGAAAGAGGAGGAAAGCATGAAGAGAAAAGCCCATTCCAAGAGTGAGTGTGCTTTGAAGTGGTTTGTAATAAAGAGGCTGAGGCCAGACCACTGCAAAGATAGTTCAGCAGTGTGAAAAAAATAAACAAACTTCAGACCCATGTCCAAGTTAGACTGGAGATGAAACATGAAGCCCGTAGTTGCTCAAGAGTACATTGACTTCCCCTACTCTGGGTGTATGTACAGGCAAGAGTGGTGGAACAATAGCAACCAATCTAGGCTGTGGTTGCATCATCGAGCTAGTCATGAGAATGAGACACACCGTTGAGCTGAGATACACTGGCAACAGGTCCACTTGCACATGGGAGGCTGCTGTATTCATCCCTTCTAGCAAACAGTGAGCTAAACATGAGGAACAGCCCCAGGGAAGTCGGATATGTCATTTCTTAAGTTCTTTAATAATGAACACTATCAAAGCAAAGGACTGTGGGTTTTTTCAAGCTCATGAATTATAAATATTCTAACATGATAGTTCTTTTTCCTTTTCCTTTTTTTTTTTTTTAAAATCCTGACTCTGTTTATGCCTGCCCCATCTCGTCTCCTCCCATCCTGATGCGAAACATTTGTCCCTTTGTGGATAACATCTAAAACTTGGAAAGAACCCACAAAATATAAAAGCAGGTTAAAATAAATACGCTATGATGTAAAATGACCCATTGCAACTATGCCTGGTCACTGTTTACTGGGTAACTGGAGAGAGTCTTGCTGGACACTGAGCAGATTACAGAGTTCCCATGGAAAGGTCTCTGAAGCAGGGTTGCTTTGATTTCAATTTGGTGGTAGCATAAACTATAGCTGGAGCTGGCTGAGAAGTACAAGATGCGCCCCCTGTGCTTTCTTAACATATGCACTGTGAGTCATGTCTCCTGATGCTGGATGACCTCAGAGGTCCTTCTCTGGTCTAATTTTGCTTCCTTCCTCAACATCCTTCTGCCTCTTCCTTTCTTCCATTACTCTACTTTTCCATAGATGGAAAGACAGAAGGAACATTTGCTGTATGTGTATATAAATGTGTGTGTTTATTACTGTTTTTCTCTCTTCTTTGTTTTATTTCCTTCCTGTCTCTGTTTGTTTCTTTTAAATGTTCATGTTACAGGTTGAACTCAGTCTTGCATGTGTTAGTCCAACACTACCACGGAGCAGCCTTCTCAGCCCCTAGTATAGCTGTGTTTTTTATTCACAAGCTCTGGCTGAGAACTGCTGGCACGAACTTGTGCTTTCAGCTCTGGGTTCTTACCTAGGCCTTGATCTTGGTGAGAACATAGACCCTGGAGTTTGTCAGCCTGGGTTTGTGTCCTGCCCTTACCACTTATACACACTATCAATTTCCCTTATCATTACTGTGAAACCAAATGAAGTAACGTATAGGAACGGCAGGGTATTGTATGAGAAACTGAAGATCCAATACAGGATAAATCATTGTCCTGATTCAGTATTGTTCTCAATTTGCATTTTAATCTCATCCTTAGATGTTATCTAAGAGCTTAACAATAAATGCCAAGATGAGATTACTGGGAACACAGGAGCTGTAAATCAGTCTTGTCAGCCAGTTTGAAACTGATGCTCTTTGACCCATACTGCAATAGCTGAGTGTGCAGAGACTTGCAGACAGAAACAAGTCTGAGCAGGTGTTGTTAACAACAGATATGGGCAACAGAAGCAATCTTTAGAAGCCTGGAAGCAAAACCCTCAGACTTAGCACAGTCAGCAGCTCAAACCCAGGGAGCAAGATCCCCAGACAGGAATCATTCTTTACTGAATTTCTCAAAGTCAGACACACAGCAACAAGGGTGAGTGTGTGTGTGTGTGTGTGTGTGTGTGTGTGTGTGTGTGTGTGTAGTGTGGTGTGTGTGTGTGTGTGTGTGTGTGTGTATGTGGTATATGTGTTTGTGTGGTAAGGGGTGTGTGCGTGTGTGTGTGTGTGTATGTGTGTGTATGTGTGTTTGTATATGTGTGTGTATGCGTGTTTGTATATGTGTGTATGTGTGTTTGTGTATGTGTGTGTATGTGTGTATGTGTGTGTTTGTGTGTGTGTATGTGTGTGTAATTTTGTATGTGTGTGTTTGTGTGTGTGTATGTGTGTGTAATTTTGTATGTGTGTGTATGTGTGTGTTTGTGTATGAGTGTGTGTGTGTATGTGTGTATGTGTGTGTATGTATGTGTCTGTGTGTGTGTTTGTGTATGTATGTGTGTTTGTGTGTGTGTATGTGTTTGTATGTGTATGTATGTATGTGTCTATGTGTGTGTGTTTGTGTATGTGTGTGTGTTTGTATGTGTATGTGTGTATGTATGTGTGTGTGTATGTATGTGTGTGTGTGTGTGTATGTGTGTGTATGTGTATGTGTGTGTGTATGTGTGTGTGTATGTGTGTGTGTATGTGTGTGTGTGTATGTGTGTGTGTGTATGTGTGTGTGTGTGTGTAAATGAGTGGTGTGATGGTGGTGTTTGAGATCATACTCACTTCCCAGTCCTCCCAGGTTTGAAGAAGAAGAGGAAGAAGAGGAAAAGGAAAAATGAGTTCTATTTGTGTTGTCCACACACTCACTGGAGCATGGTCAAACTCCCAGTGGCCAGCCCCTTAAAGAAAATGGAATCCTTACCCACCCACAACCCTGCCAGAAGCCATCAACTGTGGAGAGCTACACTTTGACATCCTTATCACAATTTTTAAGACTTCTCTTCTGTGGTTTCCTATGTAGGCTGTGTGGTAGAGGAGGGGTAGTGGTTGTCACAGAAGCCTTCTATGTCCCTCTTTCTCAATTATGAAAGAGAGACGTAGAGCAAGCTTACCTGAACACAGACATCACAGTATTAAAATCCAAGTATAGGTACATGTCCAGTTAAATCTGATTGGAGAGCTCACCTCATGTCTGCTCTCAGCCAGGCCTATTTTATCTTCCCCACCAGCCCAGGAAGCATTTCCTAACCAGCTTCTGTTCTCCAAGTTCAAATCAATCCTGGCCATAGCCAACCACACACCCACTCCCTGGCCTGATTCCACCCCCATTCCATGACTTTCTCTGTAGCAATTTCATAACCTGCCATAAACGTCCTGTGTATTTATTTGTTGCTATGCATTTCATTACATGTCTCTGCATGAAAATGTGAATTCTCTGAAAGCCAAGGTTCTGCCTTTCTTCTTTAAAGCTGTCCTGCTGGTGCTCAGAGTAGTGACTGGGAAATGTAGAAGGAATGATCAAAATGGTTTGGAGTGAGTGAATAAATTATTGAGCTAGACTTGGGCTTGCATTTTCCTGCTCTATTAGCAAACTGTTTGAGTAACACATCCCCTTCCATCTTCAGTAACTGCCATTGATTTACAAAATGTTTGTGTGTCTCATTATGAATCTAACTGGTTCCACAATTTTACTTTTCTACATATCACTGTTTTCCTAAAGTAAGTGCTGTCAGTTCTGAGAATTCATGTCAGTGCTCTGTCTCCGGAAAGGTATTGGCATATTATTAAACTGTACTTACTGTCCTAGAAATAAACTACTTAATACATTACATCTGTAGCAAAGGGTAATACTTCAGGACCCAGACTTTTGAGTCCTATGCTGCAGAGCATCTGATGGAGCTTCAGGAGACAGTAAAGACACACAGTAGAGATGGTGAGGGGCGGGGGGGGGGACTTTCTTGTTGCCAAACTCCTCTGGTTCATTACTATCTCAGGTGTGCAGAGGACAGAGGACACCATTTGGGAATTGGTTCTTTCTTTCCACCATAGGCTCCCAGGGATAGACTCTAGATCATCAGGCAAGAGTACTCACCCTCTTACCCATCTTCCTTGCCTCTAAGTCTCCTTTTGTTTACACTTTTCTTTCTCTTCTTCTCTCTCCTTAACCACTGTAGACATGAACAACCCTTCCTTCCTGAGTCAGAGTGACCCCTGGCGTTGTAAAGGCATGACACAAGTTGTGACTGGTTAGGCTTCTCTGGTTCTTACAAGCTCACCTGCCAATAAACAGCGTGCAATTCTCTCATTCGGAAAACATATTTTAAGCATTTGTTGAGTGACAAATAAAGCCAAAACCAAACCAAAACACCCACAACAACAGCCAAATCAATAGTCAGAATTGTTTCCCTCCCTTGTCAATATATACTTTATCTCTCCATTGGTTTTGTTTGCTTGCTTGTTTCGTTTTGTTTTTGTTATTGTTGCTAGAGTTTGAGTCCTTACCTATGGTCTAACCTTCTGCCCTGTCTAACCTGCACCTCCATTTTTCCATCAGGCTTGCTGCTCCAGGGACTGCCACTCCCTTTGTAAATCTATGCTATGTGTTGATAGATAACTTTGACTTTGCACCCACCACTTCCCGGCCAGGCTGTGTTTAGCATTTTCCTATGCATTAACTCTTCGCTGAGCATCATGAGAAATGTCCCTCATTATTTTGGAATATAACCCATTTAAACATCTAAATGCATTACTGAAAGCCACATGCTTTCCTGTGCCTGCACTTTGTAAAATGCCAGTCATTTAGTACTGTTGCTTTATAAACACTGGAAACATTGCTGATGGAAACGGAGATGTATTGCAAGTGTAAAATGCACTCAGGGTTGGGAAAGCTTTGCACAACATGACTATGTTTTGGAGAGCATACTGGAATGAAAATATCGTATATCTATCTCTACCTATATTTTGTTAGGTTAAATGCATTATTGAAATTCAACCTCTTTTCTAAATGTGATTACAAATGAGTTGTAAGGAACTTACATGGCTCCCCTTATATTTCTGATAACCATCACTGGCCACTGAAATCATATTGTATCAACTTCACCTATTATCTTCAGTGAGCAACTAAAGTGTACAGTGGGCTGTTTTATAAGTCTGGCAAGTGTCATCCACTTTTATGGCTAGAATTTATTCCTGGAATTGAATCTTGACTGAATGCTGTCCCCTGGGAATGGTCTGCAGCATTCTAAGGTCACCAGGCATTGACGCTCTCTTACAAAAGCAGATTGTCCAAGCCAGACTCGGCTTTGTATTTGTAGTGGCAGTGATTGCTTCCAGGGTCAACCACTTTCAGGCAGTTAATAACCCGTTTGACCAGAGGTTCATCAGTGTCCTAGCCACTCATTAAATCCTAAAACGCCCTCTACCCGGAGGTCAGTATTGCCCAACTCCGTCATACTTAACCAAGAAAAAGAATGCTTTCCTTTTCATTGTCAGTGAATTGATTGGCAGGTCTTTGGGTGGTCCTGGTTATTTCTATGTACCCTTCTTTGTCTTCAGCTGCCAAGCGAGTGACATCAACTTTCCTTTCACAATATGAAATTATTGCAAGGCTGATTACTGAGTACAAGGAAGTCTACTGTCTGACATTGGACCTCACCTCTTCATTATTATCATAGAGTGACTCATGGGGAAAAGAAAATTTGGAGGAGCAAGAAGGCTCATGCCATGAACCCTATAAGTCACCAGCTTGATAAACTACCATCTTTACTACCATTCACAATGTGCCCATTAGACTCCAGCAGAGGAGGAGGTATGACTAATTCCTCCCTTTACCACCAAAAATAAATCACAGAGTTGAGCTGGAAGGAGACACAGACTTTCCAGGATGAAGAGTTGAGTTTGAGAGTGAGACATGGGAAACATGTTGTAAAGGAGCCAGGCATCCCTGAGCACAGGATTGCGGAACAAGCTCTCTAGACTTGATTGCCATTAAGCCCAACGTTAGAAGTAGGTGCTAGTACTTAAATATATTCATGTACCTGACATCTTACTGTTCATTAAAAGATACATGGTCTCTGTCAAATCTCACTCATGAGTCCATTCCTCAGGCCTCTGTCATTCACAGGCACGTTATACAGTGTTCATGCTTAGGGATCATTCTGGATTTCCCCCAAATCCATCCATTTACAAGCACTGAACTTGTGTTCACATATCTTTTTTTGTGTCTGATTCACTGAAGGTCGCTCTCATGGTCCAAAGTAATCAAGCATTGTTCAGGTCACAAGAGTGGTGAAAGAACTTGGGTGCTGGGACCAGGCTAAGCTCCAGTACCTCATTTTGGGGTGAAGATTGTTTTCCTGGTAGATGGAAGCAATAATATGTGTTGTAGGACTAAACATATGAAGGACGTGCATACTATAGTACTAGTGACAACTGGTTACTGTCAATGATAGAGTCTGTTGGAGAATAACTTGGTCAAAGCATTGGATTACTTGTGGTTAGAATCAGTTTATTTATATGCCCCGTATAGTGTCTTACAAATAGGAATCGTTAAATTACTGGATTAAAAAAAAAACATATTGTGTTTATGTAACTGACATATTTAGAGTACTATATAATTTAGCATGAAAGTTTCAATTTGGGAGAGTTTATTGCCAGGATGATAAGTATTTAAACAAGTATTAATAATTAGCTCATGTTTCATCTCTACAATATACAGCCCATTCTCTTAGAACAGATGTTTGACCTTCAGACAGGCTGGACAAGACACAGAAGAGAAATCAGGGCCGATTACATCCCAGTTCCATCACTTAGCTCTCACAGGACCCCAAGTAAATTGCTAAATGTTTCTGTACCTCCAATTCCTCCATAGACAATAGAAGGGCAGTCTGCAAGCTACATTCGCATGCTTAAGTTTGTAACAACTTCACTCAAAGTACTAAAGATGGATGCAAAGTATTGATGAATGAATCAAATAAACCAGGACTTATAGGTATCCCATCACACAAGCTTAAAGCAACTTTTGATGAATGTTACAGCACGGGTGGGCCTTGAAGTTGAAAGGCCAAGGGAAATAAGCCAGTCACCAAGGATGAAGGCTCTGGGACTCTGCTTGTATGTGGTACCCAGAGCAAGGAAGTTCATAATGACAAGGAGCTAAGAATAGTCATCAATCCTGCAGGAAGGAAGAAGTGGGTTAATATATTATTATAATTGACTAATTAATTATTGTCTGGTAAACAGATGCAGAGTTTAGTGCTGTAAGATGAAAGAGGTTCTGCCTGAACAATGACATCAATAGTGAGGAGTCACTGTGACAACATCTTATGTGATGGAGCCCAGTGCTCTATAAGGAAGTATCAGCCAAAAGAGTTTTATTGAAAAAGTAAACATAAAAACAAAACACAAAAAAGACCCACAAAAAACAAACCCCAAAAAACCAACAACAACCCAAAATTTCTTTGAAATTACAAGTGTTGCCTCTGACCTAAGATTGCCAGGGTTAAAAACAGGTCTAGAGTTTAAAAATTGCAATAAAAGTATAGTTAGGTCCTTATCAAGAGAGGATACTCCTTTGAATCACGGTAGATGTATGTGTCTCAATCTATGACTGAATGCAAGAGCCAGCAGGAAGCTACAAAGGAGAGGAGCCACGTGGAGGTGGACCTGCCTCAAAACATAGTCAGAACTACCAACCAAAGAACATACATGGGCTGGACCTAGGCCTCCCCGAATGTATGTAGCAGATGCATAGCTTGGTTTGCCTGTGGGTCCCAAACAACTAGAGTGGGGGCTATCCCCAAATCCACTGCCTGTATGCCTGTACCTCGGATATGTTCTAGTTGGGCTGCCTTTTCCGGCCTCAGTGGGAGAGAAGTGCCTAGCCTCTCAGAGACTTGAAGTGCCAGGGTATACTCAGGGGGCTTCCACCTGCTCAGAGGAGAAGGGGAGGGAGGGAGAGAGGAAGGACTGTGGAAGGAGGTGACTGGGAGGTGGGAAGTGAATAAGTAAAAAATAAAATAAAATTAGAGAGAAAGGCACATATACTCAGAGAGAGAGAGAGAGAGAGAGAGAGAGAGAGAGAGAGAGAGAGAGAACCAGAAGGCAGTTATGCACTTTCCAAAGATGGAGGGAGGCTGCCACGTCTGTGTGTGTAGCCCCCCCTATGGAAGTCCAATCCTTGCAATTCAGCCCTGACATTGAACTGGGCAGTGATTGTCCATCAGCCTAAATGCTTTTCTCAGGTCTTCTCTCATTTGGATGTGTCTTTTCCCTGAAGCCAATAAGCTTGGCAATTTTGTTCTTCTTAATAATATTTGGTGCCACTAGGAAAAAAGTTTTTTAAAGACTAATATTTCCTAAACTGCTAAGATGGTTCAGTACCTGTCAGATTTCTAAGGACAGTCACAGTCCAGGACATGTCCAAGACTTAAGTAGCTGGGGCTACTTAAGGTCAGGCATCATCTGGATTTTCTCCTAGCCTTGGTCCGTTCACTCTCTCTGGTCCCTCACACTATCCCTACAAATCTGGCCCTACTTCCTCCTCCTCCTCCTGATCTAAAATATTCCAGTTTTTAATTAGTTCCAGGCCAGTCAATGTGACTGCACCATCTGCACAATGCATTTGTGCCAATTCAAAGTCTGAAGTCCATGAACTAACAGAGCCAACTGAAGACCTGTTGAAGGAGCTGAAGGAGCCACACTGCTGCTGGAAAGTCTGCCTGGACGACCTGCCAGCACCAAGGCCCTTCCCAAGCCAGGCCTGAACCAATGGGCCTGTTATGAAAGACCTGCAGAATTTCATTTTCTTCCCCAGCTTCCCTCTTGCCCAGAGGAACCCCAGTGCTGTGGGAGGCAAACTTCCCTTAGTCTCGGGTACAGCCCTTCCGTCACTAACATCATTGGCCCGGTACATGCAAGCAAGTGTTGTGGCCAAAGTTGAGCCAGGGCCAACAGAATGGAGAAAAATAATTAATGCAGGTACAGTTCTTTCTCAATAGGCAGCCTTGTTTGTCACAGAAATGCAGAGCCAAGCCCTCTTGAAGTTATGGCTCAGTTTGGCCTTCTACTTCTGCACTTGATGGCCATAGGAAATTTTGTGTTCAAAATTATCCCTTCATAATATTCCTTTCAAGTTCTTAACCATAAAGAGAAAAAAACAGAATAGAGTTTTATGAGACTTGTAGAACAAAGTAAAATTTCTTACTTTAAGTTTTAATATAGAATATACATTTAATTAATAAATTCAATATATTTATATAGTTCTCTCTCTCTCTCTCTCACACACACACACACACACACACACACACACACACACATGAGTAACCGCTATATATATCAGGTTAAATGAGATATTTGAAGCAACCACTCTTTATTAGTGAGCAATAATAAAATGTGTAAACCAAGCTCCCATCTCATGAAACCTCTGTCATCTCAATGTTATATACAGCCCACTAATTTTAACTAGAAAAAACATGGAATGCTCTAAAAAAATAAAGAAAAGAATATGGGATGGTGTGCATCCCAACACCCCTTGAGTGATTATCACTAGCTAACTAGGTGCGTGGTCCTGACTTGGCTAAGCTTGTACATTGTGTTTATATGCTCTGTGGATGAGCTTCTCTTTGATGGTGGCTGTAAGGCCATTCTCATCTCCCAGGGCAAATTGTGTTTCTGAATCCATGGCTGTATCATCCTTTGCCTCAGGACCCTTTCTCTGCTCAAACTGCTTGGACCACTCTTCTCAATTGGGAATTGTACACTCTTCCAGTCTGGCATGTGTGTAGAGCCTAGTTGAGAGATGAGGAAAAAGCATAGTCATTCTCACCAAACTGAATAAAACAAGCAGTCAGAAGATGACTCTCTGCTAATCCATCTTGGAGGGAGAAAAATTAAACAAAAACGCCTTGTGCCCCAGTGAGTCCAGAGGCCAGCATCTAAGGTGCATGTCAGCCAGCCATTCACCTCCTCTCCTCTCTCGGACTCTTTACCATCCAACTGAATTGCTCCTGACCTTGCCCAGGCCTGATTCTCAGAAGTGACATACTGTCTTACAAACTTGAGGACTGGTACAGTCACTACTCCCTTCCAGACACTGCGCTGTAGACTTTTATTTTCCAGTGTTAAACAGTTAGATGCAATTCTCTTCCCTGACCAAC
Source organism: Mus caroli (assembly GCF_978045245.1). Taxonomy (NCBI): domain Eukaryota; kingdom Metazoa; phylum Chordata; class Mammalia; order Rodentia; family Muridae; genus Mus; species Mus caroli. Next base: position 74,379,018 of record NW_028227263.1, on the reverse strand, counting down.
CCCTGTGGGTCTGCTTGCAGACGAAGAGTCTCAGCCTAAAGCCAGATGTGTTTATCATGGAGAGTCAGGTAGGAAGACAGAAATCTTCTGCTAGGATTAACCTGTACTGAGGAGGAAAGTAGAGAAAAAAGAAAATCGGAAAGGGGGCGATTTCCTTCACCTTGCCTGAATTATCCAGGCTTAACTATGACCAGTGGTGCTGACCAGGCCTGTCAGTTAAAACTAAACACATTTCACAATGGCAGCCAGCCAAAACCATAAATTCTGCCAAAAATTAAACACTGCCCAAGGTCTGCCTAGTTTCAACACATCTATGCCAGCTCTGGAGTGCACATGGTGTTGAAGATGAGGTTCTGTAGAAGCGCTATAGAAGCCGTTTATAGAAAGGAGCTCATAGCCTGATGGATCCCTGATTTTAGAGAAGAGTTTCAGCTTCATCCTTTATCTCCTGTGAAGTAACAAAAGCTAGCTAGTATGAAGGCATACAATTTTTAACTTGGTAATGTATACATCTGAGTATCTTCATGGATGGAAGATTTTAGAGGCCCATGACACAGTGAGGCTGGAGAGGACTGTAGAGAATTACAGGAAGCCTGCTGGTTACTACTTCAGATATTTGACATTACAGGCGAGAGCAGAGGATCTGGTTTTCATGTTTGGCTTGAGAAAAGATAAACAGTTACTTTGTTTTACTGTTTAATTTAAAATTAGGTCAGGCCAAACAATATCTCATAGTGACACCATATTTGTGCATTATGCGTCCCAGGTCTGGCATGACACAATGACATTTGGGAGCCATGTGGATGTACCCAATGACAGGGGAATGTGAGATTCATAAATAAAAGGGGGTCCTCACCTAAGAATAAATACATGTGCATATTTTACTGCCTCTGTTTAACAAATAGTTCTGAGGGATTTCTACGTACTAGTTCTGAGAATAAAGCAATTAGCCATCCTCTCTGTGCTCAAATCTTCCTGAGAAATTCAGATGACAAAGTAGGTAGCTGCAAAGGCATGCGAGTGCTATTGAAGGGATGAGGCTACACTGGAGATATGAAAGGGTATCTTGTTCTACTTAGGGGGCATCTTGCAGACAAAAGAATTGTCTAGAAGGAACTGGAGAATAATGGTAATCAATTTGATGAAAGAAAGGAAAGTCTTCTGAGATTGTAGTATAGCACTGACATATACACACATACACACAGAGACAGAGACACACAGACACACAGACACACAGACACACACACACACACACACACACACACTCACACATATATATATATATATATATATATATATATATATATATATATGATTTTTTTTCTCAAGACAACTGTTAGCAAGACAGTTGGATAAGAAGACACTTGAACAAGCACCCGGAGGAAGAGAGGGACACAGTCAATGCTATCTATGACTTCAGAAGAATTTTTCAGCAGAAAGGACCTGAGAAGGGTATATAATGGGTGCTAGGAACAATGAGAAAGGCAGTATGGTCAAAGTTCCATGATAGTGCTTGTCTATTCTGACTTCTAATTCTCACGAACTGTGATTCAGAGAGCAATCTATGAGACCTCTCCACCCGTGTCTTTTTGTGGTCCAGTAACGGATTATGCTAGATCCCTCTTCAACACTAGAGAGGATGTTCAGTTTTCTTACTCAGGCCAGTGAGGATCCCCTAAGGAATCTAAGATTTCTTGGTGAGGAATTGATACACAAGTCATTTCTTTATTTCCACCAAAGGAGAGGGACAACCATCTGAATTATCAGTCTCAGTTTATAATTGTGTTAAGAGAAATAAACTTTTCTACTATGGTTTCTTCTACACCTATTTGAACCAAGTTAGTCTGAAGAAATCTGTTGTTTCCCCACCCATCTGGATAGATGCCTCTGACAAAGTGTTTGCTGGTAAAGGGCAACACGATCGCACAGCTGGAAATCATAATTTGAATGAGCTGCACAACCCCAGTGACCTCAGGCCCTGCTCCACACATCCTTCACTTTAACTGCTTTCTAATCAGCTCTTGACCTGAAGGTCCTAGAAGGAGCTGTTATTGAAATTATGTAAATTATGGCAATTTCATTCAGTGTTCAAGATGTGATCTGGGTCAGAAACATAAAAGTTTGGGAGTTCTGGGTAATGATGGCTACCAGCTTCTATCTGTGAACTTGCCCTCTCATGTTTCTTTCTTAATATTTGTGTGACTGCTCAAGAGGAGGTAGAGAAACAGTCACAGGCCTGAGGCCAATGACCATGCCTTCTCACACTACAGCACATGTGGCAGAATGCTCGAGCTAGTTTCAGTCTCACTTTCTGGGTCATTTTCTCTAAAACCCGTGTAGTAGATGTGGCAGAGGTCTAGCTGAAAGGGCCCTATTCATGCTCTGAACACTAGAAATTGCCTCAATTCACTAAGTCTTTAAAAAGTTAATATGTACAAATATGCACTTATCTTTTCTTTCTCATTGGTTACAAACTTTATTATAAAGGTTGCCAAACAAAAACATCATGTCTATCTTTCAAAATGCCAAATTAATCATGTATTTAAATTTTCTGTAGGGTGCATTTATCTCAATATGATTAGAACCAAGTGATGATAAAAAGACATTTTTTACTATTGTCTATTAATTATAAAAATAAATAGATTTTGTCGTGACATTTTCATACATGTGTAGAATGCACTATGATCACAGCCACACCTTATCTTCCTCCTTCCCTCTGTCCTTCTCTGTACCCCTTCTCTTCCTTTCTTATCCTATGGGTTGCGCATATAATCATCCCCATCATGATACTGAGATTTTAGGGCCCTTTCTACCACCCTCTCCCCATCAGAGCTCTGGTGTCTCCATGCAGTTAGCACGGGTTTCTTCTTAGAGTCACTGGCCTTTTACACATGGAGTTTGGCTTTCTGCACTACCCAAGAGTCAAAGATACCAGATGATAGCCAAATATGCTCACACCTCCAAGTCCCCCAAATTAATCTTTACCCCATCCTATAGTTTAGATGTAAAGAGGCCAGATCAGACCCAAGAAAAACAGAAACCAGTACCATTGCTCAAAAGAGGCACAGCAAGTTTCAAAATGTTATGTCGTAGTCCGTATCCTCACAACCATGTTTCTTTTCTGAAGCACGGTCTCTCCTGCAATGATGTGTCTTCCAACTGACAAGACCACTGCCCTCACCATCATGACCACTCTTTTCACTTTCGTCAAGAACATTCCACTCAGCAGAGTAGCCATCATGCACACATGGTTATTATTTAGATTGCCTAAAATTAAGAGGAATTAAAAAGTTAGTCAACCATAGTTCCATGTGTTCATCAACTTGAAACATCAAGGTCAGGTGAAGGTGTCCCATAACTGACTTCTATGTGGACTTATCAAGTATTTCCATCGACTAAGACACTTCTGCTACACAGGGAGGATCCAGGGGGATTCTTTCAGTTAACTGTCCTAGGATTGAGCACTTGCCCTTTAACCCACATCTTCACCTTTCTTTAGCTGTCATGGAATACAAAGTACATACTTGAGGAATGTGTCGCCATTTTATGTTATATGTTGAAATATGTTTGCTTTGCACATTTGACCTGTCTGTTGTAAGCTTTTCTCTCCAGGAAGGATAGTGCTCATATCATTTTGGTTAGAATTTATTCTGGAGTGAGGGCATCCCAGGAGCAGAATGAAGGCACACAGTTGGATTCAGAAGACAGAATCTCATCACCACCCTTTTTTTCCTCTGAAGGTTTCCAAATATTTTTCTATCTTATTGCTCCAATTGTCTATCCTAAGGGCCACCTTCACCTGATCTGGATCTTTCCGGGTCTAGAGCTTCTTTGGTTAAACATCTCCTAAGGTCACAAAGTCAGAGAGGGAGTAAGCACCTGACTCCGGGGGCTGTAGAGGCAGCTGTGCCGATGTATGAGCCTGTCATTTGTCCTCTATCTGGCCAATCCAACCTTCCTTCAGAAGCCCTGACACTTCCACTCCAGAAAGCTGACACCCAGTGTTTCTTCGACCTTACTGGTGTGTTGTTCATTGGCATTGTTCCTTACGGCCACTGAGGTTAGACTCTCCTCTCTCTACTCAATTATCTGCTAGTGAGCCATGGCCTGCCTGTTAATGTCTATTAGATTTTGAGGAGAAAGTCTACATTTTCTGTGCTCTTCTTTCTCATCTTATACTTCTACCTTGACATCCACAGGGTGACTTGTCCCCAGATATCTAATAAGTTAGAATAGGACAAAGCTCGAAATTATAAAGTACAAGATAAGACTGTGAGCCAGGTATTGGTAAATCTGTGTTCCATTGGTGAAATTTTTGATTATGTCCCCTGCACAAGGAGAACAGGCTGAAATTGTAAAATGAATAGATACATAAATGCATGGAGGTGGTATGGGAGATATTATTCTGTCCAGGAACATAAAAATGTTGGGTAGATATTTACCACAGACGACATTGAAGAGAAAATCACCTAATCTCTCCATCCTAAATGAAGAAGAACTATGCTAGCCACAGGGAGACATTAAGCATTCATTTAAACAATGAGCCAAGTGGGGCTCCACATGCCAAGCCAAAGAGCCTCCTGAATTTGTGCTTGCAGACATACACATGCTGATCCTAGTTTACAAAACTGTTCAGTAAAAGAGTAATGGAGACTTTTAATACTCATTTGTAAAGAGAAAATCCAATATTTTAAAAAATGTAATATAGATTTTTAAATGATCAGAAATGTAAATGTTTAGAAGAGCAATTTATCAATTCAGAAAAATATTCTAAAATGTAAGCTAAGTTCAGCCATGACTTTGAACCAATTCACATCTGTTCATGTTATTTGGAAAAACATATTTTAAAATACAAAAAGGATTATTCTGACATGATAAAACGTACATTATTTGGAATGTAAATAAACACCAAACGTTCTCTGCAGAGATGAGCTTGGATAATAACACAAGATGCACGTAGAATGACAGGTCAACAGGAAACTCAGGTTTCCTATTTGCTAGGTTTTATGGAGGCTTTTAGATGGAAATATACATGAGGATGTCTTTTCTTCTTTTTTATTTTTTATTTTCTTTATTTACATTTCAAATGCTTTCCCCTTTCCTGGTTTCCCCCTCTGAAAACCCCCTATCCCTCTCCCCCCCACCACTCACAAACTCACACACTCCCCACTTCCTGGCCCTGGCATTCCCCTACACTGGGATATAGAGTCTTCACAGGACCAAGGGCCTCTCCTCCCAGTGATAACTGAAAAGGCTATCCTCTGCTACATATGTGGTGGAGCCATGAGTTCCTTCCTCCATGTGTACTCTTTGGTTGGTGGTTTAGACCCTGGGAGCTTTGGGGGTACTGGTTCTTTAATATTTTTGTTCCTCCTATAGGGCTGCAAGCCCCTTCAGCTCCTTCAGTCCTTTGTCTAACTCCTTCACTGGGGATCCCATGCTCAGTCCACTGGTTGACTAAGAGCATCCGCCTCTGTTTTGTCAGGCACTGGTAGAGCCCCTCAGGAGACAGCTATATCAGGCTCCTGTCAGCAAGCACTTCTTGGCATCCACAATATTGTCTGGGTTTGATGACTGTATATGAGATGGATACCCAGATGCATCCTCTGGATGGCCATTCCTTCAGTCTCTGCTCTACACTTTGTCTCTGTAACTCCTCCCATAGGTATTTTGTTCCCCTTCTAAGAAGGACTAAAGTATTCTACTTAGGTCTTGCTTCTTCTTGAGTTTCATGTGGTCTGTGAATTGTACCTTGGGTATTTTGAGCTTCTGGGCTAATATCCACTTATAAGTCAGTGCATACCATGGATATTCTTTTGTGTTTGGGTTGCCTCACTCAGAATAATATTTTCTATTTCCATCCACTTGCCTAAGAATTTCATAATTTCGTTGTTTTTAATAGCTGAGCAGTGCTCCATTGTATAAATGTATCACATTTTCTGTATCCATTCCTCTGTTGAGGGGCATCTGGGTTCTTTCCAGCTTCTGACTATTGTAAATAAGGCTGCTATGAACATAGTGGAGCATGTGTCCTTATTACAAGTTGGAGCATCTTCTAGGTATATGCCCAGGAGTGCTATTGTTGGATCTTCCAGTAGTACTATGTCCAATTTTCTGAAGAACTGCCAAAATGATTTCCAGAGTGGTTGTACCAGCTTTCAATCCCACCAGCAATGGAGGAGTGTTCCACTTTTTTCCCCATCCTTGCCAGCATGTGCTGTCACCTGAGTTTTGATCTTAACCATTCTGACTGGTATGAGGTGGAATCTCAGGGTTGTTTTGATTTGCATTTCCCTGATGACTAAGGATGTTGAACATTTCTTTAGATGCTTCTCAGCCATTTGGTATTACTCAGTTGAGAATTCTTTGTTTAGCTCTGTACCCCGTTTTTAATATTGTTATTAAAATATTTGTTTGTTTTTGTTATTTGTTATTTGTTTCTCTCGAGTCTAACTTCTTGAGTTATTTGTATATATTGGATATTAACCCTCTATTGGATGTAGAGTTGGTAAAGCCCCTTTTCCAATCTGTTGGTTGCCTTTAAGTCCTATTGACAGTGTCCTTTGCCTTACAGAAGCTTTGCAATTTTATGAACTCCCATTTGTCAATTCTTGATCTTATAGCATAAGCTAGTGGTGTTGTGTTCAGGAAAATTTCCCCTGTGCCCATGTGCTTGAGGCTCTTTTCCACTTTTTTGTCTATTAGTTTCAGTGACACTGGTTTTATGTAGAAGTTCTTGATCCACTTGAACTTTAGCTTTGTACAAGGAGATAAGAATGAGTCAATTTGCATTCTTCTACATGTTAACTGCCAGTTCAACCAGCACCATTTGATGAAATTGTCTTTTTTTCACCTGATGGTTTTAGCGCCTTTGCCAAGGATCAAGTGACCAAAGGTGTGTAGGTTCATATCTGGGTCTTCAATTCTATTCCACTGGTCTACCTGTCTGTCACTGTACCATTACCATGCAGTTTTTGTTTTTTGTTTTTGTTTATTTTTTCTTATCACAATTGCTCTATAGTACAGCTTGAGGTCAAGGATGGTGAGTCCACCAGAGATTCTTTTATTGTTGAGAATAGTTTTAGCTATACTGCAGCTACTTCACTGAAGTTGTTTATCAGGTTTAGGAGTTCTCTGGTGGAATTCTTGGGGTCACTTAAGTATAATATCATATTATCTGCAAATAGTAATATTTTGACTTCTTCCTTTCCAAATTGTATTCCTTTGACCTCCTTTTGTTCTCTAATTTCTCTGTCTAGAACTTCAAGTACTATATTGAATAGATAGGGAGAGAGTGGGCAACCTTGTCTAGTTCCTGATTTTAGTGGAATTGCTTCAAGTTTCTCTCCATTTAGTTTGATATTGGCTACTGGTTTGCTGTATATTGCTTTTACTATGTTTAGGCATGGGCCTTGAATTCTTGAACTTCCCAAGACTTTTATCATGTGTCCCAAGACTTTTATCATAAAGGGGTGTTGGATTTGTTAAATGTTTTTTCAGCATCTAATGAGATGATCACGTTTTTTTTTTTTCCTTTGAGTTTGGTTATGTAGTGGATTGCATTGATGGATTTCCATATATTGAACCATCCCTGCATCCCTGGGATGAAGCCTACTTGATCATGGTGAATGATCATTTTGATGCGTTTTTGGATTCGGTTTGTGAGAATTTTATTGAGTATTTTTACATTGATATTAATAAGATAAATTATTATCAAGTTCTCCTTCTTTGTTGGGTCTTTGTGTGGTAGGTATCAGAGTAACTGAGTATTCATAAAACAAGTTGGGTAGAGTTCCATCTGTTCCTATTTTGTGGAATAGTTTGAGGAGTATTGGAATTAGATCTTCTTTGAACTTCTTAAAGAACTCTACACTAAACCCATCTGGTCCTGGGGATTTTTTGGTTGGGAGACTGTTAATGACAATTTCTTTAGGGGACATGAAACTGTTTAGATGGTTTATCTGATCCTAATTTAACTTTGGTACCTTGTATCTGTCTAGAAAATTGTCCATTTCATCCAGATTTTCCAGTTTTGTTGAATATAACCTTTTGTAGTAGGATCTGATGATTTTTTGGATTTCCTCAATTTCTGTTGTTATATCTCCCTTTTAATTTCTGATTTTGTTAATTTGGATACTGTCTCTGTGCCCTCTGGTTAGTCTGGCTAAGGGTTTATCTCACTTAATGATTTTTCTCAAAGAACCATCTTCTGGTTTTGTTGATTCTTTGTGTAGGTCTTTTTGTTTCAACTTGGTTGATTTCAGCCCTGGGTTTGATTTTTTTCCTGCCCTCTACTCCTCTTGGGTGTATTTGCTTCTTTTTGTTCTAGAGCTTTCAGGTGTGCTGTGAACCTGCTAGTGTAATCTCTCTCTAGTTTCTTTTTGGAGGCACTCAGAGTTGTGAGTTTTCCTCCTAGCACTGCTTTCCTTGTGTCCCATCAGTTTTGGTATGTTGTGTCTTCATTTTCCCCTAAATTTTAAGTGCAAAATGCAAAAAAAATGTCTAACCCCAAACATCCAGAAAATCCAGGATACAATGAGAAGACCAAATCTAATTATAGTAGATATAGAGGAGCGCCAAGATTCCCAACTTAAAGGGCCAGTAAATATCTTCAACAAACTTATAGAAGTAAACTCCACTAACCTAAAGAAAGATATGCCCATGAACATACAAGAAGCCTATAGCACTCCAAATAGACTGGACCAGAAAAGAAATCCCTCCCATCACAAAATACTCAAAACACCAAATGCATTAAACAAAGAAAGAATATTAAAAGCACTAAGGGAAAAAGGTCAAGTAACATATAAAGGCAGACCTATCAGAAATACTCAAGATTTCTCACCAGAAACTGTGAAAGCTAGAAGATCCTTTGCAGATGTCATACAGACCCTAAGAGAACACAATTGCCAGTCCAGGCTACTATATCCAGCAAAACTCTCAATTACCATAAACAGAGAAAACAAGATATTCCATGACAAAACCAAATTTACACAATTTCTTTCCAAAAATCCAGCCCTACAAAGGATAATAGATGGAAAACACCAACACATGGAGGGAAACTGCACCATAGAAAAAGCAAGAAAGTAATCTCCCAACAAGCCCAAAAGAAAACAGCCACATAAACATAATCCCACCTCTAATAACAAAAATAACAGGAAGCAACAATTACTTTTTCTTAATATCTCTTAACATCAATGGACTAAATTTCCTAATAAAAAGATATAGGCTAACAGACTGGTTACTAAACAAGACTCAACATTTTTCTGCATACAGGAAACCCACCTCAGTGACAAAGGCAGACACTACCTCATAGTAAAAGGCTGGAAAACAATTCTCCAAGTAAATGGTCCCAGAAAACAAGCTGGAGTGGCCATTTGAACATGGAATAAAATTGACTTTCAACCTAAAGTTATCAAAAAAGATAAGGAGGGACATTTCATACTCATCAAAGGTAAAATCTACCAAGATGAACTCTCAATTCTGAACATCTATGATTCAAATGCAAGGGCATCCACATTCATTAAAGAAACTTTACTAAAGCTCAAAGCACACATTGCACCTCACACAATAATAGTGGGAGACTTCAACACCCCACTCCCATCCATGGACAGATCATGGAAACAGAAACTAAACAGAGGCACAGTGAAACTAACAGAAGTTATGAACCAAATGGATTTAACAGATATCTATAGAACATTTCATCCTAAAACAAAAGGATATACCTTCTTCTCAGCAAATCATGGTACCTTCTTCAAAATTGACCATATAATTGGTCACAAATCAGACCTCAACAGATATGAGAAGATTGAAATAATCCCATGTCTCCTATCAGATCACTATGGATTAAGGCTGGTTTTCAGCTTTCCAGCCTCTGCCTTGGAACGTGCTGCTGCCGCGATGTTAATGCCTAAAAAGAATCGGATTGCTATCTATGAACTCCTTTTTAAAGAAGGTGTGATCACCAATAAAGATGTCCACATGCCCAAACACCCTGGGGTGGCAGACAAGAATGTGCCCATCCTTCATGTAATGTAGGTCATGCAGTCTCTCAAGTCTAGAGGCTACATGAAAGAACAGTTTGCTTGGAGACAGTTCTACTGATACCTTACAAAAAAGGGCATCCAGTTTCTCGGAGATCACCTGTACTTATCTCCAGAGATCATGCCTGCCATGCTGCGCTACAGCTGTCCTCAGACTGCCCAAAGGTCCAGAGGGTGAGCAGCCTGCAAGATTCACAAGAGGGGAGGCAAACAGAGACACCTACTGAAGGAGTGCTGTGCCCCCTGGAGCTGACAAGAAAGCTGAGGCTGATATTGGTTCAGCAACTGAATTCCAGATTAGGGGTGGTTTTGGTCACAGACTTGGTCAGTCACCTCAGTGAAGTGAAAGATTATGTTTTATTGAATAAACTTTAAAGAAAAGTAAAAGGCTGGTCTTCAATAGCAACAAAAACAACAGAAAGCCCACATACACCTGGAAGATGAGCAACGTCTACTCAATGATAACTTGATCAAGGAAGAAATAAAGAAATTAAAAACTTTTTAGAATTTAATGAAAATGAAGATGAAAATGAAAATGAGAATGAAGATACGTAGGGATTTCTAAGATGCTGTTTTTACTGCTTTAGTGTCAATCCTCATCCCTCCTCATCAGGATGCTTTGAAACCAGTTTATCTCATAATAGAATGTCCAGTGTTAACACATCATGAAATGCCTCTGTTCTGGAAAATCCAGCCAATGTCATATGACTGTCACACTCAGGATGTTGTGAATACTGTAAAAGATAATAATAATAGTGTATCCGTTGTTGTAAGTGACTTAAGTCATTTACAAAACCACCTCTAATCTGGAATTCAGTATCAGTATGATGCTGAATCAGTATCAGCCTCAGTTTACTTGTCAGCTCCAGGGGGCACAGGACTCCTTCAGTAGGTGTCTCTGTTTGCCTCCCCTCTTGTGCTCTTTTGGTTAAAGAGAGAAAGAAGATCAACTGAGAACTGTATGCTCTAGAAGAACAGTCACTTTTCCTAAGTGTTAAGAACAACAAAATGATACCTTAGCAGGAACTGAGTCTAACATGAAGGACAGATAAGACCTTGGTTCATTGTACTATGTCACCTGCATAAGACTGATACATAGATGCTAATGTTTCAGATCTAATTTTAAATGAAATATAAATAATTTTCAATGCTATTAATGAGAGAGTAAGAGTAGAAGGGGAAAATGATAACATCACTCTGAAGTACACCTGGAAGAATAAAAACCCAAGACAGTGTAGTAAGATAGATTAGAAGGTAAAAGTGCCTGCCACCAAACTTGGCAAGTTGGCAAGTTGAATTTTTCCACTGGGACCAACATGGTGGAGAGACAGTAAACTACACCAGCAAACTGTCCTCTGTATTCTACTTGCACACTGTCCCATGAGTGTAGCCCAACACACACACACACACACACACACAGCTAAAATAAATTAAAATATAACAATGGTTTTTAAAAACTTGAAGGATAGACACTTCCCAAAAGCACCATGCGAAGGCTAAGAAGAACACATTTGCTATTCAGATATAAGGACACCATGTAAAGCCACAGGAGTTAATGCAGAAACATTTTATGGAATGTTATTAACAAATGATAACTAGTAAGATATCAACCAGGAAACAATATGAAACTGAACCCAGGGTCTTCCAAGGTATAGATTTATGTACACGACTTTAGTATACCATAAGTTTATTATAATGAAAAATTCTATAACGTCTATAACGTTGGGGGTGGGTAGGGTAAAGCTGGTTTACATGCAGAAGGAACAAGCCCTTGCTCTTTCTCAAGTCCAAAGTAAAATTGACTAGTGAACCTAAACAGCCTCTTGTAAAGCCTGAAATTCCATGAAGGATGAAGAAGTTGACAGGTGGGAGGGGCACCTAGGGAAGAGGCATCCCTAAGCATCACAGCAAGAAATGGGGACAGGAAACTGACTGATGGGCCTGAGTATATGTAGAGAGAAATCTCCACATCTGCTGTCTTCTTCAGGTTTAAGAACTAACAATAAAAAGGTGTTTATTAAAATCAAAGGTAAAAAAGCCTGTGAACAATTCTATGACAGATGAAAATGGAATTCAGAGAGTGAATCTACAAAAAGCCCAACCTCATGACTTAACTACAGACATAGAAACAGTGATATGCCGAGCTCACTGAGAGCGTAGAACTTAAACATACCAAACCCAGAAGGAAACAGCAAGTCTGTGCCTAAGCTCCTGAGAGAGGTGCCAGTCTCTGCTTTTCTAGAAAGTCAATTAGAAATCTGCTTCAGAAATTTTCACAAAATTTGTAAATTTTGAACAGGCATTATTATTATTATTATTTATTATTATTTTAAGAAGAGCTAACTGGAGAGATATCTCAGCAGTTTGGTGTGCATACTACTTGTAAAGAAAAGCTGACTTCAGTCCCTAGAACCCATGTCAGTCAGCTCACAACCACATGTAACTCCAGCTGCCCTGCTAGCCTTCATGTATTCCAGCACATGCACACACATGGATACACATACTTGTAAGTACACACACACACACACACAGTTAATTTAAAATGAAATAAAATATTTGTCTTAAAAATAATTTTAAATTCTTTTTAGTAAAGTCAGAAGATAATTAACCCAAGAATGAAGAATAATCACATATATACTTTAGATTTACATCATAAAATATGGCACCAGCCTTAAAATTCATATTTGATTAATTCACTTTTATTTGTGTTTGTGCACATGTGCACATGCGTGTGTGTATATATATCATATGTATGTGGGTACCTACATAGGTCAGAAGAGAATTCTGATCTCCTAAAGCTGGAGTTACAGACGGTTATAAACTATCTGACACAGGCACAGGGAATTAGACTCTGATCCTTTGGAAAAATAGTGAACACTGCCAACTGCTGGGCTATCTTTCTAGTTCTGAGAATTCATACTTTAAAAGAATATAGCTTCAGAAAGGTTTGTGCCACATTGTCATATCAATAATTAAGAAAAAAGCAGAACAGTATCAATGAAAGTGGTAAGACATGAGAATATGTACGTAGCATGATCCTAAACCATCTTCAAAGAAGGCTGGATAGAAATCATATCCATGTTGGCATGATTTCCACTGAGTGATTATACACAGCTTTAAGTCCTCAACTTAATCTTCACCACTTAAAAAACTTCCTGAAATAAAATTGTATACATTTTCATGTAATTACTACACAAGGTGTTGTTGTAATAATTGAATTAATTGAATGGAGGACATATTCTCTTGGGGGTATAATTCCATCCCTAGAGCAGGGACTGGGATTTCTGTCCAGGGCTGTACTTCTTGAATTGGACCATCACTATGGCATAGACTAACAAAGCAAATCAGTGTAGGTCTTCATATCTTGATTTTTGAGAATTAAAAAAATGGCATGACTCTAGAAATGTTTAAGGACAAATAACGGTATATAAAAATTCAGCTTTGTAAATTATACTACCTATAATACTTTTCAGAGACAATGAGAAAATCACTGCAGCCATGCATTCTGGTGAACTAGAGGGGCTAATAGGGATTCTCTCTCTCTCTCTCTCTCTCTCTATATATATATATATATATATATATATATATATATATATGTGTGTGTGTGTGTGTGTGTGTGTGTGTGTGTGTGCGGGTGCGTGTGTGTGTGCGCGAGTGCACACACACGCACCCGCACACACATGTAGATTATCTGATGTTCTATCTACTAACTGGCTCGTACAACTTTATCTCAAATACACAGCTTCTCATCACTTCTTGAACCAGTCTCTTAATTTTCTTCCATAGCCAAATACCTTATTGATTGACAACAGTGGTTTCTGCTTGGTTTCATTTAAATGTTTTAAAACATGTCATTTGGCATCAGTGTGTTAGGATGTATACATGGAAGGAAATTTTATTTGATTGTCAGTTGATATACGAAGGATCATCCCACTGTGGGAGGCATCATTCCCTAGGTAAGTGTTGCTGGTTTGTATAAAACAAGGCAACTAAGTATGAACTTGAAAGTAAACCAGACAGCAATCCAGTTAGCAGTGTTCCTCCACGGATTCTGCTGTACATCCCAGGCTGTGAGTGAGTTCCCTCCCTGGTCAGAGGTAATGCTTCCTGAAATTGCAAGCTGTCCTGTCACCAGATTCCTGCCTTGAGTTCTCTTAATGCCATGGAAGTATCAGCCAACTAAAGGCTTTCTTTCCCTAAGCTGCTTTTGGTCAGAATGTTTTATCACAACAAGAGAGATGTAACTAGAACAGAGGGTTAGAACTGTGTTCTTGGTGACATAAAAAGCATTTTAGCCACACAATAAGGGGCAACCTAGGCACCTTAACTGTGAAAAGGGATCAAGAGTCAGAGGCTCTGTTGGGTTGATAGGCACGTATAACTGTTCTAACAATCCCAGGGCTTAGTCTCCTATAGTTACTTCTCAGAACACAGAACATGCAAAAAGGTGGACAGATCAACAGGTTCTTTGAGACTTCACTTTCTTTGCTCCTCCACTTTTCATTCAGATCTATTTTTCTGGGAAGTTTCATCTGAGCAAGGCCATGACTACAAGTTCTTTTTGGTTTGTTTCTGTAGTTATGTTTGTGTGTTTCCCCTTTTAGTGGCCATAATTTTAGAAAGTGTGAGTGTGCTTCCCTGTTCTACATCACTTTGTTTCCAGAAAGCTTTTTTGGGGTTTACAAGATGTAACAAAATACATAAAATTTAAAAGCTACAAAGGAGGCATTTATTCCACGTGGAACTTCTGCGTTTGGGAAAGTAGGTCAGAAAGCCTGACTTTCTCAGACTCGCTGGTAGAGTTGTTGGTAACACAGAGTGCAGTGACCTGTGTGTAAGTCCAAGACCATCTATCTCTTCCTGGAACCAGAACATGAAGCATGTCATCCCCAGTAAAGGAAAGATGGGAATATTACCAAGTCCCCAGGCTTAGAAAGCTTAGAAAGCCAGCAACTCTTCTGTTGTCTGCACCAGTTCTTTCTGTGTGGCTCAGCTGGGCCTGTGCTTACCCATGGTAGAGGGTAAGCTTCATGAAGACTACCTCCTAGGCAAAGCAGGCAATGCCCAAGCAAGCGTGATCCCTGTAACTCTGCTGTCAGTTAGAGCTGTTGGGTAAGAATTGTGCATCAGCTCTGTGGCTCGCATTTCCAACACACCCAGTGTCTTTATGTTGGAAAATCGTTCTACACACACACATACACAGGGAAAGCTGCTCATTCTTATAAATTACTGCTGTCTAGTTCTTAAGAAATTTACTCCCATTTGTTCATGGTCCTTTGTAAATGAAGTCCACACTCTAGAATGCAGAACATTCTTACATGATAATATCTGTAGCCTAGTTTACATATTTATGAGTTTTATATAGAAATACTTGTAATTTTTATTTAAAAATAATGTCTGCAGTTGTTGTGAAATGAATTTAATGACATTCCATTTGACTGTGCTATGGAAATTTTTACTAGTTTTAGATTCTAGAACTGGATGAAAATACCATGTACTATATGTATACATATATACATATGTATGTTAAACTGCTCTTTTTGTAACACACACAGTTTGCAAGGACGATGCATGGCTTTGTTGTTGCTGTTGTTATTGTTGATGCTGTTGTTATTGTTGTTTGTCATTGTTGTTGTATCGAGCCTGATTCACATTTTGCTGATGCCAACACCAAGTCTTCTGTGAACTGTCACACATGTCTCTGATTCTAGTCACTGATATTCTTTATTTCCTAAGCTGTCTTACCAAGGCCCAGAACTAAGATTCTGAAGGAATATTATTCTAAAGTGTTACAGTTTCATGTTTCTCAAGGTAGATGAGTGACATTTAAAAAACAATACTAATTCTCTTCAAATTGGTAAGCCAGGTCCAGATGCTATCATATGAGTGACAGCCAATGCTTATGCAGTCTGCCAGGGGCGTTTCAGTGTCACCTCTGAAGGGCTCACCACTTCTCTGCAAGAATCATAGAAAATGGAGTTAACTACCCTACCTTAAGTATGTTACATTCTTGGTTAATTTGGGTTTCCAGAACTAGAAGGTACCCCACTGAAATAGCTATCTGAGCATATAAACTCTGTAAATTATCCAGCAGAAATGGCAGCATGTCTCAAATTGGAGTTCTAAAATGGAAATTTGTTCCTGGTGCCAGGATACACTCTTTGAGGTCAAAGTTGACAAGACAGGAGAGGCCTGCTTCATCCAATCGACTTTCCAGCTGGGTGTGGGTTCCACACAGCCAAGCCAAAGTCAGCAGGGCGGGAATCATAAACAGAAGGCCTGGAATAGTCCCCTGTACCTTCAGCAACTGAAAGCTGGCAGGCAGAGGCTGAAAAGTGAATGGTTCCCAAAGTGCATCTGTCCAAGTGAGGCAGGCTCTACCAGAGGCAGTCAAAACGAGCCAGAGAATCTCAGTGGAGAAGACTGGAAATTGCCCCTCTTGGCATCAGAGTTATGTAACAGCCTGCATTAAATACCTGTGCTGTAGGGTGGGGATGAGGGGTTCTGGTCTGAGTTCCTGCCTTTAGAGAGTGTACTCTAACAGCTTGCCAATAAGAGGAGGGAGTACATGCTGTCCTGAGATGCTGCTGTATGTGCCCTGGTCTCCTCTCACACTCTATTTGTCACCGATATTATAAATATTATAGGATCCATCTTTGTCAGGGCGTATCAAAAAGCAATTTGCAAGCCACAAACCTTCATCATGTTAAGTAATTATTAGAGGAAGTCAAGAAGATGAGACAAATCATGCCTAAAATTTAATCTCTATGAATTGGAAAGGAAACATCAAGAACTGATCCCCAAACTCTAAGGGCACCTGTGGATACAGACGTCAGTGGTGTGCTGGGCTTTTAACTGCAGATGGCTGGATTTTGCAAGCTGGCTGTTAAACATGGCCATCATTAAAAAAAAAAAGCACTTAAACTTAATGATTAAATAATCTTAAAATTAATAAATACTCAAATTTACTCCTTTTTAATAACCATCACTTCATCCCGCCCTGTGAATGTATGTGTGTGTATGCATGTGTGTGTGTGTGTGTGTGTGTGTGTGTGCGTGTGTATTTTTCTGTCCTTTTTTTCCCCTTCAGGAATTCATGTAGCTCAGGCTTGTCTAGAACTCAGTATGTACCTAAGGATGATACTGAATTTCTTTTTTTTTTTAATTTTTAATATTTTTATTACATATTTTCCTCAATTACATTTCCAATGCTATCCCAAAAGTCCCCCATAGCGCCCCCCACTTCCCTACCCACCCATTCCCATTCTTTTGGCCCTGATACTGAATTTCTGATCCTCCTGCCTCTACCTGAAAAGGGCTGGGATTACAAGTGTCTTCCGGCAAGAGCAAGAGTGAGCCCAGGATCTTCATGCACACTCACTTAGCAGTCTTCCAATTAGGCTATATTCCCAACCCCATATATTTTACTCCTCTTTGTGTACTTGTAACTACTTGCATTGTTTGAGCTGTTTGGCTGAAACATGGTTGGATAGGGAGCGACAACGCCAGTCTTCTTATCCCAGCTTACTTACTACCATCAATGGCATCAAATCAGAGGCCTACAACCAACCCTCAGTGACAGCAAACCAGAGGCCTACAGCCTACCTCAGTGCTTGTACATTGAGGATTGTCAAATGCTAAAATACAATCTTGATTTACAATTTTCTTTGTTGTCTGCACTTAAGAAAACTGGTATGGAGAAAACATTTTTAATTCACAGTAAATCTAAGTTCTGTAGTTAGTACATTAACAATTTTGTAAAATGTATTGATGAGTTTGTGTGCATTCTATTCACCTAAATAAAAATATCTACGACAGTTCACACTGAGGGCAACCTGGTCAGACATAAGATCACTCTGAGGAAAACCACAAAACATGATTTACAATGACGATAGTTGTAAAATTTAATCCTTGGTTGTCAATATTTTGCTAAATAGCCTTTAAGATTGATTTATATAGGAATATAGAGTTGATAAAAAATATGGACGTGTACACAGGCATCGGGATTTTAGTGTTTTTTTAAAAGTTACATTGTCCTTACTTATTTGGGGTTTGTGTGTGGATGTTTGTGGATGCAGGCCAGTGGAGGTCAGAGGACAAACTGCAGGATGTAATTCTCTCCTATTCTGTGGGTCCCAGAGACTGGACTCAGGTTTGAGAACAGGTACCCTTGGCTGCTGAGCCATCTCACTGGTTCTGTAGTTGCATGTCCCCATTGGACCAGTTACTAAATGATTAGCAATCCATTCGTCGATAGAATCCATACAATATATCTTGGTAGGGAATATTATAAGATGCAGTTGGAAGACTTTGTAATGAGATTTTAGAGGTTAGAAAACATAAAACCACAAGTAACTTTACTCTCACATGGGATAGGACATAGCTCCCTTGCATCATCAAATGCAAGGCCTCTATGTCCTTGTTAACAGTAAGGCAACAACGGTCTAGGAATGAGGCAGCCAAGGAGAAGATACGGGGTTTTTCTTGTTTTTTCCCCATTGCATCTGTCTGTGACAGTAGCTGGACCACGAGTTTCTTAATCAAGTAAAAAAGAAGTCACCCACATTTGTGGATTATGAACTTGTGACTGTTAAATGTGGCTGAGGTGTCAGGAGGGAGTGTCTGTTTGTTTGTTTTTCGAGACAGGGTTTCTCTGTGTAGCCCTGGCTGTCCTGGAACTCACTCTGTAGAACAGGCTGGCCTTGAACTCAGAAATCCACCTGCCTCTGCCTCCCGAGTGCTGGGATTAAAGGCGTGCGCCACCAAAGGAGGGAGTGTCGACCACACGTGTGAATTCATGTCTCCTTTGTGGAAAGAAAGCAAGCCTTGGCTTTTCAGTAGCTAAAACCTTCTATGTTCAAGGTACATCTGTGTGGTCCTGAGCAGCAGTCAGTTTTCTGAAAGGCAGGGCAGGGCCTGAACACGAGAGCAATATGCTTCAGGCAAGGACCTGGGGTTCTCACAGAGACTTGGTTGCTACCAGTTCTGGTGTCTCTGAGAGGTGACTCCGGAAACCTGTGTCAAGCAAGAAAATCTTCCTTTATTTGGGAATGTTATTTTACTGAGTCCCCCATCTGGTCTATAGCAAATTCTGAATCGGTTTGATCCGAAGAGGAGCCAGTAGCCCTGTTGCTTTTCCACTTTCTCCCATGTGTGAGAAGAGCACTTTTACAAGATTGAGAAATTTCTCTTCTTTTGAAAGTACTGCTCAGGCAAGCATATCGTCAAACAGCATCTTGAGTTAATTGTGTCTCTCTCAGCTTCGGTGATTATAATAAATAACCTATGAAAGTCAACTCTGAAGGAGAGGAAGGCTATTATGTCTCAGATTGGTGCTCACAATCTGTGGTGAGTTGTCTTCCTTGCTTTTGGTACCATAGCAAGACAGAACATCATGGGTGGACAATAAGACAGAGAAAAGGCACCTCACCTCATACCTAAAAAGCATTGGGATTGCAGGTCGGGGGAGACCATGTTTTCACAATACTATTTAAATATACACTACCAATGACCCAAAGACTTCCTATTAGGCACCATTTCTTAATGATTTCACTGCTTTTCAACAGTGCCAGGTCGGGGGCTAAATTCTAACCCAAGTTAACCTGGAGCACTCTCGTATATAAGAAGTCTAATGAATCATGGAAATTACATTTTCTTGTTTGAATCATGGAAATTACATTTTCTTGTT
Source organism: Mus caroli (assembly GCF_978045245.1). NCBI lineage: Eukaryota > Metazoa > Chordata > Mammalia > Rodentia > Muridae > Mus > Mus caroli. The sequence goes on along the minus strand of NW_028227263.1, from coordinate 74,359,290 downwards.
TAAACTAATTCCAAGTAAGCCAACCAGATGAGGTCCTTCATCCCCCAGCTTCTTTAATCGTGGTTAGATGGCCATGTGAGATCACATGACTGAATGTTGGGGTTGTAAAAACGTTTGCAACAGTAAGCTGTTTTTTGATATACAAAGAAGAAGAAGAAGAAGAAGAAGAAGAAGAAGAAGAAGAAGAAGAAGAAGAAGAAGAAGAAGAAGAAGAATGAATGAATCCCAGGTGCTACATCGCTTACCCAAATTGCATCAGGCAGCCTCACTGCACTAATGATATTGGGCTAACAGCTTGCATGTTTTGTCCTGCAGACCATCCTACCCTGCAGTGCCAACTGTTGCTACCTCAAATACCTCAGCTCAGATTCGAGGCCATTGTGTGCTTTGAATTGCAATGTTTGCTTTGACTGTGCAAAGTATTCTGCTCTTACATAAACAGCGTGGTTCAATTATGCACAGAGCAACTCCTTCAAGAATGAGGCCCACGGTAAGAAACGGGTTTCAACGTGACACAGTCAGATACTCTAGAGCATAGCTGGTGACCGTGGGACACCTGTCCACTCTCCCCCATCTTCTGAAGTGGTACGATGTTGGAAGAAAGCTAACACAGCAAGAAGAATTGAGGGATACATCCTTCAATTCTGGTACTGATAGCCCTCAATTTGAATTCTGAGCTGGTACTGTAGCCCTCAATTTGAAAAAAAAAATCTCTCTGAAACTGCCTTAATCTTAAGAATTTTTAGTTGAAGAAGCAAATTCCTTTCTTATTTCAACTGGCTTAGATTACTTTTCTCTCTTACAAGTTGAACGGCTTCTCAGCAGGTGTGACCCTGGAGGCTTTGATGTGTGTCTTTCTCCTCCCAGGATGGTTCTGGTTCTGGCTACCTCTCAGTCAGTGCCCCCAAGAAGACTTCAACAGGGGTCTCCACTTCACTGTCCTCTAGGTCCTTCTTGCCCCCACATATTGTCCAAATAACAATTTCATATCCCTTTGGAGTAGGAGGGACTAATGGAAGAGGATTAGGTGAGTGTAATTTTTTACAATCAGCAGAAACAGCTGAGCGGTTCAGGCTGCATTCAGTCCTCAAGGTTAAAGCCCACTGGCCTAAGCATCTCTTAGTTCTGCTTTTTCTGACATATGTTTTAAATAAAGATAAAGCTCTGAAACCCCCCAGAACTTGATAGTGAACAGGAAAAGTCTAGAACTGAATAGGAATACTGTCGCCTCCACCCCCCAAAAAGCCAGAAAGCACATTTTTAAGGTGACCTGGGGTCAGTGTCCATCATCAGAATTTCAATGCTTGGAACACTTTTCTGCTGAGGACATTTCCTTCAGAGAATAGAGAATTAGTCATGCAGAAACTCCCTCGAAGCACTTGCTGTGAATCACAACCAGATTAGTAGAAACACTCATGTTTTATTTGGGATATTTTCCCAGTATTTGCTAATTCACGGTAAATTGCTCAGTATCTATTTCAATAATGTATCATTCCTTTCACAAATAAAAACTGTTGTCAGCTGTCACACAGCTGTAAAACTTGTCCATATTAGGAAATGCAGCTGGGTTGCTGAAAAAGTTGAAGCTAGGGCCCATGACACTTTAATGTGTCTATGTCTCCCTCTCTGGGCATACAGCAGTCTGTCCAGCCTGGCTTACTGGCTTACTGTCTTCTAGAGCATGGAAGCCCAGCCTGCTCTTCCAGCCCTGGCAACAGCCTGATCTTGTGCAACACCACTCTCTCTGTACATTCTGACCTTTCACTTTCATAAATCAATCTTCTATAAAGCAATAACCAAGATTAAATATTTGCAAAGTGGTATTCCTTTTAAAACAAAGTAATGAAAAATCTCTCAGTTACAAAACTAACTGTTGCTGATATTTGATGAATTTACAGATTCCTATGTAGCTGCTTTGCTAACAGATGAACATGCGAATCTATACCTGCACCTATAATCTACGTGATATTATTTAAATATTTAAATGTGGATTTATATCAAATTCAATATATATGTGACTATGATATATATATATATATATATATATATAAAATGTTGCCACTTTAAATTATTTATTTAACTATATTTTTGCTATTTTAAAATATTTTTTAGTATTTTTTTAATCACATATTTTCCTCAATTACATTTCCAATGCTATCCCAAAAGTCCCCCATACCCTCCCCCCTACTTCCCTACTTACCCATTCCCATTTTTTGGCCCTGGCATTCCCCTGTACTGGGGCATATAAAGTTTGCATGTCCAATGGGCCTCTCTTTCTAATGATGGCCGATTTTTGTTTTTAAAACAAAAATATTTACTTTTAAAATATTTTAAATATTTATTTCAACTATATGTGTGTACCTGAGTGTATATAATTTCATCAGGTTGGTACAGGTGCCCAAGAAGACAGGAAAGGAGCATGGACGTCCTGGACCTGGAGATGTAGGCATGGGTGAGCTTCCCACTCCCTTGTGGGTGCTGGGCACTAAATGCAGGTACTCTACAAGTACAGTGAGTGTTTTAAATGGACGAGCTAGCTTATTTTTGTCTGGACCCTAAGCTACTTTTTACTTGGTATAGATATATGGGTCTTACTTCTCAAAGAACCTATGTCTACTCTCTCATTACTAATGACTACTCTGGGGTAGCTCATTGCAATATAAGATGTATTATCTATAATTGGATACTTATGTTCCTCAGTTGTTTTCTTATTTTATTTTAAAATTCATATTAAGTATTTCTTTGTGTGAAATATATTTCCAATATATATATATTCCCAAAAGAATGCTTAAATAGATGTTTCTACATCACTGGCTGGGCAAGCTTAAGCTTTGGCAGGAATATCAGGATCAATGACTGGAGAGGTCATGGAGTTGTCTTTTTTGTTACCAGTTACAGGTCATTATTGTTATTCTGACTCTTGTAATGGATAAGAAATAAAACTGCTGAAGTTATACCTTGGCTGTACTCCTTACTAAAATGGCATAAACAAGTATCAAGTGGCAGCGAGCCAAAGTCAAACTACAAGATTCAAGTTCTGTCTGTGAATCATACAATATTTTCCCACCGTAGGTTGGGTGATTATAGCCAGTGCAGAGATAATCCTCACCTGCATCCCTTCTTTGGTGCTTAGTCTGTTAAGTCCATCCAAATGCAGGAATCTCTACCTTAGACAATGTGTTTCTGAATGTGCCCCCCCCAACTCTAAGGAGCAGTTCTTTACCCTACCTCTTCTAATTCTGAAGGATAACTGTCCATTCTTTTGTTTCTAGGCTCAACATTGAGCTATCCTTGTTGCATCAAAACCACTGCTACTCCCTGTAACATTCCCACAAATAAGATCTGCACTTCTTGCCTATCTCTGAGCACTAGACAATGGCTAATCTCCTTGCTATCAGGGCTTTTCCATGATCTGATCACTTGCTGTTCTATGACTAATGACTTTTTCTGTGTTATAACTCTGACTCAGCCATTCCTTATATGTTATGAATGACTCCTGACTGCTTAACGGAATAAGGGTGAATACAATCTGGCTTTGAATGCTACATCCCATTTTTCGACTCAGCTGTTCAGTAATCCTGTTATATCCTCTCATTTTCTCCTAGTGCATCTCTTGATTTGTTTACTGTCTCATGGAATGAAAGTAACACTGTGTTCCACAGTGTTTCTATCCTATTTCTTCAATCAGTCCTAGTCTACATTGCTTTCCTTGTGCATCATCATCCCTTGTTACACCATTACACTACCTCCAATACCTTAACACTTTGACACTAAAGATGAGAATTCTGTGGGCGATTTTCCATTACACTCTTTTAGTCCTTTGTGAGTTGAGTACCACCTGCTCTTCCCACATGCCTGTTATAAGCATCCATCTTGATTCAGATAACTTAATCAGGTATCTTAATTAATTAATGTTCCCAGGTCCATGTTAAGTACATGAGTCAGGTGCCGATTGTCACAGCTCAAAGACGAAGGCTGCTTTCCTTGGACACATTCCTAGCAACCATTTTCTGAACTCTTCCAGAAGCATTCAGTGCATAGATGCGATGCTTTGGTGCTTATCACTATGCATCATGGTCACTTAATGCATGCCCAAGGCATGCTGCTTCCTTCTATCAGTTTCTTGGAATGTATGGCTAGATTCTACACATCTTCAGATCCAATAGGCAATTTAGCCTATAGTGCAGATGTATTATCCATCACAGACAAACTTGCCCTGTGCACAAGGACCTGATACTTGTGAAATGTTTGCACCTTCCTCTGGCTCCCTCTAGTAATGCCTGAAACTTAACATGAAGCCAGTTGCATGTTCTATTCCATCCCATCTGCTGCCATTTTATAATTATCAGATGCCACAGGGATTAAATTCAACTACCAACAGGAAACTAAAATATCATTTTGTTACATCCCAAATGGATATGGGATTCTTCATGCCACAGCTGTGAAGGACAGTCTATAAACATTTCACCTCACGGCAGGAGGGTCAGGAATGACTGTGCTCTAGTGTTTACAGGAAAGAACACTGAGCCATGGCAGTGTCAACAGAGTTTCCTAAGAAGCCTGGTATGGTTTTCCCTCTTGGCATGTCATGCAGGTTATAGCGTGCAGAAGAATATATTAAGACTCCTCAGCAATTGGGCTATGGGGCTGGCGTACATTGTTTCTAAACCTTAACAGGTATCTTAATCAGGATGGATGCTTATAATAGGCACATGGGAAGAGAAGGTGGTACACAACTCAGCTTGAAAGAACATGAAAATTGCATATGGCAATGGAACAAAATGTGAAGGCCCATTCTGACAGGCAGTTACCCTCAAATCTCCCAGAGTGGTCTATATCAGCAGCCTAGTGTGATATCGCCTTGTGTAGAAGACATTTCCTCAAAACCTAAGTGATTAGGACTAAACACATGGCTCAGGCCACTTACTGCTTTTGCAGAGACCCCAGGTTAAATTCCCAACACCCATGCTGGGTAGTTCACAACAACCTGTAATGGTTCCAGGGGATCTGATGCCCTCTTCTGGCTCTTGTAGGCACCTGAATGCATGGGGTATGCATACAAATAAGCAGGCTTACACACGGACACATAAATAGAACAAATTTAAAAAATTAAGTGATTTGCATAACATCACCAGGTGTGCTTCCTCATCTGTAAGCAGGACAACTTAACACTTACACAGGAAAACAGTGCACCTTTAGCATCAGGACTTATGGCCAGGGCTGCATAAAGAGGAAAAACCATTTTCTTCCTATGTTATCTTCTCCCAGGGATGTAAATAATGGGGATGATTTTTGTGGGGGTGGGGCTGGATATTTTAATAGAAATTTATTTCTATTGTCTCAAGACATATACCAATATGTTTTTGAGAGACAAAGTTCTCCTGAACATAAATTATAATTAACAAGAGACATCTGTTTCTGCTTAACATTGAGAGCCGAGAGCTATCTTAGAAGCTACGGTTTATGGAAATGCTGGTGAGGAAAATTAGTCAGTCCTTCTGTCTCGTGTGCATTTGTAGATTCGAAGTCATTTAAATCACCAGCAGGTCTTCCTCCCTCCCCCACCTCCTTTGGAATTGAATATTATAAAATACATTTCACGGTATGTAAGCCATGTGAGTATGGGAGACAGTGAGCAGGTGTATGCATGAGTGTAGGCAGAGAGACAGGAAAGAGTGAGAAACAAGCCCCCAGGCTGCAACTCCCAGCAAGTGCTTCATCTACAACACAAGGATATCAAGTCTTTCAACTTCTCAACAAACCTATTAAAAACTATTTTTAGGGATTTTTCTGCCAATTGGAAAGACAGTTAAGAAATAAATGATCTCTCATTTAAAAAACTGAAGAGGAATTAGAAGCCCTGAATGAGGGGTAGTGGGCAGTCAGTGGTAGCCAAAAGCTAAACCGAGCCATGTGGTACCCACAGCCCAGAGCCCTAAGGAAAGAACTAGCTTTACAGCCTATCTGCCAATTGCTTGTTCTGTGATCCTGAGAAAATGAGTTAGCTTTCCCAGGCCTCCTTTCCTCTCCTGTAAATGAAAATTCATTTCACAAGACTGAGGTGGGGAGAAAACCAAATGAGTGTCCATCCTAGTTCCTTTGCTAGCGTGCCGCCCAGGGCAAGCACTCAGCACATGCTTTCTGCAGGCATTGGTTTCTTTCAGTTTACTTTGGTAAGACTCCTAGCCTGTCACGTATCTGACCGTTGCATCTTATAAGAGTGACTGATAGTGACTACTTGAGATGAAGTTAAACGAATCAGAAAGTTTGGTTCCTCCTTGGGCTAATTCACTCCTAAGTATGTTAGCCCTTGTGCCAGAACGAAATCCAGCATGTTGACCTGACAGTCCTCTCAAAGATGCCTGTGTTCCTTTGCTGCCAAAGAAGGAAGACCCATAATTAGAAAACTCAGAAGGTTCCCAATTTGCTGATGTACTTTCTTTTATCCTTGACAGAGGAGTAAAAGGCTTACACATGAAAGGGAGAGCAGATGTTGAACTTTGCTCTTTTCCCCAGGCTAGCTCAGTACATCTGGATGCTTATTCAGAATGGTAGACAGTGAAAAACCCCATAGTCAGCCAGGAGATCACAGGGGAGGCAACCGGGATTCCATACAGTGATTGAAGCAATGCATGGTGTTTTTTTGTTTTGTTTTTTTGTTGTTTGCCTTTTAAAAAAAAACAGATATTTTCTTTTTCTTTCCTTTTTTGTACAGGTGTTTGTTTGTTTGTTTGTTTTGAGACAGGATTTCATCCACACAGTTCAGGTTGCACTCCCACTTGCTATGTAGCCAAGAATGACTGTTTATTTATTGATTGATTGATTTTCTTCAAGTCTTTCTTTTCCTTTTTAAAAAAATTATTACTTTTTTTTTTAACAGTCCAGTCATTGACCCTCTCCTGGCTCACCCTCCCACAGTTCCTCATCCCATTCCTCCTCCCCCCTGTCTCCAAGAGGATGTCCCTCACCCCTGCCAGGCCTCCCCACTCTCTGGGGCTTCAAGTCTCTCGAGGGTTAGGCTCTTCTCCCACTGAGGCCAGATCAGGCAGTCCTCTGCTGTATGTGTCATGTCGGGAAGCATTGGTCCAGCTCGTGTATGCTGTCTAGTTTGTGGCTCTGTGTTTGAGAGATCTCAGGGGTCCTGGTTAGTTGACACTGCTGGTCTTTCTTATTTAAAAAAAATGTTTTTATTCTTTGAGAATTTTATAGATGCATATAATGAGTTTTAATTAAACCCACTCCAATTCCCTCCTATCCCACCTACCACTTTTCCTTTATGTGTTCAATTTCTCCCTTCCCTTCCCTTCCCTTCCCTTCCCTTCCCTTCCCTTCCCTTCCCTTCCCTTCCCTTCCCTTCCCTTCCCTTCCCTTCCCTTCCCTTCCCTTCCCTTCCCTTCCCTTCCCTTCCCTCACTATATAGCCTCAGCTGGTCTGGTACTTACTGTGTAGACTAAACTACCCTTGAATTCAGAGATCCACCTGATTCTGCCACCTAAGTGCTGGGATTAAAGTCCTAGGCTACCACACCTGACAACGTACATTTCATTGTTTTTAAAATTAAGTATCATATGAAACATACATGCATGGATGTAGACTATAGAATCAACAACAGCATGGGTAGCTTCTCAGAGACCACATCCCTTTCAAACCACTGACATCTAATTCCCCATCAGACATCAATTGCCAATGATGGCTCCTCAGTTGGTGGTGGGCCTTCGTGAGCTCCTCCTCCAGACCTTGAACTTAAGTATTGGTAGCACAGGAATATACCATCACATATGGTTATGCCATGCTAGGGACTAAACCTAAGGCTTAGTGAATGCCGGGCAGTGCTCTACGCACTGAGCTGCATCTGTAACCTGGTATGTTTTCATCAAATAATAATGAGTTTGGGGAGGATATAGCTCACGGCAAACCAAGGAGAACCTGTAATTCTATGCTTACTCTCTAAGCTTATGTTTATTTCATCCCTGCCTGCATTTCTATGCCTTCCTCTCAAAAATAAATAAACAAGAAACATTTGATTGTGGAAAAGTAAGCCACATAGGAAAGCAACGGAAAGAATAAACTAGGAATCAGTATACCCCAGAAAGCAAGATGTGCCTGCGCAAATCAAGCTTGGAGTTTCTATAGCACAGGAGAATTTGTTATGCCCTGTGCTCTTTCTGAAGACCACGGGTCCAAGGGTTCTCTTGGACAGGGGCCATTGACAAGTGTTAACTTTAGAAACTGTCTTCAGGAGCAGAGAGACGAGAAGCAGAGACTTCAATGGCGCTGTGAGGGAATGAAAAGTAATTGCCAAGGCTGACCAAATGCCAACGGTCTGCAGAGCACTGTGCTCCATGAGTTGCATGCTCCTCCATCGTCAGCAACTCTGTGCTTTGGGGATTATTACTGCTCTTTGCAGATGAGATAACTCAGTACTAGCACTGTGGAAGAACATGCCCACGCGAGCAGGAACCGAGTGAGAGATGAAATTTCAACCCAAATCTGGTTGAGTGTGTGGCTTATTACCTCCCATTGTACCAACCTTTCTATGAAGAGAAGGAAGCTGTTGCCTTCTCTGGCACCTGAGATAACGTCCCTAACCAAGAAATAATCTTACTGCTATAATTAACTAAATTCACTCAGAAAATTCTGACAAACCCAGATGCAATTATTTTTGTAATACCAGGCAGATAGCAGCAATTTGACCCCTAGCTAAAACATGACTGAATTGTCTCTGAGGGGCATTGTCAAGAGCTTTATTTATACTGTGCAGTTTTTATTTAAGTAACAATTAAGATAAAAATGTAATTTGATTTTCAGACCCAATACTTATGAAAAGTTTGAGTTGTACCGTATATACTTACTATTGTGAGGAAAAGCTCCATGTAGTTTTGGGACTACATAGTATTCTGGAATCAAGATGCAACCTGGCTGAATTTCTACCAGAAGTGGGGTGGATAAGGACCATTTTACTACCCAGGCACTTAAATTACTGGCCAAGATGGATCATGTCTATTATAGGACCTTGGAAAAATATTTTTTAAATAAAGTTTGAGTAACTAGATAGTTCTAAGACCCACAAATTCATTATAGGTATCTGCACATAGGAACTTAAAGTCTGTTTACTCATTTGATATTCTCTGGACCAATTCTAGTGTTTCAAAACAGCAACACCAATTCCCACTTTATTTGCTAGTGGGAAGTGTACTAGAGAGTTTCTATGTACAGTTTCCACATTTCAAAGGAAAGTTACAGCATACTTTTAAAGAAATCATTTTTGCTCTTAGCATATAAGGGGAATGAAAATCAAATTTCGTTTACAAACTTCTAATTACAATTACCTTTTAGCCAAAACAATCAAATCACAACTGGATTTTATTCCAATATACTATGTTTGTTACAATAAGTAAATATAAATACATAAATAAATGACGGTCATCTTGGTAATGCTTCAGTCAGTAAAGAATGTGAGGGAAAGAAAAGATGTAGACTGTCTTGTAGGCCATGTGAAATTTTCTTAGTCAATTTATGATTGCTATAACAAAATACCTTTGGCTGGGAGGATTTACAAAGAAAACATTTATTTTGCTGACAAAGAGCAGAGAGAGATTCTTATCACTTTTATTTTTCAGTATTAACAATTTAACCCAGGGCTTTTTTTTTTTTTTTTTTTTTTAACACACTAGGCATTTGTTTTGCTGCTAATCCATAACCTGTGCTCTTGATGTTTCTGAGACAGGATGTCAGTATAATTCTGGACTTGAATTCCCTGCACAGCCCATGCTGGCCATGAGCTTCAGCTTCTCCTGCCTCTGCCTGCTGTGCCAGGATTCCAGTCACATGCACTCACACCTGGATCAGCTCCTTCGTTTGACTCAGTCTGCTTTCAGAACAAACTGCCTCCCAGGACTAAACTTAACTCCCCAGGACTTCAGAGCAAGAGGCCTCAGACACACTCCTAGTTGAAACTCTTGTCCGAGATCGACCTTGGCGTCTGTCCAGCCCCCATGTTTTCGACCTGTGAAGGAATTCACCTTCAAATGATTTCATCCCCGAATTCTTCCTTCCCAAGCTATTAATAATGCCTTCCCACCTGAGGCCCAGACATGGTGGAACAGGATCGGCCCATCCAGCTGTGTTCTGTTTAAATTCCCGACTCACTTGCATATCATTATTAATCCTTTCTGTCTTCCAAGGTCCCCAGGAGAGGAGTCAGAAACACATGGGCAGTGGCTGTAAGGGGAAGGAAGTTGCTTTTCCCAGAAGTCACTTCAAGGGGAGAAAAAAAGTACTGATATGGACATATTTACCTTAAACTTGATGGTAAAAACTATCGATCATGGAAAGGGAAAGAAAAGGCCTCGTGGTAACCATCTGATGTAAAGGAACACAGCCAGGGGATAGAAATACATCGTCAAGAACCTGCAGAAGACTCTCAGAGAGCCAAGTAGTATCTGAAGCTTTAAACAGATGAAAATAAGTGAATAGCTTTTCTAATAAGAAACTGTGATATATTTATTACATAGCTGATTCTTGGGTTCACTCTGAATGGCTGGGTTGGGAGTGAGGAGATTCCCTACAGAGTAGCTAGAACCCAGAAGTGTTCCTCTCAGAGGCTGCTTGACTCTTGGGTGGTTCTTAAGCTAATATTAAGCACATGTAATTGGTCAAGAAGTTAAAAAGTAGGCTCTGATATAGCTGGTCTTTGCTACTTTGTGGATTCTACTTTTTCCTCACCCTTTATTCCTGATCCCAGTTTCACCCCATCACTAGATAGGAGAGAAAGAAGGATAGAGGAAAGAGATACAGATCTCTGAATCTATTTTCTTTGTTCTAGTTTCTTCTTTGAGTGTGACTACAATCAACCCCTCTCCCAAGACCAACAGCCATCTATCAGAGCTCTAGCATTCATATGCCCACTGAAAAATTCCCAGAATTCCAAACATCACACAACTGAAGAAACTATCTGCAGCTGGCAAAATCAACCCTCTGCTAGAGCACAAGGCAAATCGTGGTCAGCAGCTGTGGACAATTTAAAGCAGCCCCACATCCCCACACCTGGGATTAAATTTTAAAAAATCATTATAATAGTTAATATATTTAAAAGAAAACAAAATTCAAAATTTTTCACCATACCCTTACGGTCTGGGGATATCAAACATGTTATTTTGGATAAGGTATGGGGAAAGACTGCCAGACAGTGGCCTTAATTGTTTGAGACAGTAGAATCTTTTCTGAAGATGTCGTTACCATATGTACACTGTCCCTTCCTCTGTCCTTTCTCAGTAGCCTTGTGTCCCAAAACAATTCTTCTCAAATTTTGCTTTTATGTTCATTTCATGGGCATTTGATTTCCATGTGCATCTACCAGACTTATGCGTGGTGCTCCCTAGATGTTCTGCTGGGCATGTGCTCTGAGAAAAGGAGGGGATGCCTTGAGAGAAGCAGCGGTGGGTGGAAGGGAAGAGGCTAAAAGGAATGAGGTGAAGCACACTCAGGAGCCTGGAAAGTGGGTGAGCTGAGAATCAAGAGTTGTCGTCTGGTCCTCTGAAGGCCACACATCCCATCATCCTTCCTCACTGCCTAGTTCTCTGTTATACTCACTATTTGGTTAGTAAGGCACCTTGGCTTGGTTAGAGCCCATCAAAGGAAGGGCTATGTGGTTTATCAGCTCAGACTAGCTGGATGCCTCATAGATACAGTCTGTGCCTACCTACTTAGAACCACATGTATTTACTGTCGGTGACAAGTTGTGACACCAATGGATCCAGCTGTTCAAGAAAAATGTGTCTCCATCTTCATTCTAAATCCAAAGTCTCACTAGGATGAAATGTTGGCTACCATTAGGGAACACCACCCGTTTACTCTGAACTTGGAGAAATTTGCCCCCACAATAGGGAGAGCATTTTTGACTTTGAGTTCTATCCTTTGCCATTTGACTGATCTTAAATGCTTTCCACTTCATTTATTAGCTGTGGAATAGGTAAGACAATTAAGTTTTGCTATGAAGATTAAGCAAATAGAGAACTGAAATCACGTTGTCCTGTTTGGCACATACTAGACCCTTAAAATGGGTGAACAGTCTCTTTGATTCTCTCCTCCCCAATCCAAGTTCTTTCCTTTATAGTCTATCCTAAAAGCCATAACCAAAGTGAGAGGTGAATTTCAATGCAGGTCCTCTTTCATTAGTGTAAGACTTCTTAATGAGTTCTTTTTGGCTGTTGTTTATTTTTTGAGATTGAGATTGTACTATAATTACATCATTGTCCTCTCTCCTTTTCTGCCTCTAAACCCTTCCACACACCCCAGTTTGGTCTCTTTCAAATTCATAGCCTCTTTATCATTAATTTTTGTTATATACATATATACATACATATATATATGTGTGTGTGTGTGTGTGTATTCCTAAATACATAAATATAACCTCACTAGGAGACAAAGTCTCACAGCAAACCCCTGATCCTCTGAATCTGACAATCTTTCTGTACCCACTTCTGCAATGTTCCTTAGCCTTAGGTGCAGGAGTGTATTGTAGGTGCATCTGTTGGGGCTGGGTTTATAACTCTGCATTTTGAGTGGTTGTGGTTTTCTGTACTGGTCTCTCTTTTTGGCAAAAAGAAAATTTCTTGGTGGGGGTGAGGAATATACTTATCTGTGAGTCTAAAGACAAATATTTAAAATCTAATTAGGAATTAATGCTGGTTTTGCAAAGTGGTGGCTGTAGGTTCTTCTCCAAGATCTATGACTTCACTAGGTCTGGGAAGTTGGCTAGGTTTCTAGTATTAGGTATAGCTTCCCTCTTGTTTAGTGGATTTAAGTCCAATTGGAGAGCTGTTGGTTAGAACCAAGGTATGTGTGCCACTACTACACCCTTACAGTTGTTATGCATGCTGGTCATCGCTGGCATTCGTAGGTTTCATAGCTCAGTAGGAATTTTGTTTGTTTCCTTTAGAAGCTGGCATGACACCTTTGGTACCATGACATCTAGTTCTCAGAGACATGGCTTTCGGATCTGCTCCAGCTCAGGCGTCTCTGGGCCCTGTGTGTGTGAAATGCATGACATCTTTATTTTACTGAGATTTTGCTAGTATGCTCTTTCTATAAATTATTTACAATCATTTTGGAGTATAGCTCGGTAAGCCCCATTTCTGATTCCCAGGTATTAGGATGCAGACTGCTTGTCCCAAGCCAAACAGCTGGGAAGGTGCTGGCTGGAACTGGTATTCAGCAAGTGGGCTTGCATGGGCTCATAATAGTGGCAGATTATTTTCAGAACTTCTATGATCCATTGTTACAGAGAGCCATTATTGATAACTGATGGAAAAGTCATTACTTTTTTTAACCATTATTTTTAACATTTCACTGCAATCTATCCAGAAGTTAGCAAAACTGCCTAGAGATTGAGTCTCATCCACCACCTCCCTTTATAAAGAAAGTTTCATTGTCATGACCACATGCATTTGTGAAGGGGCTGATATCTGTCGGGGAATAGCTTTACAGACGCAATCTTACTTAGTCAATCTAACGCTGTGATTAATTGGATGGAGGAGCCACAGAGCACTGGGGTTAATTGAGGCCCAATTCTACGTTGCAAGAACAGCTGTGTGGAAATGATGTAACCATTCTGGACTGATTCCCTACTCATATAATGATGCCATATGCCTTAACAGTTGCTGTTCAGCAACCTTAAAAGAATTCAAGGAACTAGAGGCAGGGCGGTCAGTCCTACTCTTCTACAGTTGTGTCCTCTCCAGGGTTAGTGGGTCAGACGTCATTCAAGGACCGGCACAGACACCAAAAAACTAAACTTAAACTACTCACATAAGTTTACTAAGTCCAGTGCCTCATATCCAACCCAAGATTTTCTGATGTTAGAATACATGCCATTTCCAAATGTAAATCAACAGGCACGTACCAGGGGCTCAGCTCTGTCTCCAGCTGATTGAAAACTGAAACTTTCATATAAACATGGAGATTAGGATAGGGAGGTTTGCATGATACTAGAGAGTTTGAGATTTGTTCTGTGTACATGTACATGTGTGTAATTCAAGAGAGAGGGATTAGTATTAATTTGGAACCCACTATGCAGATATCAACATTTTTTTAGCAGTAAAGAGACAAGGTTTATGGCTTAGTGTGGTTAATATTCTCTCTAAAGTTGAGGTGTATGAGGGACTGTATTGGTCATGTGTGCACAGCTAGGACCCCCAAAACCTGATAGAAAGAACGTATGGGAAGGCAGATTTATTATATCTTGGCTTATGGTTTCAGTCCGTCGCAGAAAGGGGGTGTGGAAGAGTGACTGAATCAGCGGCAAGAGAAGCCTGGGGTTATAGGTGTTTGGATCACAGTAACTCAGAACGCAGAGAAGAGATGCTAGAGCCTTTACATTCTCTAATGACCCCCTGCAGCCACCTAAGCTCCCCCAGTCTTCATGCATAAATGAAGCTCATGCATGCTACTCATGGTGTTCTGGTTTTGATGTTGCCAAGAACATCAACTTGTAAGCGAAACCATGTCATACCAGTTTCCTTATGCTGAAACCTGCTCACATTGAGGCCTGGGTGAGATTTTTCTAAACCTAAAATACTTGCTTCCTCTCTGCTCTCCTCCACCCCAGCATACAATGCATACTGGCCGCCCTGGCCTATATTACTCACGTGCATACAGCCAAGGATACACAGATGTTCTTCATAGTGAAGCCCTACCTTCCTAGTCATGCAGCTCCTGGAGGTTCATGGGTTTTGATGTTCTTTCCCTGTTACATTGCATCAATGACAAAGTACTTAAAGAACCTAGAATATATCCCACTGCCTTTAGCCAAATCTGTAGCTCATGAGAGATGTCTTCCTTACAGGGATCATTGCAGACCATCATTGCTAGGTCTTCCTTTCCTCCCTGTCATGATTGCTTGCCTCACTTACCATGACTGACTTTTCGCTTTGGACAGACCCTTTGCCATTCACATCACTGGCTGTATCTACAGAGCCTAAAATGCTATCTGCTTAATAGGAGAGGCTAAAGGTTTGTTGATGACTAAACAAAAGCATGTGAAGAAACAAATACAGCAATGTCTCTGCTTCTCTGCTTTTCTTTTCTTTCTTTCTTTTTTTTTTTTTTTGTCTAGGATTTGATACAAAAGCCTTTCCCCACCTGTCTCCCTTGGAAACTCTGATTCATGCAGTAACTCTGATTCATGCATTATGGTCTGTCTTAATCAGCAACTCTGATGTAATGCCTCCCTTGGTTTTGTAAGTGAGGAAAAGATGTTGTACCTCTGTTGTCCTTGTGACTTGGGCTTTCAATGACTGCAACATGTGTAAGCATTTAAAAAGAAAACGTTCCACACACATATTCTCAGAGCTTCAGCCTGGAGACAGGTTTTGATGGGTCTGGCTGGAGATTTGTCTGTGATTTTGTAGGGTTTTGGGTAGATGGCTGATGGGGTGACCCGTGTACCCTCCTCCCTCTAGAAGTTTGCACAGTGCCTCTGAGATGACAGACCAGGCAGGAGGGATGACTGAAAAGGATATCTTCAAACAGATGCCCTGGCATAAGACACAATCTACTAGCCAAGTTGTTTGTCAGCCTTGGCCTCAATGACTTCTGCTTTTCTGCAAAAGGGTCCTGGAGGGGGAGAGGTATTAATTTCAGTGTATGTTAATGTTTGGTATAAAGAAAATTGTGGAAACTTACATCTTAAATTAGCCCAGTCATACAGCTTGAGACAAAGTGCCAGTTCTATCCACTAGACCATTGTATCTCCCCCAACCCCCCAAGTTCTAAGTAAGTCATAGGAAGCCTGTAGATCACAAAAGAAACCTCACTGCAAAACAACTCATCCTCCCCGCCTCCTTCTCTCCCCGCCCCTCTCCCTCCAAGTCAGGCCTTTAATTTTTATTTCCTGTCACATGTGGAAGGCACACTGAGTACCTGGGGAAAAGGAGTTTGGATGAACAAAGCCCCAGCTGAGCTAGTGGATAGAGGTTTGTGGGGAGTTGAGAAAATAGGAGGTAGTTAGTAAGATGGAAAAATAAATTGATAAACACACACACACATACACACACACTACAAACCCCCTTGATTGTTAAGATTAATTCTGATCAAATATATGAACCCCAAACTATTAAATTTTTTGCAATTCTTGGGTCTCAGCTATAACTGGAGTTGAATGTTCTGGGAAGATGTTTAACCGTTGTGTGGCTCCTAAAGAGAATCCTTAGACAGCCCCCCCCCTACACACAGAGACATACAGGCAAACCTACTCCCCCAATTCCTGTTTTCATATATAGTATCTTCATTTCTTATCTTCCCTAAAACAGTGTCATATTTTCTTGTGTCAGGGAATAAATGCGGGACATTGGATATTTCCATGCAAAAATACAAACCACAAGGATATAGTCTCCAAACTCTTCACTTTTCACTTTGCATCCACAGACAGGAGTGGCCACTATGCACTCTTTAAGCTGTGACAGCACATGATCGGGGACAACTGGCCAAATAGTGAATATTAGGGGAATTCTAAATCCCCAGTGATAGACAAGTTGCCATTCACCTACAAAGGGTAAAAGAAGACATCCCGTGCAGACAGGGTAGGGAAAGCATCCCATGTTTTCTCTTGCTTTCTGTTCCCTGGGAGAGTCCTTGTGAGCACAAAGCCATGAAAACAATAGGCCCAGCTGCGAGGGCAGTAAGGCAATTTATTAGGGAGATGACATTTTTAATGAGAACCACTTGTGGGAGGAGAACAAAGGGCCTGTTTGGTCAGAAGGATGCTCTCCAGTCTCCTCTGAAGTGCATGAAAAAGTAATTTCGATTTTTCCGCGTCATACTGCAAGCCGTGGAATTTCCTCACACCCCAGATGTTGTCCAGCACAGATGCTGAACAAATGGAGCAACCATCCCACGAGTATTTCAAAAAGGAAAAAAGAAAAAGAAAAAAAAAAGGTAGCTCAGGGGATTTTTATGAGTTTTGTGGCCAAGAAAATCATTAGCAAATAATGAGCTTAGGAAAGAAGGCTGCGGTTAGCAAGATGTGGCCGGACACACAAAACTGTTCACTGCCATCCGAAAGCAAATGGGGAGCTCCGTCTTCAGTAGAGAAAAATAGAAACCTGTGGGTGGAGCTGCGGTATCTGCTTCCTAGTCAGCCTGCTGAAATCAAGTCTCCTGAATATTGTTTTGGCTGGATTCTAAAAATGATTAAACACAGTATGTTTACTCTTTAAAATGTGAAAATCAGAGATTATTCACTGGTACGATTACTTCACATGCCTCCAGAAAAAGAGTAGTTCCAATGTTCTAGCCTATTTCCCCTGGGAGCGATACTCAGTGTACGCTCAGTCAGCTCTGAACCTCCTCCCTCTCCCTCCCCCTCCCCCTCCCTCCCTCTCGCTCTTTCCCTGTCCCTCTCCCTCTTGTTGTCTGTCTCTGTCTGTCTCTCACCCTCTCTGTCTCTATGTCTATTTCTGTCTGTCTGCTTGTCTCTGTCCCTCTCTGTTTCTTTCTCTCCCTCTGTCTGTCTGTCTTTGTTTGCCTCTGTCTCTCTCTCCCCTTCTCTCTCCCTCTCTATGTCTTTGTCTCTGCATCTCTTTCTCTCTGTCCTTCTGTCTCTCCCTCTCTCTGTGTCTGACTCTTTCTCTCTGTCCATCTTTCTCTCTCTGCCTCTCTGTCTCTCTCTACCTCTTTCTCTTCCTCTGTCTGTCTCTCTGTCTCTCACTCCCTCTCTCTTATCTCTCTGACTTGGTCTCAGTCTTTCTCTCTCTCTTTCCCTCTTACTCTCTGTTTCTTCCTGTCTATCTCTCCCTCTGTCTCTCTCCCTCTCTCTGTCTCTTTCTCCCCCTCTGTCTATCTCACCGTCTCTGTTTTTCTCTGTCTCTCTCCTTCTTTCTCCCTGTCTCTCCCTCTCTCTGTCTGTGTCTCTCTCTACCTATGTCTGTCTCTGTTTCTCTCTCTCTCTCTCTCTCTCTCTCTCTCTCTCTCTTTGAGAGTGAATGTAGGGAATGCAGTATAGAAGGAGATGGAAGGAAGAAAGTTCAGCCCAGTTTCTTCTTGGACCACACATCAGGGGCTGCTCTGTGTCCTAGGAAGCAACAGGGGACCTTGCCTGGGCTTTCTAAGTCAGTTCCCTTTCCCTCCTCAGGCAGAGGCTTGCCTGTGTGTCTTAGGAAGGCCCTGTTGCACCATGTTTCAGGTCAGAATTCAAGAACCAATGGTGTTTGAAAAATCAAAGCAAAAGCAAGCCTCTGATCCGAGTTTCAGAATCTCACAGGGGCACCATCAGCTGCAAAGGCTCCTGGCATGCAGGACCACCAAAGATATAGTACACAGGATGCAGAGCAGCTACGGGAAAGATCATGGGCGAATCCAAAAGGAAGATGCTACTATCCATGAGCTAAAGTGGACAGGAATCCTCTAAAGTATTGCCAGGCTTCCAAGGATCAGGACTCACCAGCAACATTGTCAGTATCATCTCAGTTCTACCTTTACCAGCACTCAACAAACCAGTCAGTAGTGGCAGCTCAGAATAACCTGGAAGGCTGCCTAATCCCCAAAGCACAATAAGGCATGAGACCCTCAAAGCCTACAAAGATCAAGTAAAATTGTCCCAGGTCACGCAGCAGATCATGGTGAGGAAGGTTCCCAGGGCCCCGTCAGCAGCCATCTTGGTCCTTCCCACTCGGTAATTGGTCCTTGCATAAATTTATGGACCATGCTGGCATCTGTTGGGCTCAGCAAAGCAGATCTATAAACTACCATAAACAGACATGCAAGCCATATTTTTAACCTCACCAGAGGATTGTACCAAAGAACGGGTCCATCTAGCTGGGGAAATAGTTTTAAATAAACATTTCAAAGGAAGTAAGTCATCTTAAGGGATATGTTAAACAGATGGGAGATAAACAAAGTCAATGAAATTGAATCCATATATGAATGAACCCAGCAGTGGAGATGTGTACAGGGGTAATTGGTCTAGGATTGAGAGCAAAGGGGAGATAGTAGGCCAAGGCTGAAGATCTTCCCTCTCCTCTCCAGGACCCATTTCACCGCTGTTTGCTGATGGCTGTCTCCTTACATTGGCTCAGCCACACTCAGAAGATGACAAGGTTCGGGAGCAATTAACACTTTTCACAGATCCTTGCTGCCTTCCTTAGGAGAGGGAGCATCTGAGTTGTCCCTGGCAGCTGCTGCCTCTCACAAGCAAATAACCTCTCAGCTTGGCGGTGAGCCAACCAAGGGTGATCACACTGTGAAGAACAAAGGGCAGTCAGGGATGTTTATCTTAAAAATACCAAGTCCTGATGAGAGTAAGGGTTTTTGAATAGAGGAAATAAACTACGAATTAAAATTTCATTAGTTTCCTACACAAGCCTTCTCCCCTATCCCAGAAGCTATGTCCAATTGATCACTGCTCACATAGGAAGAGTTAGGTTTGCTCCAATGGTGTCTCTTGGGGAACCAAGTCACTCTTAAGGGTTTTCTTAAGGGTACATCCCATGCCCAGTGGAAGATGTCCAACCCCATAAAACTCAATAGTATTTTTGGAGGGTTTCTTTATTTCTTTTTTCTTTTCTCCTTTTCTTTTCTTTTCTCTCTTTTTTTTTGTTTGTTTTCTTTTTGGAGATCTTTCACATACACATCATGGCTTCTATTTTGTTTTTATAAGTTTCTACATGTACAAAGGAGTGTGTCGCGAAGTCTGTATGTGTTTCTTGTGCTTTATCATTGGATCTTTTTTCCTTTTTGATTTGTCCTGTCTGATTTATTTATTTATTTTTCTTTTATCTTATTTCATCATTATTATTTTTAGATATCTGTTTGTATTCTAATGAGAGAAAAAAAGAAAATCTGTGGATTAGGGTGGGTAGGGAAGTGGGAAGGATCTGGGGGGAGATGGGGGAGGGAAAACATAATAAAATATTATATGAAAAAATAAATATTTCCAACAAAAGTTCTAGAATGTACGTACAGAAAAAAGCATTTTGTTAGTCTTCATGTACCTAGAGCTTGTGAATTGGGATAATAGGCTAATTTCTCTAGGAGCAAAATTCAGAAGGATAACTTCAAACTGGAAAAATAATCTCTAATATTAATATTAATTTCTACCATGTACTGAAACTCTTCCTTGCATCAATGCTATACTATGTGCTCTTAGCATGCTATTCTTATTCTTATCTTTTAGAATTATATATATATATATATATATATATATATATATATATATATATGCATACAGGTACAAAAGCCACTTCTGTAGGGGGTGCCTTTGGAGACTAGAAGATGATGTCAGATCTCTTGGACCCTGGGAAGCTATACTGACAGGTGACTGTGACTGCCCAACACAAATGCTTCCAAACTCCATCCTTTAAAAGAGAAGCATTCTTTGTTGTTGAATCATCTCTCCAAGCCTTTTTTTTTTTTTTTTTGTAGTTCTTGTTGACAATCCTACTAAGCAGCTGTTATTTTTTTTCCACTAACCACATTGAGAAAGCCAGTCTCAGGGTACACAGTATTTGAACAAGTTTTTATCCAGGTGTTCAGAAATGGAATTTCAGCTAGGTCTGTCTGAACCCAAAAGTAAATGAAGTAACAAACTGAAGAAGACCCTTTATTTAATTTTATAATAAACCAAAAAGTATTACAATAAGATGAGATGTAAGAAAACCTGAACAGGAAAGGTCAAGCAAAGAACTTGGGGATGTATTAAGAAGATCAGCTTTAAGTAACAGAACTCGAAATCTCTAAAATATCTCAAAGAATTGAAGTCAGTTCTAGGAACTGGTCCATTCTTCAAAGGTCGTAGGTGAAGAGACACAACAACATCTCCATCATTTTATCCATACATGTCTACAACATGCTCACTCTCTTTTTCTGACCAGTTTTCTCACAGGAATGCCCAACAACCTACATATTTTCCCCGTTCATGATTCAAACAGCCATTCCAGGGGGATAAAAATCACAACTTCACAATCAAAATGTCCCAGAAGAAAATTTCACTGGCTTTGTTTGAATTACATCAACTCACTGTTTCATTCCAATTTGTTTCAAGCATTGAACAGACCAGCCAGGGAACAGGCTTTCTTCTGTGCTGGCCAGGTACAGCAGTGGCTCACACTGTAGACCCTTTGCTTTGACATTGAACTAGTCTCTGTATTCTAATGAGCCCAAGTTAAGGACTAGGGTTCAGATTTAAACACTATAATTTATAGCTCTTAGAAGCTCAATCACTTAGTCATTCTCTTAACTGTGCTGAGGTATGGCTTGCTTCTCTGTAAAGTGATGGGTCATCACAATTGAATCAGTGTTCAGATGAGTCAATAACATCGAATTCAGTGTGTTTGCTCACCAAATGCTGCTTGATGTATTAAATTGAAGCACTGTCAACAAACTTCTAGGGTGAGCAAGGTAGGGGATACTCTCCCCACTTAACAGAGGTTGAGACTGAGACTGAAGAATTTCCATGATGTCCAAATTAACATTGTATAACATTTTTAAATGATGCAGAAAACTCCAACTAAGAGTAATGTATAGAAAAGAAGAAAGATGCTGGAGTGTGGGAAGGGGAGGGTGCCTCTGCCAACTTCCCAATTGACTCCAACTGTCCCAGGGATAAAGACTTTTACATGGCTCCTCTTTCACTGTCTTCCCATTTTGAATGTCAAAATGTATCTTGGGTTAAAAGATGTTAGCACAAAATATAATTTTTGTTAAAGGGGAAAATGAAATATTTAGAGAGTATGATTTTTAAAGGTTAATTTGGTGCCTCTGTTAAAATGTAAAGTCCTCCTGAAATACACTCAATAGTATTGAACAGATAGTAATGAAGGAAGGATAACTCAGACTTACAGCATTTTCCCTAGAGGCTCTGGAAACGTCAATGGAAATGCCAACCGAGCTGGGGTTGTATGGTGAAGCAGCACACACTTGCCCCTCTCTATGACTCTCCCGAATCATTCAGTGAATTTGCTGTGTCACATGTGTCCCTTGGAGGAGGGCAGAATCCAGCAGAGCTTCAAAGGAGACAAGGACATGCAGAGTTTATCAGAGATGCTTGTCCCTCCTTTCCACAGCCTAATACCTATTCAACAGGCAAGTAAATTGCATATTTTCACAAAAGGCTAAATCATTTTACCTTATATTTTAAAATTGTTTGTGTTTGTTTGTTTTTGAAAGAGAGTCTCATTGTATAGTTCTAGTTGGCCTGGAATTCTCTATGAAGACCAGGCTAATCTTAAACTCACAGAGATTCACCTTACCTCTGCCTCTGAAGTGCTGAGATTAAAGGTGTGTATCACCATGTTTGGCTCTAAATCACTGTTTACCAGCCCTGAGGGTCAAAAGGTGAAAACAAGTAGAGATCATAACTAAAGAAGGCCATGGGGCACATAGGGTTCTAAACACTATCAGTACCGAAATGGAGGGCATTGGGGATTTGAAGGATTTCAGTGACTTTCCTTTGGGATTGAAGGAATGATCAAAGTATCAGTGTGAGAGGAGTGTTCAAACTCAGTATGAGTGCACTCAGGGAAAAGAGTTAAACGGCTGCAAATGGTGGGTAGAGGAGAAAGCAGTGCTCCCTCAGACAGGGAGACACTGTGTAGTCATTCTAACATGTGATAGTTCCCTTTAAAACTAACTGGGGAATCAGATAGGATAAAACCACAAGTGAAGGACTCTGCAATGTAATAGGAGATGCTGGAAAGGAAAGAAAGTTAAAGACATAGATAACACAAGCACAAGTAAAGTTGTGGAAGCCTGGGACTTAGAGCACTTAAACATGTGTCTTATATATTCTGCAGATCCAAAGTGCTACTGTGTTGGGTCTTCCCTGCTGCTATAGTCAAGTGTGGCTGTCAGCTGGTATGGTGGTTGGAATGAGGAAGGTCCCCCATAGGCTCAGAGACTGGAACACATTAGAAGAGCCCTCTTGGTGGAGCTGTTTGGGGAAGGTGGTGAAGCCTTCCTGGAGGAAGCATGTCTCTAAGAGTGAGCATTGAGAGTTTATAGACACATCCTGATTATAGTTAGTTTCTCTGTCTGATTTGTGTTTGTGATGGAAAGTATAGTCTCTCAGCTTCCTGAGCTGGCTGCTTGCTGCTGTGTCTCCCCTGCCATTATGGACTCTCTCCCTGAAAATGTAAGCCAAAATGAACTCTTCCTGCTGTAAGTAAGTTACTATTGGTTGTGGCATCCCCCCCTGATATCAGGAAAGTAACTAAAATGGAGGTTCTTGTTCTCCAGCACAATGGGAAGATGGCTCTGTTCAGATGCCATTTGCAACAGCTATGTGAATTGTGTTAGATAATGAAATGACTAAAGAGATGTGCCCCACATATGAAAGCCCTTCTCCTGCTGTGGAAATCCTAGGAGTGCATCTTGCAATAAGCCACACTGCATGTAGGAGCCAAGGTGAGCAGGGCCTCTGGATGAGTTAGCTATTTGTAATTTTATATGCTAATTTGTCTGGGTTAAAGGATACAAAGTTAGATGGTGAAACCTTACTTAAGGGTGTATCTAGGAAAATGTTTATGGCTGCATAAAGGAGGTCCACAGCCCTCTGAACCCTGTACATTGGAACCATCCAGTGCTCTGAAGCCCTAAGCACAACTAAAAGAAGGGGGGAGGGGGAAAGTCATACACTCGTTCTCCTTGAACCAGGACATTCATCTTTTCTTGCCATTAATATCATCCTGATTCTAAGGCTTTTAGAAATCAAAAACTGCTGGTTCTTCCTGTCCCTTGAACACGAATCCCTGGTATCATAGTCTGTGGATGAGGACTGGATTATATCCCAGCTTCACTGTATCCCCAGGTTGCAAATGGAATATTATAAATCTTTCCCACCTCTCAAACCGTATAAGTCAGTTCCTATAATAAATCTATTTGTGGTGGTTGAATGAATCTCAGGCATTTGAATACTTGGTCTTTGGACTGTAGTTATTTGGGAGGTGTCACTAGGCTTTGAGGTTTCGAAAGATTCACACCATTTGGAGTTAACTTTCTCCTCTTCCTTGTGGATCCAGATCGAAGATCTCAACAGTTCCTGCTGCCCTGCCTTTGCTCAGCCATCATGAACTCTGACCCATTAGAACTGTAAGTAGAGGGTGGAGCTTGGGAACTCTTATGGGAGATTTAGCATAACTATTGAGGACCCTGAAGAGAATAGGAACTCCACAGGAAGACCAGCAGAGTCAACTATCCTGGACCCTTAGGGACTCTCAGAGATAGAACCACCAACCAAGAAGCAAACATGGACTGGACCTTGCCCCTACACCCATGCACAAATATATAGCAGATGTGCAGCTTGATCTTCACATGGGCCCCAAACAACTGGAGTGGGGTCTATCCCTAAAGCTGTTCCCCTACATCAGCTGTCTTATTTCTCAGTGGGAGAAGAAGAGCCTAGCCCTGCAGAGATTTGATGTGTTAGGGTGGCAGAAGATTGAGGGAGGCCTCCAGTCTCTCAGAGGAGAAAGGGAGAGGGAAAGACTGTGGGAGGGGGGACCAGAAAGGTGGACAGGGACTGGGATGTAAAGTGAATAAATAAATAAATAAATAAATAAATAAATAAATAAATAAATAAATAAGAACTGTAAGTACAATTAAATGTTTTCTTTTATAAGTTGCCTTGGTTATGGTGTTTTATCATAGCAATAGAAAAATGACTATGACTCTGTCATATAAATATATATCATCTATCTATCTATCTATCTATCTATCTATCTATAAACTATCCATCTACCTATTATTTACCATCTATTGTATCCATCTATTTATCCACCAATCTATCGTATGATAGACTTTTTTTGAGGAGGTTAAACACACACACACACACACACACACACACACACACACACACTTCCTTACCCAATAAAGGGAACCCAAGACAGACAAAAGTAACAGCTGCTTATGGGATGGATTCCCAGACACTACTGTATATGCCAGAAAGATTTTGCTGAAGGGACACTGTTATAGCTGTCTCATATCAGGCTATGCCAGTGCCTGGCAAATACAGAAGTGGATGCTCACAGTCATCTATAAGATGGGACATAGAGCCCCCAATGGAGAAGCTAGAGAAAGCACCCAAGGAGCTGAAGGGGTCTGTAACCCTATAGGTGGAACAACAATATGAACTAACCAGGTATCCCCAGAGCTTGTGTCTCTAGCTGCATATGTAGCAGAAGATGGCCTAGTCCGCCATCACTGGGAAGAGAGGCCCCTTGGTCTTGCAAACTTTATATGCCCCAGTACAGGGGAACGCCAGGGCCAAGAAGCATTTGTGGGTGGGTAGGGGAGCAGGGTGGAGGGAGGGTATAGGGCACTTTCAGGATAGCATTTGAAATGTATATAAAGAAAATATCTAATAAATAAATAAATAAATAAATAAATAAATAAATAAATAAACAGCTGCACCAAAATACAACTTGGTGAACTAATGAGTTTTAGTTTTAACTGGAGTGTGGGTGAGAAGTTACATATAGGAAGAGAAAGGACTCAGCATCAGCTACCTCACTATAAAGGCCAATCCAATACTGGTTTGATGACTTATGGAAGCTTCAACTACAGTTTTCTGCCTAGTGTAAGGGGAGCTCAACAAGCCCCGCAAATCTCTGCAGCTACAGTGGTGCTGGCTAGTGTCTTCTTCTCACTAGCAGTTGCTTGTTGCTTTTGTAAAGCTAGGGGAAAACTTTCCAGAATCTTTCCCAGTTGTGCGACCTTTGCTTACCTCCCTGGTCCCTTGGGCTACCTCATCTGTCACAGGGGGAATCCTTCAATTCAGAGCCAAGTGCTGCGCAATTCTGTCTGTCTTTCTGATTGGTTCTATTTCTGGGCCACACCAATATGAATATCTACCATATTTAAGAATCTATCTTTATTTTAAGAACTATTAAGATTTGGGAAATCCATGGTTTTGCATGTGACCTAGACAATTCTGAGTAACGAATGCTCTTGCAACCATTGTGCTTCTAGAGGATGCAGAGGCTCTTTGGGATTTCTGAAGCAGAAGATAACTATGGAAAACTCTACGAACAGATCAGTAGACTTAAAGATTACTCTTATTTTTTTTATAACTGAGAAATTAACTCAGGCCTTCTTGCATTCCAGATATGAATTCTAACACCTGTAGAGTAGGGAGAAAAGACAAGACAAAGGGGAGCTCTATTATAACTCCCAGCCATAGCAACAGATTTGATATAAGAGCCTTTTAAATGGGCCCAAGGCAAAAATTAACTGAACCTCCTGGCTACCTCACCATGCCTGGCTTATATAGCCTTTTTATGGTCTTTAGGCTGTTTTACAGTTGTGGAAGGAATAGGAAATTGGTGACATTGTAAATGGATCTTGTTTATAATTATGTCTAGAAGACGCAGCCAACTGCTATCCAGGATATAGACCCACTTGGCATCAGTGTGAATGTTCCTTTTAATTTCCTTTTTACAAAATCTTTTTGCTAATTGTATTGGTTTCTTTTCTGTTGCTATGATAAACACTAGGGTCAAAAGCAACTTGGGGAGGATAAGGCTTTTTGGCTTACAGGTTACAGTCCATCATGAAGGGAGATCGGTGCAGGAACCTGGATTCAAAAGCTAAGGCAGAATACATGAAGGAGCCCTGCACACTGGCTTGCTCAATGTGAAGACAAGGCCTACTTGCCTAGGAGTGACATCACCAACAATAGTGAGCTGTGCCCTCCTGTATCAATTAGCAATTATGAAAACGTTTTGCAGCCATGATCACAGGACAGTTTGCTAGAAGCAACTCCACAATGGAGATTTCCTCCTACCGGGTATATTTAGGTTTTTGTCAAGTTGACAAAAACAAACTGTGCTACCAATTGTACCTTTTTAATTGGATTCTTTATTAATTAATAAACTAATAAGTCTTTGATATCTTTTCATTTCACACTCTTCTAAGTGTCAATTATACTATCTCTAATTTTAGATTTATTTGTTTATGCTTTATGAACATGAACACTTGCCTACATGAATGTATGTACACTGTGTGCATACAGTGCCCTTAGAGGGGAATAGATCTCCTGGAACTGGAGGGACAAATGCTTGTGAGTCACCACATGAGTGTTGGCAACTATACCAAGGTCCTCTGCAAGAAGAGCAAGTACTCCCTAACTGTTGGGTCATTGTTCCAACCCCCAAATATACTATTACTTAAAACTTATCATTTAATAGGTTTAAAAGCAGTTTATGTTTCTGTTCTTACCTGGAAAAGAAGATAAATGAAGGAAAATATACAATATTTTTGCAAGGTTTTGACTATAAAGAGACACCACAGATCACTGTTCTCATTTCTGCATCCCTAACAAGAAAACAAAGCATGAATCTTGGGGAGATTTCAAGTTGGAACTAAACAACGATTGTATGATTCATAAAAGAGAGTTTCATAAAGTCTGGCCATGCAGTATGGGTTTAAAATCTATTTTGATTAAGTGTTTCTCCACTGTATAAACAAAGAAGTATCCCTTTATAAATGAGATATCAGTCCCTAACGACTGCCCAGCAGGAACAAGCCTGAGAGAACCTCAGGAGATCACAGTGTGAGCAATGCGTTAGTAGAGTGTGTCTGGTGTGGGAGAGCAGGCTGGCTGAGAATTGTCTTCTCAGACAGGCAGACAGCAATGCTCTACAGATCTTTTCCTTATCCATGGTGTCTCTCTAGGTCAATGCGATGCAGATGAAGGAATTGGAATGAACTGTTGGGAGAAATGAGGCCCAGGAGAGGGCAAAAGGAAAGTCAGCCCTGTAAATTTAGAAGGAAGCATGACCTTTCCAGCCAACCAGAGGAAGTGGAAGAGCAACCCAATGGGAACACAAAATTCTCCCTGGAAAACCCAGTATGTTTCTTAAGTAGAATATTATTTTAACTGATAGATAGATTTAAAATAACAACAACAACAACAACAACAACAACCACAATAATCTCTTAATGTGGTAACTGACACACACATGAAACTAGTTTTATAGAAGTGCATTTATTTATTAAGTCATAAAAAGTTGGACACATTATGTAAATGACTAGAGAATGATGGAGGTGATAAGGGAAATGAATGAGGGAGTAAGAATAATTTCAGAGAAAAAAGTTATAAGCAAACAAATTCTTTGTTTTGTGTGTGTGTGTGTGTGCGTGTGTGTATGTATGTATGTGTGTGTATGTATGTGCGTGTATGTATGTGTGTGTATGTATGTGTGTGTATGAGTGTATTAGAGAGAGATAACAATTGTTTTCTAAGAAGCAATATCACTAAGAGGAGCCATTAGTTCTCTAATGTTCTCTTTCTTCTGTTTTGCTTGGCACATTTAATAACCCCAAAGCAAATGATCATGAACCTACTGCATGCAATGCAAGAATTCCCAGGACCGCACTTTCTGCAAGGCTGAGATTTCTTATACAGGATGAGCAATTTACAACTACTTGTTAAGGTAAAAGTGAGATTAAAAATGTAGCTCTTATAGTTTAAAGTGAGTTTCTATTTATGTATTCTGTATTCAACAGTAAAGATAAATTTATTATGGTTTTAAAATATGCATGCAATGCATATGAGTGTTAAAACAATGTGAAAATCAAGACAGCACCAATTAATGAGGATGGCACCGATGTCCAATTAGGAGCATAATTTGGGAGTATAAATATACTTCTGGAGGGCAAGTTAACAGTACACACACACACGTAAACACATAGTTTTTGACCTGTCACATAATACAATTTGTCCTAAGGAAATAACTATGGAATTTCTCGAGACTTTCTTTAACACCATTTAGATTAAAATTGAAACTAATCAAGAAGAAGAGCTCTATGGGGTTAGTGAGAACACTGCCTTACACCTGTTTCAATGAACTAAACATCCATTTGAAGCAAAATGATCTGGAAAATATTAATATAATGAAAAGCAAAACAGAAAGCAAACATTCATATTTTAAGGGGGGAAAACTGAAGCAATGAGTGAGTGTGTGTGTGTGTGTGTGTGTGTGTGTACGAGCATGTGCAGCCCCCACACTACACATTTACATATCTGTGTAGGCATAAACATACAGTGACTTTATTATGATGAATTCCAGGCAATACATATAAGTATTCTTTTTAAAAATATTTTTATTAGGTATTTTCCTCATTTACATTTCCAATGCTATACCAAAAGTCCCCCATATCCTCTCCCCCCACTCCCCTACCCACCCACTCCCACTTTTTGGCCCTGGCGTTCCCCTGTACTGGGGCAACATGTAAGTATTCTTAAAGGGTTGTTTTATGTATATTATTTTATTTTGAAAGAAGTCTGTAATAAATTTTGCAACTATTTTCTCCATTTTTACTCAGTGTTAAATGTAGAGGACCTGGAAGAACTTGTAATAACTCTCCACGAATATTCTTGCTAATTTTCAATGCTAAATTTTAATGATAATGTTTAATGCTAATTGTCCACATTTCACTATATCTAGAGTATCTTGTGAGTTCCCATAAATGAACTAGTGGTGACTAAGAACATGTACGGGACTTGCCAGAGGACCCTGCAATAAGTGTGTGTACTGGCTAGTTTTGTGTCAACTTGACACAGCTGGAGTTATCACAGAGAAAGGAGCTTCAGTTGAGGAAATGCCTCCATGAGATCCAACTGTAAGGCATTTTCTCAATTAGTGATCAAGGGGGAAAGGCCCCTTGTGCATGGGACCATCCCTGGGCTGGTAGTCTTGATTCTCTATAAGAGAGCAGGCTGAGCAAGCCAGGGGGAGCAAGCCAGTAAGGAACATCCCTCCATGGCCTCTGCATCAGCTCCTGTTCCTTGACCTGCTAGAGTTCCAGTCCTGACTTCCTTTGGTGATGAACAGCAGTATGGAAGTACAAGCCGAATAAACCCTTTCCTCCCCAACTTGCTTCTAGGTCATGATGTGTGTGCAGGACTAGAAACCCTGACTGAGACTGTGGGGAACTGAGACTGGCCCTCTGGTCTGTCTCCAGAACCCTTTAATATTTAGTTAAGCTCTAAATGTTTTGGACTAGTCATTCTAACAGAAAAGTTTTAAGCAAGTATACCCAACCTGTATCTTTCTTGACTTGAAAATCATAAACACCTATGTTTATAACCACATCGCATGAGTAGTGTAAAATACATATAATAGAAATCTACCCTAATCACTAGTAAAAATCTTACAGAGTGCTGAGGTCTACAACTCTAGGGGAGGTCAGGAGCAGTGCACATTGCCTGCGTATCCAGTGTGCTGTCCTACTATGCGTGCAATGTGATCTGCCATTTGCAAAGAAAAAAAATGTTGTAGTTATCAACAACTTTTATATAGCTTCTACTATGCAGTTTTGACTGGTTGGAGAAACCATGAAAATAGATATTTCCTGGTGACAGTTCAATTCTTATCCATGTGTATCATACAGGTAAAATCTAAAGTGGATCTCCCAAGAATGTTCCCACCCACCACTCTCCAACTAACTCTATGCCCAAGTATGTCAGTCTTTCTTTTCTGGGCTCCAAAACCATTACCATTCTCTTCTTCTTCTTCTTCTTCTTCTTCTTCTTCTTCTTCTTCTTCTTCTTCTTCTTCTTCTTCTTCTTCTTCTTCTTCTTCTTCTTCTTCTTCTTCTTCTTCTTCTTCTTCTTCTTCTTCTTCTTTTTCATAGTTAGTAGCATTGCCTTCTGTTTCCCTGAGAGGTAGGCCTCAGGCTATGTATAGTTTCTATTCTCTTTTCATATCTCAGGTGTCAGCCATGCCTCAAACGTCCTTCCTGTTACTATGAATAGGAATATTCTTGCTCCTAAGAGCAAATTATCAAAGGAATAAAGATATTCTCACATTCTCCTCTTCACCATGAACAAAGACACCTAGTTTTTAAAGGCCATAATATAATCATATCTCTGCTCTCTTCCCCGTCCTCCCTCCAAACCTTTCCATTGACTCCTCCTTGTTCTTTTTCAAATTCATGGCCAAAGACTCCTAGTCTTATTACATATATTAAAATACTCATGACAGTACTGACTAGGATTGCTTTTGCTCTCTGATGACTTCGATGTTATTCTGTCCATTTCTAATTCTTGCTTCTACCATTCTACCTTCTCCCATTCTGTTTTGAACTTCTTTCAAACTTGAGTATTGCCTACAATTCTCTACTGAGAATGTTTTTTTAAGGCAAAGAAAGATGAAATACTGTAAGTGGATAGCCTTTTGCCACTGATTAAAATGCTAACCCCTCCCAGAAGACAGTGCAGACCTTTGAAGTTGGACTAAATGCATTTTATATTACTATATGGCCACAGTCCTGTGGGGGCCAGGGAATGGAATGTGAGACTTTAAGTAAGGAGGTCCCCATAGGCTCATATGTTTGAATACATTGTCCACAGTTGATTGAAGTGTTTGGAAAAGATTAGGGCATGGAGCCTTGTTGAAGGAGCTGAGTCATTTGGGAAAACTTTAAGAGTCTCAACATATTTATGCCATTCCCACCCCCTCACACCTTTCTTTCTATCTCTGCCTCCTATGTGTGCATGAATATGTAAGCTCTCAGCTGTTCCAACCACCATACCTTCATTCAGCCATTATAGACTCTAATCATTTGGAGCTCTAAACCCAAATTCAATCCTTTTTTGTTTATAAGTTGCCTTGGTCATGTTGTTATTTTATCACAGGAATAGAAGAGGAACTAAGACCGCTGGTACCAAGGATATCCTTCCCTTTTGATACTGGAATCATGTGAGTATACTACTAACTGAAACAGCCACTGAGAGAAGAAAGGGATTCTATCCTTTTCCAGATGCTGGAAGATCACACAGCCTTTATTTACTGTGTTCTCCTGTTCCTTGACAATGTTTTCTCAGAAGTCCTTATGTGACCCTTGCTTCGTTGCCTTTACCACTCTGTTTTGTATTGAGTTCCTGGCCCACAGACAGCATTCAGTCAGTTATGGATAATATAAATATAAGATGGTATCCCCACCTGATTCTACTCAATTTCTCCCGGAGATGATTATAGCAGCTGAGCCTAAACTCCACCAGATTCATTCTAGCAGCCTCAGATGGCTGCATTCTGAAAACTGAAACAACTCAGAAAGATCATACTTGAAAGAATTGAGAGGAATCAAGAGAGCCAGCACTTAATCCTCAGTCTGTGTTAGGAGCTGGTCTGGGGACTCTTGTTACTTCTGGTGGCCATCACAATGACAACCATTAATACTATTCACCCTTGGGAGGACTCCATTCACAATTTAGGTGCATTTTTTTCAGAACCAAGTGTCATGTTAGGTCCTCTGAAGGGTCTTCTTTGATCTGTTTCATTTTAATTTGGTCTTCTTCCTCCAGAACACCCCCTTCAACTCCTAAATTATATCTTTAGTATGATGTTTTGTGCTTCTGATTACTGTGTACACCTGGGAAGCGGAGATTTCAAAATTAATAATCCCACTCGGTGCTCTCTGATGCCTTAATGACTTCCTCATAAGTCACTTGTGAAGCTTCTCAATCAATGAGTAACTGATGAGTGGTTTACTTTGCCAAGTTTTGATCGTTGAGAAAAACATAAAGTCATCTGGCAGTGAATAGTTTGGTGAATGGTCAGAAGGTAACATTTCAAAATATCAAAACAAATACAAAAGAAATGCTAAATGGAATGCTTAAGTAAACAAACGTGTCCTTTCCTTCAGGGTGCCTGACATGAATGTCAAATGAATCAATAGCTAAAAGCCAGTGCTCAAAATAAATACAGTCATTGTAGAACAAAACATTATGTTGAATAAGTCTAATGTCCATGTCTGAAGTAAATCACACAAGAGATAAACCAAACACAAAAGAGCTTATGAAAAGGCAAAATTTAGTTCACTTCATCCCACAGAGGACAGAGGTATCTCACTGCCAAGCACTGATCATGAAAAATAGACTCTGGCTATTCTCATATAAAAAGCTCAAAATGTTTATGAGAAGCAGAACTTTACAGTAGGGTAGATTAGAGGAGTCAGGGAATCGGAAGTTCCATATCACATGATTTATTTCAACGTGGCCTACATAACAAAGAGTATAGAAGACCCAGATACCACAAATTGAGAGTTTTCAATTATGACACAGACATCTTAATCCTTTGTCCTAGCTTTGTCCTAGACGGTGTGGTCTTTCCATATTGTGGGCTCTGGTCTTTTAAAAGTATTTTAAAACCAGGCCTATGTTCTAACACTTCCAGTATATCTATTAATTTATGTTGAAATTAATACCAACCATATTATTATATAATACATTATGAAATACATAATCAATCTCACACACACACACACACTGTGTGTGTGTGTGTGTGTGTGTGTGTGTGATTGATTATATACTACATAGGAGCAAAAAACTGTACTTAAATACATGAATAGATACATAAACCATGGGACAGCCACACCATGGACTTTTTCTCAGTGATAAAAAGAGACCATTATTAATTCAAGAAAACAGGAAAGAAACTTAAATTCCCATTACCAAGTGAAAGGACTCTCTGTAAAATCTATATGTCATTTGATTACAGAAATTTTACATTCTAGAAAAGGCTAAACCTATTTAGATGGTAAAAAAGATCATGCTTGTCAAGGGTTAGACAGCAAATAAATATGAAAGCTGAAGTACAGAAGATCAGGGCACTTAAAGTATTATCCATAGTGTTACAATGGTGAATACGCATCATTACTCAGTGTATATTCCTATAGAATGTGTAAAACTCATTACTTGTCAACGAGTGGACCACAGTTAAAGTATAGATCACAAGTCATTGTGATCTGTCAATGCAGGTTCATCATTTACAATGAATGCAGTCTGATGGAGAGGACTGATCATGTGTGAGGGATGAGGATAGGGAGAGAACTCCCACATAAGCATAAATGGAAAGGATGCTGAAGCCGTACATCTGCCCCTAACTTTTAATACTTTATGAACGTATTAGGGATGAATATTAATAAAAATAAAAACTCCAACATATATTATGATACAGAGACTTTCTAAGCTATCAATCATTGGAATACCAATTTGGATAATTATGCATGAAGAAAA
This sequence comes from Mus caroli, assembly GCF_978045245.1. Classification (NCBI taxonomy): domain Eukaryota; kingdom Metazoa; phylum Chordata; class Mammalia; order Rodentia; family Muridae; genus Mus; species Mus caroli. The sequence goes on along the minus strand of NW_028227263.1, from coordinate 74,325,278 downwards.
AGCACATTTTTATACTACTTCATGCAATAGCTTTTGATAGGGGTACACAGTAGAAAAATGTATAATTTCAGGTGAGGGAGTTCATTAGAAAATAGTATTTTCCAGAGAAATAAGAGATGGTGGAAAACTCAGTCCAAACTGGGACATACATATCACACCCCTCCACCCAAGGCAAAGAGGAGTTGGAAAGATTGTAAGAACAAAGAGTGACAAATAACATTCTTTTAAAAACTGGTTTTCAGATACAACAGGGCAGGTGCACTTAATGAGCTCATATTTTTCATGATAGCCATCCTCAAGACCTCCACAAGTTCAAGTAAGACAAACCTCCAGCACTAGCTGGGGAGCTATTGGCTTATGATAGCTTCTAGGAGAATGAAACACAGTTTTCTTTAGTGATATTGGCCACATTCCAGCACAGATCTCATTCCCAAGACTATCTGGACAACAATACAATCTAGACTCAAAAGAAAAAGACAGGAAAATAAATCTCAGAGTGGGATTGGAGGGGGATTATGAAAAGAATTGGGGATTGCTGCTTAGTTTCCTTTGATCTTAACTCAAGCCAGAATCATTTTGGAACTTCATTCAAAAAATGACCCCACCAGATTGACCTGTAGGGAAAACTCTGGTGTGTTTTCTTGGTTGGTGGTTTATGTTGGAAGGCCCTCAAGGTGGGCAGTGCCACCCATGTGTTGGTTCTGTGTGCCTTAAGAAAGCAGGCTGAACAAGCCATGAGGAGCAAGCCAGCAAAGAACCTCCATGGCTTCTTCTTCAGTGCCTGTCTCTAGGTTTCTACCTTGAGTTTTTATCCTGACTTCCCCCGGTGATGGAGTATGAGTTGAATGTTGCCAGCTAAAATAAATTCCTTTTCCACCTCCCAAGGTGCTTTTGGTTAAAAAAAAAAAAGCTAAGACAGTATGTGTGGTAGTCAGAGTTCTCAAGAAGAACAGAATTAATCTATTTATATAGAGTATTTATCTAGTAGAATGTGGTTCAGGTAATGCAATAGTTTCTGCCTATGAGCAGAAGGTCCAAGAATCCAATAGTTTTTCAGTCTGCAAGGCTGTATGTCTCAGCTGTTCTTCGCTGTATGTTGGAACACCGAAGTAGTCTCCAGCGCCAGTGAATGAATGGGCTTGCTAGGGAGAGCAAGCAGGCAAAAGCAAAGGATTACTTCTTCCTTGTCCTTACATAGGCTGCCAGCAGAAAATGTGGTCCAGATTAAAGGTCAATCTTCTCATCTCAAAGATCTGGATAAGAAGCTGGTTTTACTATTTCAAATGGTGAACCTAGAAAGAAAAAACAATCTCCCACTCTTCTCTAATGAGGCCATGCCTCTGTGAGCATTCACATGGAACATACAAACCTCTTCGTTTTTGACCACTCAAGAGAGACTTTCTACACGTCTTATTCCTCAAATTTCACATGTTTAAAATCCTATTTATGTTAATACCTCAACTCTTAAACAAAATTATTGGCTATGGGGACCTTAAAGCAATGTATAGTCAGATGTCTGCTCATTTTTTTTTTTTATCCATAGCAAGTCTACTTGGACTTCTATGATAAACTAGTGCAACTGTGTTGCTTAAGTGACAAAAAGTATTTTCTCCAAATTTGGAAGCTCAAGATCAAAGTGGCAGTATGTATGGGTTCTGGGGAAGGCTGGCTTCCTGGCTTGCTATGTCTTCACGTGGCTTCCTCATTATTTACATGTAGAATGAGGGAAGATAAAATCTCTCTCTCTCTCTCTCTCTCTCTCTCTCTCTCTCTCTCTCTCTCTCTCTCTCTCTCTCTCCCTTTCTCCTTACAAGATTACCAATCCTATTAGATATGAACACCACAAATAGCCTCATATGACATCCTCATCTTCTGCACCCCCATCTCAAATAAGGTTACACCAGGAGAGTAGAAATTCTGGGGGAGTTTTAGGGTAATCCAGTTGAACCTACAGCAGGGGTCTCAAGCCATGAGTTGACTTCACCACCCTCTGCTCCTTTTTCAAAGAGCAGAAGAGGAAAGAGCACATGCTGAGACCTACCTGCTAGAGATAGGACCTGTCCCCTCAGATCTTCAGGACCAGGTTCAGAGGCATGCAGGTAAAGATGTCATGTCAACACCCAAGCTTTTACTTAGTTTCCCCTCCCTTTCTGGCCCCTGCAGGTCAGATGTTAGGAAATGGACAGCTTAGACCCCATGAAGGAAGACTGGCTTCTGAGAGGCAACTCAGTCTTCCAGGCCACAGCCAGCACAGTTATTGTTTCAGCTGACACAACAATGACTTGTCAGTTAAAAGTCATAATCTTTTGGGTAAGGAACATTCCTCTGTGAACTTTTTCTTTTAGGAAACTCATACAAGGGGAACTGAATCCCCATGGCCTAGAGAGAAGGAAGTAGGAAGATTAATGGGATGGGACCTGGTTGGCAGTGTAGGAGAAGAGGCTTCAGGTTTGGGGAAGAAGATCCTTTGGTTTCTGGAGGCACAGAGGACCCAAACATTGCTCCCTTTATTTTCTGTGACCTTTTACCAGCCCTTGTTTTGTTTGTTTCTCTGGGGCACAGGTTCTCTGCTTGAAGGGGCATGGTCTCCAGTTGCCCAGTGCCCCATTCCCGGTCCTTACACTCCAGGGTTAATGCAGAAGTGTCTCCCATATAGAAGCAGAGATAGATGCTGGAAGAAATTTCAAGTAGTGAGCAAGCAAGGAAAAAACAGCCATAGTTAATTATAAATGTGTGTGTGTGTGTGTATTTTAGCTACATTTAAAATTCTATAAACCATAAAATATATGTATTTTCTTGTGATCATTTATAAATTTGACCTGTCTTTGTATTAACTAATACTAAGACCAAATGATCTTACCCTCAACAGTATAGTACTGGGCTTAAATACACAATACTTACACTGTGACAGGTAACAGGAGCTCCCAGCCATGATGGCTGATTGATGGCTAGATAATGTACTTAACTTTAGAACTCTACATTCTCTTGCCTATAAAATATTATATTGGTACTTTAACCATTAAGTTTCCTTTAGAACCTAGAAATAATTCATATAGATGGTAATCATTGTGGTGCCTGCACTGTAGTAAAGACTCAATATATACTGCTTTGACCTTTATGTTTCCAGGGTTCCATTCCTGAACTGTAAAAACTCTGCATATACAACAATAAATATTTCCTTACGCATGCTATGCATTCCATCAGAATTTGTTTGCATTTCTTCTCTTTCCTTATCTTGTTCTCCTCCAAAGAATTCTTTTTTTCATTTTTTATTAGATATTTTCTTCATTTACATTTCAAATGCTATCCCCAAAGCCCCCTATACACTACCTCTACCCTGCTCCCCAACCCACCCACTCCCACTTCCTGGCCCTGCCATTCCCTGTACTGGGGCATATGATCTTCCCAAGACCAAGGGCCTCTCCTCCCATTGATGGCTGACAAAGAATTCCTTTTTAAATATGTCTTGATTCTTTTAAATAAATAATAGGTAAACAATTTCTCATAGTAAAAGAATCACTCAGGAGTTTTGTTTTACCAGATCTTCCCAAGGCAGTGACAATTTAGCCTAACTGTTGGATAAGAATGAACAGTTCCATCTATATCTGACAAGCTAAGCCTCCACTTTTACACTGGGCACTGATAGTTACAGACAGACAGGTGACACAAGGATTAAAAATGACCTTACTTGGCATAAGGCCATGCTACACCAAAGAAGACTACTAAACTACTTAAGCTCATAAAAACTTTTACAGAGCCTCTAGAACTAAAATTAGCTTAACTTAATCTTAGTAATTTCACTGCCAATATATTACTAATTCTAGGCTTCCATTGACCAAATGAGTTAAGATTCATAGCACCAAGGCAAAAACGGGTGGTTGTTTCTATTGGAAGTCAAATACGACAGCGTTGACTAGATGTGACAGACAGATTTTATTAAATTTATAAATCTCAATGAAATTGGCTTTTCCAGTGAAACAACCTTGATAGCTTGAATTTAAAATGAGATGTACATTAACTATAGATGAAAAAGGAAGACCAATTACTTTTCAAGACCATTCTCTCAAGAACTAAGAACGGGTGCATTAAATGTATGTTTTAGGAAGGTATCCCAGAGAGAAATCTGTTTATTTCCATTATTAAGATAATTCTCTGATGTTCTGAACACACCTGTCTTGACAGACAGAGTCAGAGAAGCAGGGTGGCCATTCTGTAAGATGCTGCATAGAGTCAAGTCTGGAGCCAAAATTTACCTATAATCATGGCAGTAAATTCTTCAAATGTCTCTACAAATTAGAGAGAGGACAACATAGAAGGTGCAAGCAACTCAGAAGAGAAATGTGAATGGGTCAAAGAAAAATTATGGTTATCTAGAAGAATACTGCTTCCTATCAAGCCATAAACCCAGAAAGAGCATCCTGGCAGGACAACAAACATTATATTCTTTGTTGGTGTGGTGTGGGGAATAGTTTTCATGCAAAAGACAGCAGTTTATCCTACTCCATGCTTGAGTGCTGCACCATCTACAAGATGGGTGCGAGGAAGTCCGGTGTCATATATATAAGTAGGCGAGAACTGAAATTATGGTAAACTTCACATTTCCATGACAGCCAAGAGACCATCTTCTATTAGCTCTGTATTTTAATATTAAAATCTCCTTCCATTAGTGTAGAAATAATATTTTCATTAAAGTTATTTATTCTCATCATTTCTTAAAAATAAACCTGGGTTATCTAAAGGTCCATGAGATCACAAGTCTCCTCGTCAGAAGACACTATTGCAGAAGAACATATGCATGCTCTCCTCTCAGTCTGTGTTTATATGTAACATCAAGCTTTTCTGCTTTATCCGTGCTTACATTTTATCAATATCATCATCTCCAGGTTATTGCTGACCTCATTTTGTGCCGAGAACTATTTCTATCAAAAAAATTAAATTAGGCAATATTTTCTACTTGTGTTCTCCTTTTCATCAGATCTCTGGACTTGACACATATGTAAGCAAAGAATTCCTTGATTTAAATATTCCTTCAAGTTCACTCCCTTCACACATTTTTGTTAGTTACTTTGTGTGTATATCTGTGTGAACATGCATCTAGGGGTTAGAGGACAACCTTGAGTGTCATTCGAAGCCCCTGTTCGTGTGTGTGTGTGTGTGTGTGTGTGTGTGTACCCATGGAGGCTAAAAGAGGGCACTCTATCCCCTGAAGCTGGAGTTACAGATGTGATCTGCCTGACACAGGTACTAAAGATTGATTAAAAATGCCATTAGGAAATCAGGCTCAAAAATAACAAATGACAGCATTAGGAAATGAACAATGGAAAAGACAAACAGAACAGAGACCTCAGTACCAGCTCCATGTAGGGGAAGAGAGATTTCCCAAATTTAGTGTATGCCACTTAAAAATATATATACAACTTTCCGCAAAGAGGAATCAGAATCCAAGATGGATATGATACGTTATTTAAGCAATCTGAAGTTCCAATAAAAATTGTAAGATAGGCTAAGGAAAATACTATTATACTTAGAAAAGAAATTGCTAATAAAAAACTGCCTTTGATTTTCTAAATATTAGACTTATTAAAGACTTCAACATATTTTGAGTGCACCCAAATGAAAGGAAATGATATTGAGTGAATGAAAGTAAAGTATGGATGCAGCCAAAATGGCAATGGTCTCTGTAAAGAGACACATTATAATAAAAGAACTCAAATGGAAATGTATATTGTATAAGACACTGGTATATAATATAAAGCTATATAAAGTTACAATTATAACATTTATTACTTATTATTTTCATCCATCGGTGTAACATGATGCATAAAATTAGCAGACAAAATGTAGGGGAAAAGAATCTGAAGAAATCCTACATTTTGGATGAAATAGTTAAAAATTGTAATAAAGAAGTTAGTTGTAGTGCTATGAAAGTTTTGATATGGCAAAAGAAAGAATCAGCAAAATAGGACAAGAATCATATAATACAAAATATAAAGAATGTAGAAAATATAATAGACCAAGCTGGCTTCAAAGTCATCTAACTACTGCTACCTCTGTCTCGTGGGTGCTGAGATTAAAAGAGTTCTTTTTAACTTTAAAAATGTATTTTATGGAAGATATTCTTTAAGGTTTTCTCTTTATATAAAAATAACATTTTCATTAAATCTTTGAAAACTTCCTATATTGTATTTTTATCATATTTATCCCCTCACCTCCTCCTGTTTCTACCCTCTACAAGATTATTTCCATATTCACCTAAACTTGAGTGATCTTTCTGGATTCTCCCTCCCCACGGAGTCTATTTGTGACATACAACTATTCTCAGGAGTGAAGCCTTCCCTGAAGTGTGGTTAACACACCAGAGGCAATGTCATTGAAGAGGTCTGACTCTTCCCCTCCCAATGTCCATCAGATGCTAATAACCTTGTAGGATCCATTCATAAGGTAGAGATTTCATAAAGATGATAATGAAAAGAGGTGAGAAAGGCACCCACCACCAGAGGACAATCCTTACTAGCCTTGGATCCCCTGCTTATAGACACTTTGTCTGTCACTAGTGTGCTGATGCATTTAGGTCAACTTGACCCAAGCTAGAGTTATTGAAGAGATGGGTGTGTGGAGCAGGAATTTTTTTTAGCACAGAAATATTATGCAAATATATTTTTGTTTTAATTCCAGGTGTGGGATATGAGACTTCAGGTTGTCCACAATAGCTAACTAAGATTTGTGTAGAGCTCTGGTAGAAGTATAATTTTGCCTGCTCAAGATAGTTGGAATAGTTTGGAATTTAAGGGACTCTTCAGACCATATATAAATGCCAGAGTCCCAAGAGAGGCAGAGGCTGCTGCTCCAGCTGCTGCAGCTGATTCCTGCTGTTTCTGTTGTTGCTGTTTTTGTTGCAGTTGCTGTTGGTTGCTGTTTGTTAAGTAGAAAAAATTGGACTTGCCCCAAGGAACTTGACACCCCTATTCAGCAGGAAATAATCTAATAATATTGTTGTTCACTTTCTCCTCTAAACTTCTTGCTCTCCTATCTATAGAGTGTGGGGAGATTGAAAAGGAGGTGAAGAGTGATAGGAAAAAGAACCCAATAAAGTAGCCAAAGGCTGGTCATAAGGGAGCCTCAACTGAAAAGATGCCTCCATAAAATTAAGCTGTGGCCAAGACTGATTAAGCATTTCCTTAATTGGTGATTGAGGCTGGAGCACTTAGCCCATTGTGAGTGGTGTCATCCCTGGGCTGGTAGTCTTAGGTTCTATAAGAAAGCAGCCTGAACTGTATCTTGGGTATTCCGAGCTTCTAGGCTAATATCCACTTAGCAGTGAGATACAATTCATAAACCACATGAAACTCAAGAAGAAGGAAGACCAAAGTGTGGATACTTCTATTCTTCATAGAGAGGGGAACAAAATAACCATGGAAGGAGTTACAAAGTGTGGAGCAGAGACTGAAGGAATGACCATCCAGAGACTGTCCCACATAGGGATCCATCCAATATACAATCACCAAACCCAGACACTATTGTGGATGCCAACAAGTGCTTGCTGACAGGAGCCAGATATAGCTGTTTCCTGAGAGTCTCTGCCAGTGCCTGACAAATACAGAAGTGGATGCTCACAGCCAGCCATTGGACTGAGCATAGGGTCCCCAATGTCCATTGGACTGAGCATAGTGTCCCCAGAGAAAGGACCCAAGGAGCTGAAGAGATTTGCAGCCCCATAGGAGGAACGACAATATGAATTAATCAGTACCCCCAGAGCTCCCAGGGACTAAACCACCAACCAAAGAAAACATATGGCTCCAGCTGCATATGTAGCAGAGGATGGCTTAGTCAGTCATCAATGGGAGGAGAGGCCCTGGGTCTGTGAAGGCTCTATGCCCCATTATAGGTGAATGTCAGGGCCAGGAAGCAGGAGTGGGTTGGTTGGTCAGTAGGGAGAGATGGGAGGGGATAGAAGGTTTTTGGAGGGGAACCCAGGATAACATTTGAATGTAAAAAAAGAAAATGTCTAGTAAAAATAAGAGAAAGGAAAAACAGAAAAAAGAAAGAAAGCAGCCTGAGCAAGCCATAAAGTGCAAGCCAGAAAGCAGGGCCCCTCCATAGCCTCTGCATCAGCTTCTGCCTCCAAGTACTTGCCCCACTTGAGTTCCTGTCTTGGTTCCCTTCAATGAGAAACTGTGATTTAGAAGCATAAGGCTTTTCCTTCCCAGCTTGATTTTTGGCCATGGTGTTTCATTACAGCAATAGAAACCCCAACTAATACAACTATGAACACTTATTTTTTTCTATATAGTATGGCATAGCTACCCCTTCCATTCATTATTTGATTTTATACTCACCTTGTCCTTAATTTGGTCATCTGGACTCTGTTTAGTTGTTCTTCCTCTGGACATTTCCCCATCACTCCTTATACTATGTGGCTTTCTAACTCAAAACACTCCAGCCATACCCTGCCCTTTTCTTGATCCAATCATTTTTCCATGCACCTGTGGTTGCTTTGGTGATTAATTCTGTTTGATATGTGAAACTGTATCTTCTTTGTTCTTTCCCTGCATTTACCCAACTGAGAGTCTGAACAAGTTGCTGAGCCTATACTAAACATTTTCAATAAGTGTTTGTTAGTGAGATTAATTCCCTTCCAATGATGTGGGGACACCTGAGTGTCCTGTGATGGATAGAATGGCGAACAGGAAGAGACAGGGGGTGGATTAGAGCTGTAGCTGGCAGCCTTCATTGTCTAGCACAGGTCAATATGTCATCCAATTCACTCTGTCCAAATGTCAAGATAATTACCTATATCCTACGAGTTCTGGGAAAATTAATTTCCTAATGCTTTTAGAGGAGTGTGGAGATCAAGAGTCCTATGCATATGTTAATATCATTATCTTAAACGGTGCTCTTGATCCTGAGTGAAACCAAGCTAGCTAAATTGCAGTGGTACTATGAAACAACATGAGATTCATCATCACAACTCTAAAGGGTGCCTCTGAGCAGGAGCATACCCTCTGCAATATGAAGAGAGTGGCTTGTGACTCCCCAGGTCCATACATGCACGTGGTTTAGTCAATGTTCTTTGACTGTCCATGCCTGTAAACTACATGCACAATGTTGGATGTGGCCCTGTTCTCTAATTCTAATTTTAATTCTTCTGTATGTCCATAGTGCTGGGGATTAAAGTTAGGGTCTCATACACGCTAGTCAATTACTGTATTAATGAATGCTATCCCCTAACTCAATTCCTTTCCATGGTTACCTTGAACGATCTCCATCCAATGGATGATGAAAATATGAAACACAATTATGTCATTGTGTCATGTAGAAGAGAAGCTGCTGCACTTATGCTGGACAGAGGTGAAGCATGTCACTTCTCTGATCACACTCAGACCACATCACTCACTGATCACACTCAGAGATGCTGATACTGTGATGTTGTATAGCTTACAAGTGATGCACAGCTTACCATGTACCATAGACAGTAACAGCAAGAGTCCACTGAACAAGTGAGGGAAACCGAGGCAGGAATGTTTGAACTATGAGAGTAATACTACACGTAGCTTTCTCTTGGCCAGCCTTCAGTTTTCAACTGCATATATAGCACATGTAGATAGATGATGGAGACTTGGGAAGCACAGATGTTTTGGTAAGCTGTTTCTAAAAACGGCTATAGTCATTCTCTAATTGCCTCAATGAACACCCCTTTTTGAAATCTGATATTCATAAATTTCCCTTTAAAATGGAATGTCTTTTATTTACATGAACTAGACTTTTCCTGATGTTTTGCTGAAAGAATATATTTTTGAGAATATTGTATGGCTCCCAAACTTTGAGATTAAGAATTCTATCAGGGTTGGCTTTTACCTGATGGATACTTAGATACCAGTGCTAGACAGAAGTCTGGGGAAGACTGCATGAGAGAAAGTCCCAGCAAGGTTAGCCAATCCTCCCATCCTGTGTGACTGAACACCTACTGTGAGAGAGCTGGACAGGCTATTAGAGAATATATACCACACCAATTACAAAACTCACAAGTAATGACAACAGAAAATTAACAATGTCTTTACTGAGGGCTCACAGCTGTGTTATCTCTTTATTTCTCTGACAAGTTGCCTAAGTTAGCCAGCTTCTAAGGGGAAAGTTTTATTTCACATAGCAAATGCAGAAGTCTTATTCATGGTCACTTGACCCTCATTTCCTGGGACTGTTGTGAGACCTGGGTCATGGCAAGAAGTGCTCCCTATCTCTTTAATCTGTGAAGCAAATGAAAGCTGTAAATGTCATGGTTCCAGTAACCTTTTTAAGGGCATTCTCCCAATGACCTAACTTCTTCCTCTAGGCCTCATCTCTTAATGTCCCTATCCCCTCCCCCAATAATGATGCTCACTAGAGATAAAGCCATCAGCAATTGGTCTTTAAGAGACATTTAAGATAAAGTCCATGCCAACAGGTCAATAGGCCAGTGCTTACTCAAGCTCTTACTTTGTAATAATTCATTACATCTTTATAATAATGCTATGTGTTAAGTACTATTCTGACACATGTTTAATTGATGGAAAATCCGAATCAATTAATATCTAAGAACCTTCCCACTGCTTTTGGATATACTTAGTGCAAGAACCAAAATTTGGTTTCAGGTAGATTCAAGAACTTCGTTAACCCCTATTCAAAACAGTGTATGTTAAAAGGCATTTCTGTAGAGGCCTGTAGGATATTCTTATGGTCTATAGGTATTTACAGGTAGATTTAGGCATGGTCATTAATAATGATTCATTTACTAATATTTGACTAAAATATGTGACTAAAAGTCACAGTACTGGGAAAAATTCCAAAGAAAATACCTAGCCGCCTTTCACAATGTCACTGGACTGTGGGTATATCTTTAGAATTCTGATATATTCATGAATTCTTGGCATCCTTTTTTAATATATTCCTCAGACCATGAATTCATGGTATCTAGACATGTAGTTCTGAGATGACAACAAAGACAGAGCAGCAGAAATATCTGTCTGTGACTTCTGAATAGATATCCTTAATTTGACACACCGGCTTGGCAGGAGTCACATATCTGTTTCCCCTTCACTTCACCAGTCTTTCCTGGCATCTTAGTTAGGGTTTTACTGGTGTTATAGTGTGATGAGACACCATGACCAGGGCAACTCTCATAAGGGCCAACATTTAATTGGAACTGGCTTACAGTTTCAGAGGCTCAATCCATTATCATCAAGGCAGGAACATGGCACTGGAATAGCTGAGAGTTCTACATCTTCATCCAAAGGAAGCCAGGAGCAGACTGGAAGAGTGTCTAGGAGTGTCTAGAAGGAATGTCTCAAAGCCTACCCCCACAGTGACATACTTCCTCCAACAAGACCACACCCACTCCAACAAGGCCACACCTCCTAATAGTACATCTCTCTGGGCCAAGCATATTCAAACCATCATACCTGGAGACAGGAGGGAGGATGAAGGATTTAAAGATTCAAGGAGCTCATGCAATCATGCAATGTATGATGCTCACAATTACCAGATTCATGGGCCCTTTCCCAAGGTTATGAAATCAGTAAGGTAATAATATATGTATATATATATACATATATACACACACACACACACACACATATACATATATGTATATATATAAACAGGGTGAAGAGGCTCTCTATCTAGGTGAGCTGCCTGCAAGGTGTCCAGGGAAGTTTGGAGATGCAGAATTTTCAAGTCATTGTTCATGTTGAGTTTATGATGATACACTGCCTTTGAGTCACCCACACACCTTTGGGTAACCCCAGTAAACTCATTTGACTTAACAAACAAATCTTGGATAGGATTTTTTCTTTGGTCTATTGTCTGGTATCCTATTGGGGAAAAGTAGCAATCTGTTAACATATCCCTGGGAAGCCATGCTGTTCCCCGCTGTACAGAATGAGTGGAGAGTTGAGACTGTAACATGATCAGATCTGACAAGAGTACAAATGAAGTGCCAGCAGCAATTACTTTTGATACACGGGCAGATAAACAATCTGTGGTCCTCAGAACCAGGTCCAGGCATCCAGCAAATCTTGGTACCAAAGCATAAGTGACATTCAATTGTAAAATCTAGACATGGGGTATTTTATATAAGGCAAAACCAAAACGGTTCCTGATGAAGAAAGTAATAAGCACCACACGTATTATCATGCGTGATCTTCAAGGCCATCGGAACATCCTCTTGTACTGCGTGGAAAGTACAATTGCAGAACTAATCTGTTTGAGAAATAGAAAAGGATAAAACTCAGTTTATCTGGTTAAACTATTGTTCTTTGTTGAATTACTTGCTGTGAGTAATGTTTGTGTTATCTGCTACCTCATAAAATATAATTAAAATAACAGTGGGGTAGACACTGAATACAGTTGAGAGATTGCTTGCTAGGATATTTTGAAAGGCTCACTACTGAGTGCATTATTTTAAGGATGGAAACACTCCTGAATTAGGAGGCAGTTGCCTCCACAAGAATGTTTCTAGGCTATCCCACACCATGTAATCAGATACCATAGCTTCAAGGCACCCTCTTGGATTCTCAGTGGGAATGCACCTCTATGAAGTGATGCATTGAGCTCAATGAAGATGCTACACAGCAGGGGATCTAGTTACCCATAAATAAAACAGCTCTAAAATAAAACCAAGGCCAGGTAGGGCACCATGAGAATAAAATAAAAGCAACAGAAGAGTAGGACCATTCAGGAGACAATAAGTGGTCACTTGTGATACAGTGCAGGGCATGAATCATATACTCCAGCCCTCAGGATAATCCAGTTTGGTATATACAGAATACCTTTTAGAAAAATAAAGAAAGCCTCCAAGAATAAGAATGTTCTAGAAGCTGAGATCAAGTACCACATTGTCTCCAAAGCTTCAGCTTCCCTGGGATAACTAGGCTCTTTGGCCCCTTCTCACAACCACGCTTTGTATTTAACTGTATATATCTTCCCAGTTACCAAGTCCTACTCTCATTGCTTGGATAGAAATCACTAAAACTATCCTGATGGAGTTTGTCTTTGAGCTGCATTGGTAGGGTCTAGCAATCATCTACAAGTGAAAAATTCCTAGTATTAATGGATTAGCATGCTGATGTCTTCATTGTTTTACTGCTCATACTATTCTTTTCAGAGTTATTAATTAACAGTATTAAGTGGTTCCTGTTATTTTGTTTTGAAGGTGTGGATTTTTCACCCTTTTTGGTTTGCTGTTCTGGGCCTATGTATTTTTATTAATTGAGCACATATACACAACTTGTGGCATTGTCTATTAAAAGATCGATAGTAGTAAAGCTTTAGATTGTGCCTGTTTTTAACCAAAAAATGATCACAGACCAATATAGAATCATAAACATGCTTACAGTCTTAAAACAGAAATCTATCATGCCATAGAGTTGTGCTGTCCAAGGAGTAACCACAAGTCAATTATTGTCAGTAATTTGAATTGATTAAGAGTAAACTACTGAGACTGCATTAGTTAGGGAAGCAGAAAACCTGCCTGAGTAGGGGCACAAGCCCCATCCGGTCCAACCAGCACCTGGGTAGCTAGGGCACAGAGTCGGCTGACACCCACCAGCTACCCAGGATACCTGCCACGGGATCTTAAGACTTCTGGTGAGTGGAACACAGCGTCTGCTCCAATCTCTAAACAGAGACAACTAAAACAACTAACTCCAGAGATTGCCAGATGGCGAAAGGTAAACGTAATAATCTTACTAACAGAAACCAAGACCACTCACCATCATCAGAACCCAGCACTCCCACTTCCCCCAGTCCAGGGCACCCCAGCACACCGGAAAAGCTAGACCCAGATTTAAAAGCATATCTCATGATGATGGTAGAGGACATCAAGAAGGACTTTAATAACACACTTAAAGAAATATAGGAGAACACTGCTAAACAGGTAGAAGACATTAAAGAGGAAGCACAAAAATCCCTTAAAGAATTGCAGGAAAACCAGACCAAACAGGTGATGGAATTGAATAAAACCATCCAAGACCTAAAAAGGGAAGTAGACACAATAAAGTAAACCCAAATTAAGGCAACACTGGAGATAGAAACCCTAGGAAATAAATCTGGAACCATAGAGGCGAACATCAGCAACAGAATACAACAGAGGAGGAGAGAATCTCTGTGGCAGAAGACTCCATAGAGAACATTGGCACAACAATCAAAGAAAATACAAAATCCAAAAAGATCCTAACTCAAAATATCCAGGAAATCCAAGACAAAATGAGAAGACCAAACCTACGGATAATAGGAGTAGATGAGAATGAAGATTTCCAAATCAAAGGACCAGCAAATATCTTCAACAAAATTATAGAAGAAAACTTCCCAAACCTAAAAAAAGAGATGCCCATGAACATACAAGAAGCCTACAGAACTCCAAATAGACTGGACCAGAAAAGAAATTTCTCCCGACACATAATAATCAGAACAACAAATGCACTAAATAAAGATAGACTACTAAAAGCAGTAAGGGAAAAAGGTCAAGTAACATATAAAGGCAAGCCTATCAGAATTACACCAGATTTTTCACCAGAGACTATGAAAGCCAGAAGGGCCTGGACAGATGTTATACAGAAACTAAGAGAACACAAATTCCAGCGCAGGCTACTATACCCGGCCAAACTCTCAATTACCATAGATGGAGAAACCAAAGTATTCCATGACAAAACCAAATTCACGCATTATCTTTCCACGAACCCAGCCCTTCAAAGGATAATAACAGAAAAAAACCAATACAAGGACGGGAACCACGTCCTTGAAAAAGCAAGAAGGTAATCCCTCAACAAACCTAAAAGAAGACTGCCACAAGAACAGAATGTGAACTCTAACAAAAAAATAAAAGGAAGCAACAATTACTTCTCCCTAATATCTCTTAATATCAATGGACTCAGCTCCCCAATAAAAAGATATAGACTAACAGACTGGCTACACAAACAGGACCCAACATTTTGCTGCTTACAGGAAACTCATCTCAGAGAAAAAGATAGACACTACCTCAGAATGAAAGGCTGGAAAACAATTTTCCAAGCAAATGGTAGGAAGAAACAAGCTGGAGTAGCCATCCTAATATCTAATAAAATCAACTTCCAACCCAAAGTCATCAAAAAAGACAAGGAAGGGCACTTCATTCTCATCAAAGGTAAAATCCTCCAAGAGGAGCTATCAATTCTGAATATCTATGCTCCAAATACAAGGGCAGCCACATTCATTAAAGATACTTTAGTAAAGCTCAAAGCACACATTGCACCTCACACAATAATAGTGGGAGACTTAAACACACCACTTTCACCAATGGACAGATCATGGAAGCAGAAACTAAACAGAGACACAGTGAAACTAACAGAGGTTATGAAACAAATGGATCTGACAGATATCTACAGAACATTTTATCCTAAAACAAAAGGATATACTTTCTTCTCAGCACCTCACTATACCTTCTCCAAAATTGACCACATAATTGGTCACAAAAACAAGCCTCAACATAAACAAAAATATTGAAACTGTCCCATGCATCCTATCAGATCACCATGGACTAAGGCTGATCTTCAATAACAAAATAAATAATAGAAAGCCAACACACACGTGGAAACTAAACAACACTCTTCTCAATGATACCTTGGTCAAGGAAGGAATAAAGAAAGAAATTAAGGACTTTTTGGAGTTTAATGAAAATGAAGCCACAACATACCCAAACTTATGAGACACAATGAAAGCATTTCTAAGAGGAAAACTCATAGCTCTGAGTGCCTCCAAAAAGATACTAGAGAGAGCACATATTAGCAGCTTGACAACACATCTAAAAGCTCTAGAACAAAAGGAAGCAAATTCATCCAAGAGAAGTAGAAGGCAGGAAATAATCAAACTCAGGGGTGAAATCAACCAAGTGGAAACAAGAAGAACTATTCAAAGAATCAACCAATCAAGGAGATGGTTCTTTGAGAAAAATCAACAAGATAGATAAACCCTTAGCCAGACTCACTAGAGGGCATACTGAAAGTATTCTAATTTTAACAAAATCAGAAATGAAAAGGGAGACATAACAACAGATCCTAAAGGAATCCAAAACACCATCAGATCCTTCTACAAAAGGCTATACTCAACAAAACTGGAGAACCTGGATGAAATGGACAAATATCTAGACAGATACCAGGTACCAAAGCTAAATCAAGATCAGGTTAATGATCTAAACAGTCCCATATTCCCTAAAGAAATAGAAACAGTCATTAATACTCTCCCAACCAAAAAAAAGCCCAGGACCAGATGGGTTTAGTGCAGAGTTCTATCAGACCTTCAAAGAAGATCTAGTCCCAGTTCTTCACAAACTATTCCACAAAATAGAAACAGAAGGTACTCTACCCAATTCATTCTATGAAGCCACAATTACTCTGATACCTAAACCACAAAAAGACCCAACAAAGATAGAGAACTTCAGACCAATTTCCCTTATGAATATCGATGCAAAAATCCTCAATAAAGTTCTTGCTAACCGAATCCAAGAACACATCAAAACAATCATCCATCCTGACCAAGTAGGTTTCATCCCAGGGATGCAGGGATGGTTCAATATATGGAAATCCATCAACGTAATCCAGTATATAAACAAACTCAAAGACAAAAACCACATGATCATGTCCTTAGATGCAGAGAAAGCATTTGACAAAATCCAACACCCCTTCATGATAAAAGTCTTGGAAAGATCAGGAATTCAAGGCCCATACCTAAACATGATAAAAGCAATCTACAGCAAACCAGTAGCCAACATCAAAGTAAATGGTGAGATGCTGGAAGAAATCCCACTAAAATCAGGGACTAGACAAGGCTGTCCACTCTCCCCATACCTATTCAACATTGTACTTGAAGTCCTAGCCAGAGCAATTCGACAACAAAAGGAGATCAAAGGGATACAAATTGGAAAAGAAGAAGTCAAAATATCACTCTTTGCTGATGATATGATAGTATATATAAGTGACCCTAAAAATTCCTCCAGAGAACTCCTAAGCCTGATAAACAGCTTCAATGAAGTCGCTGGATATAAAATTAAATCAAGCAAGTCAATGGCCTTTCTGTACACAAAGGATAAACAGGCTGAGAAGGAAATTAGGGAAACATCACCCTTCTCAATAGTCTCAAACAATATAAAATACCTTGGCGTGACTCTAACTAAGGAAGTGAAAGATCTGTATGACAAGAACTTCAAGTCTCTGAAAAAAGAAATTAAAGATCTCAGAAGATGGAAAGACCTCCCATGCTCATGGATTGGCAGGATCAACATTGTAAAAATGGCTATCTTACCAAAAGCAATCTACAGATTCAATGCAATCCCCATCAAAATTCCAACTCAACTCTTCAAGGAATTAGAAAGGGCAATCTGCGACTTCATCTGGAACAACAAAAAACCTAGGCTAGCAAAAACTCTTCTCAAGGATAAAAGATCCTCTGGTGGAATCACCATGCCTGACCTAAAGCTACAGAGCAATTGTTATAAAAACTGCATGGTAATGGTATAACAACAGACAAGTAGACCAATGGAACAGAATTGAAGATCCTGAGATAAACCCACACACCTATGGTCACTTGATCTTTGACAAGGGAGCAAAAACCATCCAGTGGAAAAAAGACAGCATTTTCAACAAATGGTGCTGGCACAACTGGCAGTTATCATGTAGAAGAATGGGAATTGATCCATTCCTATCACCATGCACTAAGGTCAAATCTAAGTGGATTAAGGAACTCCACATAAAACCAGAGACACTGAAACTTATAGAGGATAAAGTAGGGAAAAGCCTCGAAGATATGGGTACAAGGGAAAAATTCCTGAATAGAACAGCAAAGGCTTGTGTTGTAAGATCAAGAATCGATAAATGGGACCTCATAAAGTTGCAAAGCTTCTGCAAGGCAAACGACACTGTCAATAAGACAAAAAGACCACCAACAGATTGGGAAAGCATCTTTACCTATCTGAAATCAGATAGGGGACTAATATCCAATATATATAAAGAACTCAAGAAGGTGGACTCCAGAAAATCAAATAAACCCATTAAAAAATGGGGCTCAGAACTGAACAAAGAATTCTCACCTGAGGAATACCAAATCGGAGAGAAGCACCTGAAAAAATGTTCAACATCCTTAATCATCAGGGGAATGCAAATGAAAACAACCATGAGATTCCACCTCACACCAGTCAGAATGGCTAAGATCAAAAATTCAGGTGACAGCAGATGCTGGCAAGGATGTGGAGAAAGAGGAACACTCCTTCATTGTTGGTGAGATTGCAAGCTTGTACAACCACTCTGGAAATCAGTTTGGCAGTTCCTCAGAAAATTGGACATAGTACTACCAGAGGATCCAGCAATACCTCTCCTGGGCATATATCCAGAAGATGTTCCAATCGGTAAGAAGGACACATGCTCCACTATGTTCATAGCAGCTTTATTTATAATAGCCAGAAGCTGGAAAGAACCCAGATGCCCCTCAACAGAGGAATGGATACAGAAAATGTGGTACATTTACTCAATGGAGTCCTACTCAGCTGTTAAAAGGAATGAATTTATGAAATTCCTAGGCAAATGGATGGACCTGGAGGGCATCATCCTGAGTGAGGTAACACAATCACAAAGGAACTCACACAATATGTACTCACTGATAAGTGGATATTAGCCCAAAACTTAGGATACCCAAGATATAAGATAAAATTTGTTAAATGCATGAAACTCAAGAATAACGAAGACCAAAGTGCCCCTTCTTAGAATTGGGAACAAACACCCATGGAAAGAGTTACAGAGATAAAGTTTGGAGCTGTGACGAAAGGATGGACCATCTAAAGACTGCCATATCCAGGGATCCGTCCCATAATCAGTTTCCAAACACTGACACCATTGCATACACTAGAAAGATTTTGCTGAAAGGACCCAGATATAGCTGTCTCTTGCGAGTCAATGCCGGGGCCTCGCAAACACAGAAGTGGATGCTCACAGTCAGCTATTGAATGGATCACAGGGCCCCCAATGGAGGAGCTAGAGAAAGTACCCAAGGAGCTAAAGGGAACTGCAACCCTATAGGTGCAACAACATTATGAACTAACCAGTACCCCAGAGCTCTTGACTCTAGCTGCATATGTATCAAAAGATGGCCTAGTAGGTCATCACTGGAAAGAGAGGCCCATAGGACTTGCAAACTTTATATGCCCCAGTACAGGGGAATGCCAGTGCCAAAATGTGGGAGTGGGGGGGGGGAGGGGAGGGGGGGAATGGGAGGGGGGAGGGGAGTGGGGGGGAGGGTATTGGGGAGTTTTTGGATAGCATTGGAAATGTAAATGAGGAAAATACCTAATAAAAAATTAATTAAAAAAAAAAGAAATTAAAAAAAAAGAGTAAACTAAAACAATCATTCTGTAACAATGGCTACATTCTATGATTCCCTAGGGGCTTTTGGCAACTGTATTGGATAGCACACATAGAAAGCAAACTAATAATGGCAAAAGGGTTTAAGGAACTGTTTTTATCCTTATTTTGTTGCTTCTCCATCACATGTACATGTCTGCATCTCTTTACTCATTTTGGTTTGCCTGTCTTGTCTCATACCTCTAGCTCTACTACTAGAAGCTCGGTTACATGTATTTCTGTTTACTACTCTCTCTTCAGTGCCTAACATAGGTCATGCGCTTAACACACTCATCAAGTGATGGTGGGGAGGCTGTGAGTTAATCTATAAAGGGCTGGGAAGAATTCAGTTCTGAAATGCCTAGAAGGAAAGGGGCTTTAGAGAGGACGGTCCCCCCTGAGTGGAGAAGCAGCTGAATGCAAGGCTTCCTATGATATGTGAAATGGCAAGTGGTTCTGTGTGTTTAGAGTTCACCAATTCATAAAGAAATGTGGCCACAGTTGGAGCTGGGCTGGTAAGGGGACCTGATCTTGTGTGTCTTGAGGAAGGAACTTCCTCCTGAGAGAAATAGCTAGGATCCTTCTTTGGTCAATGAGTACAGTATGGAACTCATGCATATAATTTCAACTTTGAAATTTTAGTTTCTTACTGATACAAAACAGCTCTTGTCTGTTAAGCTAGCTTGATGGAAGTCCTGGTGCCTCTTGTTCCTTTCCCAAGATCTCCCTCTACCCATTGACCTCACGAAAAGTCAGACAGAGTGACACTTCTTGTTACCCAGTTTTTCATCATGAGGGCCCTCTTCCTCATGGGGCAGCTTTATAGACTATATTTAAATTCAGATCAGGTTCCATGCTTGTCTCATCCCTAACTTCTTTCCCCTTGAGGGTCATTCCCTGAGTTGGTATCTCAACAGTTCATATCATTCTCATGCCACCCTGTTTCCCATCTTCCCTTTGGGCCAAGTCCCAACAATTTATTCTTGATAATCTTTGAGTTATAAAGATTGTATATGTTCACACCTGTACTTCCCAGTGGTTCCATGATATAACATACATGTGCTAGGTATGTGTTATCACAGAAACACATGTTCTTTCTATCACTTTGGGAATATAAGAGACGTCTGTGTTCTGAAGAGCCCACAGCACAGAACAGAGAGCAAAAATCAATATGACACTTGGGGAGATTCTGCAATAAATATCCCCATGTGCCTAAGGACCAGTAAATTATGCTGATTATACAGCTGACAACTGAATTATATTGAATTGCTCCCTTTGGTACATTTTGTACTTAGCATATGCTTTTAGGTAACTAAGTCTGAGAGACACAAAGCCTGCAATAAGGCTGTGATAGCAATCTGAAATGAATATAGACAGAGTTAGGGTCAGATAGGTATTGATGACTAGAAATAAGAAATAGGTAGATAGGTAGCAGCCGATTAGGATATGCATGCCTTCATGCATGCATAGTCCTATCTTTGTTTCCTCTGGACTAAGAAAGCAACCCTCTGTTCCCCCCCCCCCCAGCCTCACTCATTCTTTTCTGAGTCTTCCACCAGCTTTCAAACTCTTATTAGATGCAAAAACTGTAATAGCTCAACTTAGAAACACCTAGAAGGTATTGTCAGTCAGGGAGGACTTTGGATGCAAGCTTCTATACAATGAACTGTGCTGGAGATGTGAGAGAGAGAGAGAGAGAGAGAGAGAGAGAGAGAGAGAGAGAGAGAGAGAGAGAGAGAGAGAGAGAGAGAAAGAGAAAGAGAGAGAGGCTGGTGGTGTGTAGGAGAGTAGAGCAAAATGGGGAAGGGAGAAATAGAGGCTCATACAAAACCCATGGTCAGTTTTGTTGCCTGGTAGTTTTATTCATATGGCCACAAAAACAATACAATTCTTTTATATGGCTTTTCTGTCTGAGCTACTTTTGAAAAAAGTCACTGTTCTGTAGTGAGGATATCAAAAGAAGTTGATATGATGTATTTTTGATGTTCAAATGATAATTTGTAATTCTACAGATAAAAATTATATGCACAAAAATCCTTATTTGGGGGCACAGCAATTAGAAGTGCTTGCTGATGGTCTATAGTGTCCCAGAATTCATGTCCACTCAGTCCCAACTCCTTTAACTCCACTTTCAAGGCAACTGAGGCTCTCTTCTGGCCTTCATAGGCACTGCAGTAAACAAATAAAACATACACACACACACACTCTCTCTCTCTCTCTCCTCTCTCTCTCTCTCTCATGCACATGCACTAGATAGATAGATAGATAGATAGATAGATAGATAGATAGATAGATAGATAGATAGATAGATGATAGATGGTTAGATAATAGACGTAGGTAGATAGATAAAAAGATAGATAGATAATTAGATGATAGAGGTAGAGATATAGACATAGACAGACAGAGTAATTAAAAATCTTGTCTGAGTATTGAAAAAGATCAAATAAATTATAATTTCCAGCCTGCTAGGAACAAGCACACACAAAAACCAGTATTTGCCTTTTATGGCTCCTGGGAGGTGACATTTTCTTATTATTTACATTAATTATATATTCTGCTTTTACAGTAACGTCAGGAGCTATACAATATTGCCATTTTACAGATGGGCTTGATGAGGCACAAACAAATGAAGCCCCCCTGGGAGTCCCAAGTTTTGAAGCCCTAGCTTCTAGCTCTTAGAGCAGTGGTTCTCACCTTTCCTAATGCTGCAACCCAACAATACAGTTCCTCATACTGTGACTCCCAAGTATAAAATTATTTTTGTTGCTACCCCATCAGTGTAATTTGCTCCTTTTATGAACTGTACTGTATGTATCTGATATGTGGGAACTTTTGCTTTAGGACTGAGAGTTTGTTTTCTTCAAATGTGATGTTTTTCCAAGTGCTCTGTTGTTACCCAGTATAGCACAATGCTGCAGACATGGTGCACAATGATCAAGGGTTGGAGAAATGATCCCTTGCCAAAAAGCCTTATGAGGATGCAGAGCTCAAATCCGATGTCATGAGCACCGATGCTCACACACACATGTGGACATGAGCAAACCCTGGAGGGGACTTGTGCCACTGCAAGAAGAGTATAGCTAATACACTTCATGTATTGCACTTTTGTAGTATGATATCATGTTTGCTTGTTCATGTTTATTACCAAACAGCGCTCTATGCAAGTAAGAGGACCCTGAGTTAGGATGTCCAGCACAATGTGTTAAACTGAAAATACGAATGTGCACCTGTAACCGCAGCACTGGGGAAGGGAGGCAGAGATGAGAACATACCTAGGGCTTGCTGGCTGGCTAGGCTAATAGTGGGGGAGCAACACGTTCAGTGAGAGACCTTGTTTCAAAAATCAGGCGGAAAGTAATGGAAGGAGACACCTGACCAGCTAAATGTATTCCTCCATGTACTTAACTGTACATGCTTATTTGAAAGTGGCTTTTCCTTGCTACTTTCCCTCTTTTAAAAATATGTCACATGCATCTCCCTTGGTAGGATTTTTTTTTTTAGAGCTGGTAATTAAACCCACATATAAACATATGGTTATGTCTATCTACACAATTAATGTTAATATATGGCATGTAATCATCATCTAATTTGAATTATATAGCATGTGGTGACATAATTATAACATGTAATGATGGAGAGGTTTTTACTGAAGCTGAGTGAAATGACTGCAGTTTGAATTGGATGATTCTCAAATTACAATTTCCCAGTTTCCTTAAGAGTCCCTCTGGGACAGGGCCAAGATGAGCTAAGCCTATTGTTGTGAGAAAAATAAAATTTAAAAAACCCACACATGATAAAAAAAAAAGGTCAAATGAAACCTGGTATTTCTTAACTTTATCAGACAGGGAAAAAAAGAAGTACCCTAAAGCTTATATTTAGAGTACTTGTTAAATAAAAATGGTTCGCAAGCTGAGACAAAAAATATATTACCCCAAGCTACCATTTAAATTCACCTGCTTGGTCCATAGAGGGCATCCATTAATCATGGTGTGTAGGGCACAAAGCAAAACCATGGTGGCCCCACTTACCCTCACGCCACCCAAGAATCAGCCCTTCATTCTTAACCCCTTTGGCTATTTATCTGCACCAGGCATCCTGGCACAATTGACTTGCCCTTTGTGAAGAATTCTGCGGCTGGAAAAGGCAAAAGATGACAACCTGGACTCACAGTCATAATTGAGAGGAGAGAGGCAAACTTCCCTTTGCTCTGGAGGAGCAAAACTCTCCAGTGAGAGCTCCCAGGGCTCTGACTGACAACAGGAAACACATAAGTGGAGGAGATATCCAGTGTTGAGAATGGAGTCAGGGAGTAATAAGACAAATGAGCGAATGGAAACCATTGGGGAGAAATAGCAGTGGCCCCCGGAGCCGACCTTCGTGAGCGCAGAAGCCTGCCTTGGAGAAGTCTTAGAGTTGTGCCTCGATGGCCATTAACTTCTGCAGAGATTTAGATGATGGAGACAATGTGTAACAGGGCCCTGAGGAGAAGCCCCTCAAACAGGGAGCTTGCAGAAGGTTTTTGCCTTGCTTTGACTCTTTACAACCTCAAGTGGGGTAAGGAGACATTGCAATAGGCAGGTTCTATGGGGTTGCAGGTTGATTTTTGGGTTTTGTTTGCTTTGTGTTTGTTTTAGATTAGTTTTATCTTAAATTATGTGTCTATGTGGGAGGAGCATGTCCAAGTGTGAGTCCAGGTTCATTGAGATCAAAAGAGGACATCAGCTGCCTCTGGAGCTGGAGTTACAGGTAGATGTAAGCCATCTTGACATTGGTACTAGGAACTCAGACAGTATGTACTGTTAATGGCTAAGTCAGCTCTTCAGCCCCTCGGTGATTTTTTTGTTTTATTTTTGTTTGTTTGTTTTTCCTTTGCTTTAACTGGGCTCCCAGAATCCCCTTGGGGAAGCCTACAGCTCAAGAAGAGCCCTGATGTAGAAGTCTATGCTTTCCATATCAGCACGTGACAAGGTAGAACCCTGGTCCCAGGGCCATCGGAGTCCAGCTTTGTCCCTAACATTCTGGATCCACATATACTTTCTTTTACATCAGATGTTAAATGGAGATACAAACTAGTCAGTGTGTAATGCAAAAATAGGCCTTTCCTGATAGAAGCCTCTGTCTTCTCTTCATTCACCTTCAATTGCTGCTACTGATACCAAAGACTGGATCGTTTGTTTTAAAACATGGTTCATACATTTTTAGAGGGTAAAGAGTCTAAGACGGGCAGTGTCTAATCAAAGTCTTCAGTTAGTATTTCCTTCCAGGATTCTGCAGGCTCCTAAAATGGTGCAGGGTACCACATGAAGAAATGGCATAGATGAGCCCAAGAGGACTGTTTGTAGCAGATCTATTTCCTTGATAGCTCATTAGCCCACTGATCATGAAGACCCTGTCTTTCAAAGCCTCCACCTTCAAGTTCCATTTATATATGAAAATGAGGATCAAATTTCCCACATATAAATTCCGGGGGACACAGCCAAACCTTAGAGATCTTTGATTTGAACCATAATGTCATGGTTGTTGATGTTGGAAGAGTCTGTTGGCTCAGTGAGCCTCCACCTGAGCCTTGGAATTCCCCATTCTGACACCTTTGTACTCCTCAGGGCAGTTTCCGCTAGGCCCATAGGTTCAAGCCAAACCATAAATGGCGACCAAATGCAAACAATAAAATAGCACATGACACGTGGCAGTGCTAATGTAGGAAGTGCTGTGCTGTCATACTTAAGTGACTCAGTCTCAACCCAGGGGCTATTCAGGCATAAACAGAGGGGCATAGTCATTCTGACAGTGGTGGCTCAAGCTTGTGCTCCTAGCAGCACGTGGCACACACACACACACACACACACACACACACACACACACATACACACACATGCACTCACACACAGAGACAGAGACAGGCAGAGAGAGAGAGAGAGAGAGAGAGAGAGAGAGAGAGAGAGAGAGAGAGAGAGAGAGAAGGAGGAGAAGGAGGACGAGGACGAGGACGAGGACGAGGACGAGGAAGAGGAAGAGGAAGAGGAAGAGGAGAAAATATGAATCCTTCTGTCCTATGGGTAGTTGCCCAAGAGCATGACCCTACTCTACATGTTGCTTGCCCTGTTTTCTTTTCCTGTAAGTTAGAAGAGTCATCCTGAGGTTAGATCAAGATGGATAGAGGGGCATAGCATCCATCATCCTTGTAGAACAAAAGCTAAGGAAACAGAGGCTCTGGACATTCCTGGTGGGTTTCTATTCAATTTCTGCTTTTCTTGGTTAACAGATGTTTCTGTCTCAAAGGGAGATGAATTGAACTTGAGAGGAGAGAGATGAGAAATGACATATGGGTCTTGTAGATCTGGGTCTAGTAGAAGCCCTTGTGGATCCCCAGTGCTAGTCGAGTGTCCTAGTGGAGTGTCTCCAAATAAGTATTCTCTGTGGGCCCCCACTTGAAAAACATGGGGGAGGGCAGTTATTCAGAGATTTGGCAAGTCTCTTCCAAGCTCCACAAGTGTTAACCTGACTTACAAATGTCTCCTCCTCCCTAGATCTTAACATCAGCTTTTCAGAGGACTCCTTAGTCTCAGTCAGAAAGCATCTGCTGGCCCATGTGCTCAGAAATTCCTGTTGCTGTTCCAGCCCTCAGATATGTGAGAAATTTGTTTTGGACCCTTCATATTTCTGTGCCACAATGTTCTATTCATTTTCTGCGCTGCAACAAACATGGTGTCATCTGGAAGGCATATATACACAGGAGTGTGCATAGGGCTCTACACACTGGGAGTAGCAATACTCGTCTCTGTATATCTTTCAAACATCACTCTTTATTCTTAGACTTCCTATCTACTTTGGCATTTACATAAATTTGGGATGTTTGGTTGGAAATCAGTGTAAGACTCACATTCTTTCCTCTGAGCCTAAAGGTTCTTTGTAGTATTTGAACACTTGGTTTTGGGACCAAGCTCTATGCGTGGTCCCTTGCATATGGAGATCTGAGCTGATCTATCCTATGGCTCACCCACACATGGTGAAGAAAGTGTCAAAGTATTTACAGGAATTGGACTTAGAGAAATTCTGAATCTTTGAGGACAAGGATCAACACAAATCCCAAAAGGAGGTGTTGATGTCACACACATTGGCATGAGGTTAATGAGATCTCTTTCAGGTACCAAGATATTGCCCGCCCACTTGAGGTGAGAGAATAATTCACAAAGGGTCCAAACACATGGACTAAATCTAGTTTCAAGCTTTCTGGGTCCTTTAGAATCCCCAAATATAATTGGAAGCTGTAAAATACTGATGAAGCCAAACAGAAAGAATTTTAAGAGCAGGACTATTGAAGAAAGGTGTAGAATTTTTTTTCAGAGCCTCTCCCCAGAATTCCTTGGCCAGGGAGTGGGCTCATCAGTGTCCTCTAATCTAAACAAGGAGATTCACAGAGTTTGTTGACAGTGTTATGAATTGTGGCCTAAAATGACTAAAGGAGGAGAAGAAGAGAGAGAAAGGCTGCCGAGTTTCACATTAGGTCTTTTTGAAACCCCATTTTCTTAATAGGAACCTTGTTTGTGGCTAAGGAACCTGCATGCGTATCTCCAACTTAGAGATGAAGACAATAGCCTCGGGAGCTTCCAGGACAACCTGAGAGCACCACCAAGTATTGAATGTGCTTGTGTATACACTGCTTGTAGGGTGTATACAACTGCAAAGGGCAACATCTGTGGTAAACTCTCTGGCCTCATAAACAAGGGTAGGCACAGCTGGAATTCTGTCTTTGTGTTTACCTGTCCAAAGGGATTGTAATTCTTATTTGTTAGGTTATCAGAAAGATGAAGATAATCAAATCAATACCACACACTCAACTCTTCCAATGTCAGCCATGTAGATAAGGGATCAAGAAATGTTAGGGTTTTTTTCTCACTTCAGTGTAAGTGAAGATAGTGTTTTAGTATAATAGCTGAGTCACAGGACAGCTGTAAGACCAAGGATTTTTGGGGGGCAGTGTGATTTAGCATCATGGACTTCTTCAAAGAGGTAAAATAAAAGGTTAGTATTTGGAATTGTTTGACTGTGCTGAGCAATTAAAGTTATCATATTGATATGCTGATATATATCAGTACCTATCATACATGTATTCAATATGAGAGCATAAATAAGCACATGTATGAATGGAAACCCCAGCCTTATAAGAAAAGAAATGTGTCCTCATAAGCTATCTCATTGGGAAAGTTATTATCTGGGAATTTCTGTATCAAGCTGACAACAGTACCGAAAGTTTGTGAAATGCTTACTGGATGCCTGACATTATTGTAACCATTTTCTTCATAGCTATCACTATTTTCCCAAAGCTACTGGCATTCACTCACCTTCCAGCAGTTACTCAGTGACAGAAGCAGGTTTCTCATTGAGATAAGCCCTTGTGCTAATCTCTTACTCCACAGTTCTGCCTTTTGAGACCTGGCAAGGTCTGTCACAGTGAGCCAAAGAAGCAAGGTCTTGAGAAATTGCTCAGCAGTGACTGCCATGTTTCATGAACGGCTGTTGAATAGGAGCAGGGAATGCCAGGCAGCTGCTTGCTTATCTATTGGCTTCCCATTCTAAGGGCTGGCTTCGACATCGCCTACGTGGATTGCATTTGAAAGTAGGGCCGTGGGTCTTTTCATGCACGCAACCACCTTGAATATAGAAAATCAGCAGCTCTTTATCGCACTCCCATGTTACTGACAATGATGGAGAAAGCTCAGATACGAATTCTCAAGACACCTGCAAAGACTCCTTGCCAACCCTGAACCTACATTGATGCTTAACCTACAAACTCATGAAAACTTGAGCTTGTACTTAGTTTTAAAATAAAGCAAACTGCTACCCCTAATTCATGTAGGAAAAACTCATATTTAATAATAGTATTAACAATGACATCTGTGAGTTGGGAAGACAGAAGGCTCAGTGGATAAAGTTCAAATCTCCAGTACCTACAAAATCTCATCTGATATAACACACATCTTTAATTCCAATGCCCCTATGGCAAAATGGGAGGTAGAGACAGGGGGATCTCTCAAAGTGTATGGGCCTTGCTAAACTGACTAATCTGCCATTTGCTACAGGGAACAACAGAGACCTTGTCTCAAACAAAGTAGAAAATGAGAACCACAAACGTGAAGTAGTTCTCCTCTGCTCTCCATATGCACCAGAGATAGATGAAGGGGAATAATCTGTGAGCTACATACCTCTCTTACTAAGGCAAAAATGTTCTCTGGTATGAAATACACCTTCAATAATTGACTGATATCATATGTTTAACACTGATACTTGATTCTTTGTTGTTATTGTGATCAGAGTAAGACTAGTGTCATCAAATATCCCAAACACTCAATAATTTGATTTTGTTTTATTTATAGCACAATAAAGGCTTAAACAAATAACAGTGCTTCAGGGAAGTACTGTTACTACGCTATTGACAAATGATGTTTGTGTGCAGTACTGATTACATTCTGTATGTGAAGCCAACAATGCTCGTGCTTCATGCACTGGGCCATTTATTAAACATATCTTTTATTAAACTAGGAATATTCATCCTAGTATATCATAAGTGGTGTTAGCTGCAAGGAGATAAAGGGATGGACAGAGTGAGCATGTTTCCCGTCTTAATGAAGCAAGGATTGGCAACCCTTGTGTAAAGAGAGACAAGTGTTTTAAGTGTGTGGTCTGTAGAGCCTCTGGTAATGACTCCATCCAGCTGTGCCACTGTGAAATAGCTCTGGAAAGAATGAGATGGAATCATCATAGCTAGGTTCTGACAAAGGCTTTCTTTGCGAAAAGTGATGGTGGATGGTTTGGATCTAAGAATTGTTGCTTTCCAGTGCTTATTTTTAAAAGGGAAGCCAAATACTCATCAAATAAGCAATCAAATGACTCACAGTTGTAAAGTTACAAAAGGGTTAAGTCACAGACAAGAACTGTATTTGACCAATAACAAGGAGCAGGATGGCTCAAGAGAGAAATAACAGTCAGGGAAGGACTCTTGGGACCTGATCTTTGAATGATAGGGCAGATGGTCACTTGGAGATGTGCAAAGACAGTGCTTGATGAAATGGAACATCATTTATTGTCTTAGGGTATGACAGTATTTGAACTTTAGGAAGGCTACCATGTCCCCAGTGAAACAGCACAGGATGGAGAATTGGCTAGAAGTTTTCAGATGGGGACATATAGAACAAGGCCAAGGGCAGCAGCAGCTTATTAGGTCCGTCTAATGGCCAGTTTTGTGCTTGCTTTTGTACGACTGGCCTGAACACCTTAGTTGTGGTCATTATCCCCAAAGCAAAGTTGAACTGTTTGTTTCAGTCCATTTTCTTCTCAAAGTGAACACGTTTTCATAACTGACCATGGTGCTGAGAATAGTGTGGGTAGGAACATAGCTAGAGGCAGGGAGGCATAGACCCTGTGTGGGTACAATCTGCAGACAGTTTTGTAGCCTTCCATTCTGCAGTGGAGCCTCCTTCATCATTTGATGAAGCTGCAATGTAAGAAAACATAGCTGTTACTTTCATCTCTCTTTTCCTCTGAGTTTTAGGGAGGCCTCAGAGTTCTTCAAAGGTCCTTCAGAGGGCACTGGGTAAAACAGAGGCTTATGGTCAGCTGTCAGGTGCTCCGAGCCTAAGACCTATCTGCTCCATTGTGATCTCTGAGAAACTAGTTGAATCCCAGGTCAGATTCTACTTCAGTGAAGGCATAAGAGGGGAAACAAAGTTGGAATATATCACCCCATTGTTTTGATAGAAGAGCTGACAATAACAGCTGAGTGAAGGAAGAGTTTACTTTGTCACACAAACTTACTATATCATGGTGGGGGAGTCATGGCAACAGGAGCGTGAGGTAGCTGGTCACATTGCTACCACAGTCTGGAAGCAGGGAGCAATGGCTGCCTGTGCTCAGTTTGCTCTCTCTCTTAGGTTTGTTTAGTCTGGTGCTTCGGCCTATAGAATGGCATGGCTCATATATCTTCCCACTTCAATAAATCCAATCTAGAAATTTCCTCACAGGTATGTTTGTCTTCTAAGTGATTCTAGATCCTGTCAAACTGACAATCTATATTAACCCCTGGGCCCTGCTAATACTTTCTTTGGTGGGTGAGGACAGAAGGCCCTCAAGCCTTGTCACCTTGCTTGAGAGAAGAGATCCTTGGGCCTGCTTTTCCCATGTCTATGTGGTTCCTCTGGGTCAGTACTTTACCTAGCACTGATTTCCTTAACTGAAAGGGGAGGTGGAGAAGGAAGGTCAGAGTGGACTCAACGGAAGTGGAATGTTCCCAAACTGCTGGCACAGAAGCAAGAATAAGTGAAAAAGGAAAGTTTGAGAAACTTGGGGGCTACTGGGCTTTGATGCTTCATCAAATAAAAAAATGCAATAAAAACAGAATCAGAAATTCATGAAGCCAATAATCCTGCATAATATGCCAGAGAAGAGATATATTTCTAAATGAAGGTACACAGGCAAGACAGAAGATGAGAAGAGCCAGCTCCAAGACACAGATTAGGAAGATGAGAAGGCTTTCTCCAACATTGCTTAACTGCTCATGTATCCCTAGGAAAATCCTAGGGTCTGCTTCCTGGGCTCCACCCACCTGGCCCTACACCATGTACCCTGAGCTAATCTCTGAAATGGGCATGACTCATATCACTTTCCACTGCAACACCTTAGGGTTCTGTCCAAAGACACCCAGCAACATGAGCAGAGTAACTGTGAGCTGTAGGCTACAACATGTTCTCAGGATATAGGGACAGAGGAGCCTTCCCGTGCCAAATACAACAGTTGTTCCCAGATCTCTAATCTTGGGTGTGGCACCGGGTGTTGATTTTCAAGTTTAAAACTTTCCATGTTCTCTTAAAGTTGACTGACTTCTGTTAAGTCAAGGAGATTCAGCACAGTACCAGTAGTTCTATCCTTGCTACCTCCTCGTCCCCCATCTTTTTGTGTGCCTGTGTTACTGGTGGCTTTCGCATGCATCTCCCCACACTCCCAGTAGGCTTGGCACCAAGCTTCCTGATCCACTTCTTTTGGAGCACAGTTGAGTGTGTAAAGTTTTGTCTCTGCTTTGTTTTCTGGTGCCAGCTGCAGACAAAGTCTGGGATATGGAGGGGCAGATTCCCTTTCTTGGGGTTGTGTTCGGTGTGCCAAGCCAGGTTTACTCAAAACTGGAACTGTAAATAATAGTAATCTAAGTATAGTTCCCCCTAGTCCTTTTTGTTGGCTATTAAGTAGCAATGGGTTTAGGTGCTCAGTTGCTCAAAGAAGATTTACAAATGTCTCAAACTAGAACTACTCAGACCAGAATGACCAATACACAAGTAGCTCACTGGTTTTAGCCACTTAGCAATGTCTAGATTGAGATGATTATTAGTACCTCAGTGAGTGAAGTGGGGAGACACAGAAGATAAACCAAGAATCTCTGTCCTCAAAATCCCCATTGCTAGAAGCCCATAAAGCCCAGGCCCTCAAACCCTGTTGAGGTTGGATCTGCATGTTAGTTTTTCTACTGGCAGTGACATAGTTGACTCCCTGCAGCTGGTCTCCCAACATATTGTGTGCTTACCAAGTGGTTGGAAGATTGGATTGAATTGTCACCATAAAGTGCACGGGCTGTCTGGATTCCCATAAGACAATACTGGAAAATATCTGTCAAATTTCCTGTGGACTGATTAGACATTAAGCCATTACTCTTGTGCTCCCCTCTAAAGGAGTAAGAATAAAAATGAGCCTATTTGAACTTGAAAGCAATCATTCACATGGGGACCTTATTTAAATTTATGAGGCAAATGTTAAGTCCTAAAGCTTTAGACAAAGGAGAAGAAAGGTCTAAAGAGAACAGAAGTCTAGAAGAATTTGTAAGCTAGGGCTAATGTGGAAAATGGAATAAAGTTAATGAGGTCAGAAAGCATGGTTTTAGGACAATTCTCTGAAAAGGGTTCCTTTTAATGGCTACAGAAATGGGTATTGCAGGAGCTGGGACAGAAGCTCAGCTGATGAAGTGCTTGCTTTATGCATTAGGTTGGGTTCTATTACTGTGTTAAAACACTGGCCAAGACCAACATGGAGAGGAAAGGGTTTATTTCATCTCACAACGCATTCAAGGTCACACTCCATCACTGAGAGAAGTTAGGGCAGGAACTCAAGGTGGGAACGTAGAGACAGAACCTGAAGCAGAGACCATGGGGAAATGCTACTCCCAGGCCTGCTCTCTCTGAGTTGCATTCCTACACAGTCCAGGCCCATATGCTTAGGGATGGCAGTAGCCACCTAGTTTGGACCCTTCTATATGAATCATTAATCAAGAAAGTACCCACATTCATGCCCATAAGTCATTCTGGTGGAGGCAATATCTCATTTGAGCTTCTCTCTTTTTAAGTTGCTCTAGTTCGTGTCAAGTTGACAAAAGCTAACTAGTACCCCTTGTAAGCTTGAAGACCTAAGTTTGAATCCCATGCTCCAGAAAATGAGTGTTACTCAAATGCAGCAACATATTACAAACCTGGGAGGGAAATTCACAGAGTTTAATCGTGCTAAAGATGTGCAACTTTTATATCATTGTGGCAATGATGCCTGACAGAAACAACTTAAAGAAGAAGGGTTTGTTTTTGCTCAGGGTTTCAAATGGTTCAGTCCATTGGGATGAGGAAGGTGTGGCCAAGCAGCTCTCTGGAGTGGGGAAAACAGGAAGGCTAAGTTTACATCATTGCAGACAAAGGATAATAGAGGAGATTGGGAGACTATTAATGACTGCTTCTATTTCTTTAGGGGATATAGGACTGTTTAGATCATTAACCTGATCCTGATTTAACTTTGGTACCTGGTATTTGTCTAGAAATTTGTCCACTTCATACAGGTTTTCCAGTTTTGTTGAGTATAGCCTTTTGTAGAAGGATCTGATGGTGTTTTGGATTTCTTCAGGATATGTTGTTATAGCTGTCTCTTGTGAGACTATGCCGGGGCCTAGCAAACACAGAAGTGGATGTTCACAGTCAGCTATTGGATGGAACACAGGCCCCCAATGGAGGAGCTAGAGAAAGTACCCAAGGAGCTAAAGGGATCTGCAACCCTATAGGTGGACCAACAATATGAACTAACCAGTACCCTCCAGGGCTCATGTCTCTAGCTGCAAATGTATCAGAAGATGGCCTAGTCGGCCATCACTGGGAAGAGAGGCTCCTTGGTATCGCAAACTTTATATGCCTCAGTACAGGGGAACCCCAGGGCCAAGAAGTGGGAGTAGGTGAGTAGGGATTTGGGGGAAAGGGTGTGGGGGACTTTTGGGATAGCATTGGAAAGGTAAATGAAGAAAATACCTAAGTAAAAAAAAGAAAAAAATTAAAAAAAATAATAGAGGAAAGTTTTAGGGGTATTTACAAATACCGCCCCAGTGACCTACTTCTGCCAGCTAGGACCCAGCTCATAAAGGTTCTACACTCTATCAAAACAAAACAGTGACATCAGCTAGAGAAAGGACATTAAATATGTGAGCCTGATGAAGGAGGCATATCTTGATTTCAAGCATAAGGGTAGTGAAGGCAATTTATTGAATTGACTTTAAGCACACGGGAGAGTAAGACAGGAGACTGGAAATTCAAAATCACTTGCTAACCTTGCAAGTTCAAGGCCAAGTTGGGCGACATAAGATCATATATAAGAAACAAAAAAATAATATAGATGCTGTATAGATCTCTAAGTCTTGTGACATGTGATTATCCTCTTTCCATAGCCAGAAACTTAACAGTCAATGGTATGTTGCAGTCATTCTAATTACACCAGGACATATGATTTATAGTTTGTAAGATGATAGTTATAAACCACAGTCATTATTTAAAAAATAAAGAATATGAGCTTGTTAGCAGTTAAATATACAAAGAGACAAATCCAATGCTTAAAATGTATCAGTTTTGTTTTACAATAATTGTTAATGTTCTCATAAGATTGTGATTATTGTAACAGTTGTAGGTTGATGTGATATTGTGCCTCTCTTTCTTCTACCTTTACATTTGGAGGGTCAAGTTGTCACTTTGACAGGAGCACCACAGAAATACACAATGGCTACAGATCTTTTCTTCATCTGTGCTTTTTCAGTCTGTACATAAGATATTCACAGAGGAAATGCCAAGGGAGCCTATTAACCTTGAAGAAACATCCTCAGGGTCATAGGAATGCCAATGGCACAAGAAGTATAAAGTCCTTATTTCCCTTCTCAGAAGTTATTTTTTACTAGATTCCATGAAACATCAGTTGCTGCTGAGTGAGTGGCATCCTCACATCTGTCTCTGTCACTCTACTTGTGAACATAAACGGAATGGCTACCAATATTCACTTCACAACTACAGCTGTTGTTAATTGGAGCCATAAGTTGTCTGCTTATAATAGATAATTGTGTGTGACTGCTTATAAATCTCAGGCTATCTGTCTTTAAATTTAGTTAACTTAAAATTATCATTAGTGCATATGTATTGTACAAACCAATGTGTTTCATTAGAACATTTTTCCCATTTTTATCATGTGATTCAACCTTATTCAACCTTCCTTCTTTCTCTTGCTCACCCCCGTGCCTCCTTCTCTGTCTCCTTCCTCTCCCCACACAATCTCTTTTATACTTTCATGTATTATTACTACATTTTCAGATCCAGAGTCCACACGAGAGAAAATACACAATATTTGTCTGACTCTGATACGTTTATTGAGGATCATGATCTCCAGCCCCACTACCTTTTCTACAAATAACATACTATTATTCATCCTTACAGCTGACTGAAATGTCTGCAAAAGGTAACTGTATTACATTTTCTTCATCCAGCCCTCTGTGGATAGGCATCCAAGGTAACCCCATAAATTGGCTATTGAGAAAAAAAATCAATAATTATGGGTTCACATATATTTTGTATCAGTAAAATTCATAATAATTGTAAGACTTTAAAGATGATTTTCATCTTACCTTATTTACTATACACATATATCGTGTGTATAAAGGTGGGTGGTATGTACACATATGTGCTTATGCCCTTTGAGGACACAAGAGGGCTCTGGGTCACCAATTACTGGAGTCCCAGGAAGTTGTGTTCAATCTGATGTGGGTGAGAAGGACTGACTAGAGTTTTCTGCAAGAAAAATAAGCATCCGTAACCACTAAGCCATCTCTCTAGTTCCAATATGTATAGAATTTTAAAGGTCATACTGTGCAAAGTGCTCAGGTGGAGATGGAGAGTCACATGCATGAGAAGGAAGGTTTTTATAGACACCGCGGGTGTTTAGTCTCTCTTACGTTTTCAGACAGCTCTCTGTTTTGCACAAAATCTGTATTTTATTTTCTTTTTAGCTTCTGACAATGCTAGCTCTTACAGAACACAAGCTATCTTAACAATTCTCTCTATTTTTATAGATATTGAAATTAAAGATACACAATCCTAACCATATCAAACACATGTGGGCCTTTTGTCCTTTATGCTCCAAAGATGTATTATCAGCTCAATGTTGAAAGCTTGTCTCAGCAATTAGGATCACTTTGTTTTTTTGCAAAGGACACAAGTTTGAGTCCCAGCACTTCCATGGAAGCTCAACACCTCCTCAGGCAACAGATACACACGTGGTGCACAGACATAGACATATAGCAAGCCTAAAAATATTAAAAAGAAAGACAACATTTCTTGTGCCCTTTTAAGAAGTCACTTTCAGATGACAAATTGTGCTTGTCAGCAGTCGTCTTCAGCAGGAGCCGACATGTATGGCTGGTCCCCGGTCATTTCCATGTCTAGCTTCCTCATTTCTGCACAAGGATAGTGAAATGAAGCCATTGGATTTTTACATTTTCCAGAACTTTAAATTTTTTCATTCACTTTACTACTGCTCTTTCTTTTGATCCTCACAATAGTGGTGAGGCACAGAAGACCGGTCTCATTTAATCTATGAGAAAATTAAGGCTGAGGAAGATTAAACTGATCCTCTACAGACTTTGCCATATCACATTATAACTCTCATCTTATTTTTCATGATCACAGTCTTTAGTGGAAATGCAAATAAAATTACTACAGTCCATTGAGCAAAGTGAGGTAATAAAGAGAGATTACAGTGTCCAAATGAATTGAGCAGCAAAATGCCCATCAGAAACCAAAGAGGGAGAACAGGAATGGAAAAGGCACTAAAGATGGAAGATTGTTCATTCGGAATGATTTTCTCAAAGGCACCAATATTGCAGAGAACTGCAGAAAGTCCCTTGAATCATTGATGTAAGTCCGTGGTGCAGATGAGCTTAGGGGCATGATTTACTCGATCACAGTTTTCACCCAACACTCACCCAACACAGTTATAATAGTTACTTCCAAATCTGCGCCTCTTGCTACTTCAGGAGGTCCTAAAAAGAAGGGAGGCTCTGTCTTTCCTTCCCTGTACTTTTGGCATGTTGTCCAGGCTTCCTACATGAGCTCCCCTCCAAATATTTATTAAATGGACACATCTTGTGCATTGCACACAATGCTCTTGGATGCGTAAGCTGACAAACAGGTATAACCATCTCTTTATCGATCTCTAAAAATCTGTAAACAAGCTCTGCAAATGATTTTAAATAGAAAATCTAAATTTGAGTCCCAGCTCTGGTACTAATGTACCATAATGAGAATCAAGGCACATCAAGCTACTTTCTTGACTCTTCATCTGTATACAGATGCGTATTCCCACTCTGTCAAATGTCAGAGACTGTTTGCTGACAGGGAGTGATCACACAGTGGATCTGTTCATAACTATTCCATCGGCTTTTCAGAGTGAGGGCTGTTGCCTGCAAAGTGATGGGACTAGTGACTACACAAAGCCCTCTCACAGATGCTTGGTTAACACAATGCTAAAAATGATGAGTCTTGGGTTTCTGAGACAAAGCTCATGCTTTTATTAGTCACCCCACAGAGTTGTCGATAGATTTGAGTGCTATATTATTAAACTGGTAGCTTTAACTGTAGTGTTCAGAAAGTGGAAAGATGGCTGAGTGGTTCAGAACACTTTGACTCTGTCAGAAGAGCCAGATGTGGATCTCAGTGTGTACGTCAGGTAGTTCCCACAGATGCACATAACTCTGCCTTCTGTGGGTTCCCCCCCACATGAATATGCACATAATGCAAACATACACACAAATATATATGCATATAAATACAATAAAAGAATTTTTTGTCAAATTTGTAATGTTCATAGCAATTTTATGAAAATGCACATTTCAAGGGTCATACACCAAAAAGGGTCTTATATAGGCCTAGAAATCTATATTTTAGCAAAATTTGTAACGTTTATAGCAGTTTCATGAAAATACAAGTTTTGGGTTCCTACAGCCAAAGGGTCTTAGATATATCTAGAAATCTATATTTTGGCATGATTTTTAGATAGTTCATACCTAGAGGGCTATATGTATTTCAAGCTACACTTTGAGAGGTCCCAATCTGTTCTATGTAACATTTAAATGCATGGACATTTAGATGCAGTGATACAAAATAAACAAATTAACAAATAAACCAACAGCATGAGGCATTTAGCAAGAACAATTTCCTGAATTCAAGATAATTTTACACCTGGATTATACTATGTATTCATGGCAGGTTCCTGTCTGCAAAGAAGAAAGGAATGTATGCAGTCAAAACAAGTAAACCCAAGTCTAAGCAATGCGCGTTCAGCCCTTGTACTTAATTAAGCCTCCTGAGACTCTGTATTCTCACACAGTAGAAGGGGCTGAGAAGTTCAGAGATTGCTCGGTATCACAGAGCTCACACAGGACAAAACTGAGTTTGCATTTTGCCCCAACAAAGCAGCGTGTAGTGTGATCATGTTTACCCAACACCATGGTTTCCCCAGTCACACTTCTCAGCTCTACTACAACACGTAAGGATTTCCAAGAGGCAACTCCAAGTCATTAGGTAGAGCCTGGCTGAGTGAGACTCTGGATTGCTTTCTCTAAGATATCTTTGTGATTACAGAGACAGAGCCTTCTTCTACCTACCCATTGGTCATCCTTGGCATCTCATTTTGTATCTTATGATGGAGAACTGCCATCTGGAGGGCTTTCTTTCAAGGTCTTTCTCAGACACACCACCAAAATGATTATATTTTCCATCCTGTTTTCCAGGACTCAGCAACAAGAAAAGAAAAGAAAAAAAAAGTTTAAGATAAGGAGTTTAAGCCCCGCTCATTCTACCCTCTAAAACAAACACTTTTTGATTATAAAGGAAGAACTAATATATCATATATATATATGTTATTATATATTACCATTAAAATATGTTATATCATATTATATATAACAGATAATAATATGTATTATTGTATAATATATTATAAACATTTCATATATATGCATATATACACATATAGTCACACATAATTATAATTAAAGCATAATTATAATAATTATAATATAATACATAACAAAATAAAATAATATATAATAAACAATACAATATTATGTAAATTATATCTAATATACATAATATATTATATATTATTCATCATATTTTTTTCTCTGTAGAGGAGAGAGACTGAGTAACTGAGTCTATACCTCAGATTCATGCCTCTAACTACTCCTATGCCACTAAAATTCAGGGAAAGAGCATAAAAGGAAGGCGATGAAGAAGCTGGGAGAACATGAAGGCACTTTTGGATTGTGAAGCAGGATGGTCATTCAGACCTAGGTTTAACTGTTGCTTCTTTTTAAAGTGGTGCCTGGGAGCAAATGTTCCCTGTTTGTCTAAATGGTCTTATGAGATTATCTGCAGGAGGCACAGACTTGAGCTCCATGTAGAGACACATCCTTCTTTTCGTTTCTCAATGCCCTGTTTTGTTCCATTCCGTGGGATGGGTTCTTGAGGATCACTCATTTATGATGCTCAAGAGGACAGGGCTAATGCTGATGGCTATCATGCATTGAAACACACTCAGAAATGGCCTCCAGGACAGCTTTGATGGAGTATGACTATACAATGCTCAGGCTCCCTGCAGGCTATTTGTAAATGCAGCACAAAGCTCCAGGAGACATGGTCCTCAGAGGAGGAGGACGATTGGAACAGTACCAGGCCAGCTGCCTCTCCCCACCTCTGACTCACATACTTCCTCTCCAGGCTGGAATCTGATGTTGCCAAGACAGCTGAAAAACTCAGTATATTTCTATTTAAATAGAAGCTAATCAAGGAGTTGAGCTTGGATATGGATTCTTATTTCTCTGCTGCCATGACTCCATGATTGCCCAACATCACCAGCCACTGCATTCTCAGCACCAAAGCCCACCCCCAGGCCCTATGCTGGCCAAGTCCAGCAGCTTTGGCTGGGCATGTCTGAGGCCAGACTTAGCAGTTCATCATGCCCAAATATGGCAAGGGTCCTAGACGGCAGAAGCATCACAGCTGGACTTGAGGTGAGTCAAGTCAAAATGCATTTCTCTTCACGTGGGAAGCCATTTTATATCCTGTAGATGGTTTGGGCTGAATGTAGAGGTACTGCAGGTGTGGAATAAAAATTCAAAGTAACATTTATGAAAAAACATCTTATAAATTATCTCCTGAAATAACTACTGTAAAAGTTACTTTAATCCAATGAAGAAATGTACTTTATTATTTATACATGTCATATTAAGAGCTCATTTCATTATTTCATGCATTTCCACTTTAGTGCAGATTTTAAAAATTATAATTGTGTAATATCTTTTAACACTATGGTTTAATTTCCCCTGAGTTTATTTACCTTATAATAATTAATATAATAATAATGTAATTATAGTAATAATAATAAAATGCTCACTATATACTCACAATGTGGTATACATAGTTCTCTAAGTGGAATATATATATATATATATATATATATATATATATATATATATATACATATATACAATAACAACAATCATACCCTTTGTTAAATAGGTAGATGCCCTGTTAAGGGTTCTTAGAACATGCAGATCCAAAGCACACAAAATACAAAGGGCACAAGAAAACCTTGTGAAGTGTCTTATATGTGCAATAATACATCCAAACTCAGAGTACATTCAATATGTGTTGTTCCTTGTACATCCATTGTGTATAAATAAAGCCATTAACACTCAGCTGCCCTGGAGCCTCTTCTACCCTCAGAACTCAGTAATTAACCTTTTCTCTGTTTGGTTTGATCCAAACTAGAAATCTCACAGGACATAAGCCCTAAATGTCAGAATCTATTTTTGAGAAGATTTGGGTGGTTAGCATTCTTTCAGGGATGCAGATGAATACATATCAGTCATACTTCCTGGTCCCTAAAGGACCAGTGAAGAAACTCCTCAGATAAAGGACCCTCTCCTCCCCTGCAGTGTGACAGTGATGACTCTAGTCTCCTTCCAGCTTCAGCTCTGGCTCCAGCTCAATGGACATCCCAAGATAACACCGCCATCTCATTTTCATCCCAGCTGCTTGCCTGTGCCTCTTTCATATCTGATATATCAGTTTAGGGAACTGTGCCCTTTGCCTGAGGCACTTCACACTCAGAAGTGTAATCTGTCACTAGGAATTATCTTTTTTTCCAAGAAGAGGACATCTTGACAGGAAAGAAAGCAAAAGTCTTCTCATTAGAAAGAAAATATTGATTATGGTTGCCAAATTTTTTCATTCATGGGACCTTTAGCTCAACTGAGACATCCAGTCCCTTGGGTGCCTGGTTTCCACAACTATAAATTTAACATCTCATTTTCTGTCACACTTCGCCTGTTACTCTGAGTAGAAAGTAAGTGGGCAGATGACTCATTTGATTCATTGAGCTTGCTCACAGCAGCCTGGCAGTCATGGTCAATGTGAATTCCTCTTGCTCCAGTCTAGAAAGGCAGCTATGGACTGATGTGTCTTAGCTCCCAATCCTAGCTGAAATGTTCTGGAATACTATCCCAATAGTCCTGTCTAAACACACGGTCAGATTGAGAACTCAGCATTCAAAATAAATGAATCCAATGTAAGAACACTTTGAGAAAAATAACGCAAGTCTTTATTGTAGGTGTCTCAGGCATGTACAGAGATGGACACTACAAAAAACATTGCAACCACCTCATTACAACTTCTCTCTCAAGGCAGGTATCAGTCAGGAAATTCTCTCCTTTTTCTCATCTCCAACATCTTGTTTTCCTTGTAGCATACCATGCCTAACTCAGATTAAGCTCACCAGTTTTTCACAAACCCATGCCCCTGATCAGCCTATCAGAAATCCAAAGTTTAAGGGAATGGGAGTTGGTAGCCTGCTTTGAAAGTACCTTGCAGGAAGCTGAACCTTATTCAATGCTAGCAAAATGATTTTATAACTAGCAAAAAAACAAAGACAAAAAACGAAAACAAAACAACAACAACAAAAAACCATTAGGGTCAAAATTTGAATGAGAAGAGAAAATGTATGGTTATCTTTAATGATCTTTATGAAAAAGAAATTAAATCAAGTTAACATGTTTCAACACCAAGCAGAATTTAGAAGTTGAGAGAAATTGTTCAAAAGGAGCCATAGGAGCTCCTTTTGTTTGAAGAGGAATTTTTATGTTAACTGAGTAGCCTTGGCCCCAGTCTGTCTGAGTGCCTTGAGATTCAGATGTGAGTCTGCCTCATACTTCTCTCTCCTAAATGAAACATCCTTATTTCTAGATCTAAGGTAATTTTATTAATTTTTATAGATATGAAAACCAAAAGTTTATCTTAAAGCAAAATATGTAAAATTATGACTAATAAAAATAAAATCATCACAAGGAAACAGCAATGGCTAACAACCTGACATATTTTATTCCTGAAAATGATATCCATTTTTTAATGTAAATCTCTCTAATAATGTGTCTGTAAACATTTTTATATACAGTTTAGTATATTAACTTTCTCTAAAATTATGAAAGTAATATGCTTTAATGTAATCAGAGAGACTATGTGAAAATAAATAATGAATGTTCTCCTCCTGTTTGTGGTCATTTCCTGCTTCTTGTTCTCAAAGAACCTTGTTCTCATCTGTCTTGCACAGAAACTAAGTAGGCTGAGGACAGAGAGTCGGCAGAGATGGAGGACAGCCCCATCTGTCACTTCTCACAGTCCTGCAAACTGTGTGAGGCCCATGGAAATAAGGAACATCAGTTGTTCATGCAAAGGAGTCATATAATACAGTCTCATGAACACTGGTGTATCATGCATCACTGCCAACAACTGCTATGCTATGCAGGAGCTGGTCAGTAAACTATCAGTGATATATCAAAGTGTATGTGTTACAAAATTCTTAATGGAATTACAAAGGAGAGAAAAGCAGGAAGGAGGGAGGGAAATGAGGGAAAGAGATGGGGGAGAGAAAACAAGTAATTTGGATGCTCTATCATGGGCACGTTTAAAAGCACAAAAGTGAATAGTCTTCTGAGAGAATGATGTCCTAATTTTATAGCAGAATAACAGCTAATGCTAAATATCACTTAGTTTTGTTGTAAGCAAGAGAAAAAAAAGAACCTCTGGTTATAATCAGAACCAAAATGTAACTCATTGGAAAGACAAGTAGTTCAAAAATGTATGAGAACCCTGGGGTAGAGTGGGAGAGCTTGGGTGTAGAAACTACAGAAGTTCCTCCATTACTGAGATCGTTGGAGGATGGTGTTGCCAGGAGATGTGAATGCCAATCATTTTGCTTTGTCCTTAGCATCTCAGCAAAGTGAGATGTGCAGAAGGAGCACCCATATGTTACAGCTCAGAAACGCAGTCTTTCCTTATTTTCAGGAAACACATGGATGCTAATCGTTAATTGTCGAAAGGAGAGAGTAATTTCCACTTGTAATTTCATAGTTTTCATAAGAAGCAAGAATAAGTTCTGGGCAAGTAAAAGCCATGAATACCCATGACCTACCACAGGATATTATTTATAGAGTCAATTTAGAAAAACCCCATCTAGTAAGGCACAAGCAATCTTTTTTAACTTTAAATAAACTCCAGTCCTTTTGAAGTCACAGGAAACTGAAAAATGGCTGAGAATAATGTTATTGACAACCTGGTAATACAGTTGTGGTTAGTCTGTGAAATTTCATTAACTCCTATACATGTTTTTCTCTGCATACATTATCTTTGAAAATAGATTCCATTTTTAGAAGCAGGTACAACAAATATCTCATAAATTTTAAAAATCTTTCTAAAGTCTGAACCATCCAGACTAAATATTTCCTGTGTTGATATTTTGAAACATTGGAACAATGCCAACTGGAGCTGGAACAGTGCCAACTTGAACTGTCATAAATATCACCAATAGAAAACAGTAGTAGAAACATAAGAGAAAGGGGGTATGGTAATTAAAATATTTATTACAATGTGAAAAAATAGAGTAGGCTGTAGCCCTTATTGCTGTGACTGGTGCCATCCCATTTTTGTCTGTGCTTTCTGGGCATTCATCTGTCATCTCAAAGTCTCAGAATAGAGAAACACATTTTAGTTCATAAGAAAGCTTTTAATATTCTGATCTCATAGAATGGAAGTTTTTAATAATGGTTCCATGTTTCATAGTAGTCAAAAGAAGCCAGGCGTGGTGGCACATGCCTTTAATCCCAGCGCTGGGGAGGCAGAGGCAGGTGGATTTCTGAGTTCAAGGCCAGCCTGGTCTACAGAGTGAGTTCCAGGACAGCCAGGGCTACACAGAGGGCTACCCTGTCTCAAAACAAACAAACAAAAAAACAAAACAAAAAAAAGAAACAAACAAACATAGTAGTCAAAAGATACTCTTATATTGTTAGAGCAGGTAACAATGAATTCTTATTAATAGCATAGATATTTAGAATCTAACACATCTCAGAAATAAGACAAATAATATGACACTCAATG
Source organism: Mus caroli (assembly GCF_978045245.1). NCBI lineage: Eukaryota > Metazoa > Chordata > Mammalia > Rodentia > Muridae > Mus > Mus caroli. The sequence goes on along the minus strand of NW_028227263.1, from coordinate 74,281,072 downwards.
TTGTTACTGATGATGATTTTTCATAAGCAATGGCTCTACTGTGAGTGCCTAACAGAATGTACTGGTTTGGCTTTGAGGTGCATACCCCAGGAGTATATATGTCTGAGTGTTTCATCTATACCTGATACTTCCATGTTGTGAGGTTGATGGTCTCTGATTAATGGAGCCTGATAACAGTGGACTTGGATGTAGAAGTCTCAGATACTTCTCAAGTATCATGTCTACCTGGATGCTACCATGCTCCCCCAAAATGATGATAATGGACTGAACCTCTGAAACTGTAACTCATCCCCAATTAAATGCTTCCTTTTATGAGTTGTCATAGCATGGTGTCTCTTTATATCAGTTGAATACAGACTAAAACAGAGCTTGTACTAGGGAGTGGAGTATTGCTGTGCTCAACCTGATCTTGATGCTTGTTGGCATAATGTAGACTTTGGCACTTTGGATTATGAAGTGGAATCCTCTTGTTTCTTTGGAAAGTCAGTTGTGTTGGATGGTGTTTTGCCAAGACAAACATGTGAGGGAGTGATTTCCTGAAGCAGACACAAGGAAAGGTGTTTTTCTAAAGCATGCATGTGAAGGAACGTTTCACTAAAGCAGACATAAGTGAAAGGATATTTTGCTAAAGCAAGCATGTGAAAAGACATGAGATGAAAGGTTCTTCCCTAATGATACTTATGTATTGTTTGACCTTACATGCATTGTTGAACTCCATTTGTCATGACTTGAAATGCACCAAAAAACTTCTCAAGAAGTTTTTACAGCTTCTTGCCACTTCCTTGGACTGGGCTGATTGGCAGAGTGATGTCAAATGATACAGTCTCACATGGAGTTTTGCTAAGATAGACTCACATGCTGAGGCAAGGCACGTGGTGAGGTAAGGCCCATGGAGGACACATGATGTTTAGAGGGAATATAAATAGGAGGGAGGAAGAGCAGCTTGGCTTGGTTTGCTTTCAAAGCTAGCTTTGCAATGCTTCTTGGTCTCACTGGTCATTACTTTGCTGAGGGAGGCATGGAAGAGGAATTCTCTTTACATCTCTGGTGATCCTGGTTCCTCCTGGTGACTCATGCCATTTTAGCTGAGGCCTGGCTATCTCTGCTAGGTCATTCCACTACTGCTGATTCCTGTTTGCTATCCCAACACTACTGAACTAGATTGCTGGTGTATTTGTGAAGTGTTTGTGAGTGAATTGAGCTGCCATTGCTGACCTGTGAACTGAACTGCTGGTTTCCTGACAATAAAGATGGGATGTGCTTCAAAGATCAATTTCTAAACAGGTCCACGTCCCTCACATTCAAATAACCTTTCTTTTCCACTACTTCTGGTGGGTTGTGGGCTAGAAGAGAGGTTAAAGCATTTAAGAACCCATATTAAAATGAGGTTGAGAAAAAATTTAAGCTATAGGATTTAAGCAAAGCAGTTGAACACTTAAAGTAGCACTCAATGGGCCATGAGAGGAGTATGGAAGAAAGTGGCATATTGTTGAGAGCAATGTAGGTTATGACAGCCTGAATCAAGAGATTTCAGAGGAGAAGAATATTAATAACTGGCCTAGAGATCTTTCTTATGATGTTTTCGTGAAGAATATGACTGCTTTTGTCCTTGTCTGAAAAGTGTGCCTGAGGCCTGACATTGGGAGAGATTTCCAGACAGCCTAGTGATTGGTTAACAGTAATCAGTTTTATGTGGACCTACAATGAAAAGGAGCAAGATGAGCAAAAAGTATAAAATGGATAGTTTGAGGAGAAGTGGAACACCAGGAAGTGCAATAACGCTCAGTCCAGGGCTCAAGGAAATGAAAAACGTAAAGAAAAGCCTAATGCTTGAAGGAACAAAGGGCACAATGACCTCAGGGCAAGACTTCCCCATGCTAAGCTTCCAACTTGTGAAAAGGAATGAAAGAAAATATTCAGCAATGAAGGAAACCATTAAAAACAGAAAACTGATAAAAATGAATTTGAACAAAGGAGCCAAATTCCAGCTCCATCCAGCAGCAGAACTTGACAGCTTGAGCCATGTGGTTCTTGCTTTAGAGTTCAGGATACAAAAAAAGAGGTTGTGGAATCTCCCTCCATGGTTAAGGAAAACCACTGAGGTTTAGAAAAACACTGAGGTATGAGGGGTGTCTCTGCATGGTGACCCAGAAAGGACATTGTGTGAAGTTCTGAAGGTGAAGCCTGTATTTCTTTGAAGATCCCTCGATGTCAAAGATTCCAGCATCATGGGATACCTGCTGAAGAAAGCTGCCAACAGGGTGTGAAACTATCGAAAGAGAGAAGTGTGTTGCAATTAACAAAGCTGAAAGGAACTGGAGATCTGAAGAGGGCTTAAACATCAGACATGGAGATTCAGAGTTTGGAGTTTGCCCAGCTGGTTTTTGGACTTGCTTTGTCCAATATTTCCTTACTATGTTCCCTTCCCTCCTCTTTGGAAAGGAAATTTATTTCCTATGCCATTTTATGTTGGAAGTATGTAATATGCCTGTTGATATTATTTTATTAGGGTTTTAAACAGTGTTGAGACTGTTATGACGATGAGGACTTTTGAATGTGGACTGAATGCAGTTTTGCCTTGTGATGTGTCTAAAAGCCTGTGGGGCCAGGAAATGGAATGTAGTGGTTTGAACAAGAATGGTTCCCCATAAGCCCCCACCCCCATAGATTTAAACATTTGATCATCAAGGCGTGGTACTATTTGAAAGGATTAGGAGGTATGGCCTTGTTAGAGTAGGTATTCCCTTGTTGGAAGAAGCGTCACTGAGGATGGGCTTTGAGGTTTCAAGAATCCAAGCCAGGCCCTGTGGCTCTCTCTTCCTGCTGTGTGCAGATCAGAGTGTAGAACTCTCAGCTACTTCTCCAGCACCATGTCTGCCCGTGTGCTGTCATGCTCCCTGCCATGACAATAATGAACTAAACCTCTGAAACTATAAAGAAGCCCCAGTTAAATGCTTCTTTTGCATGATAAGTGTCATTTCCAGTGTTTCTTCACAGCAAAAGAACAAAGACTAAGTCAAAGCTGTTGGATATTATAGGCCAGCATTGAGTAGTCCCATTCTATGATTCCTAATCCACCAAAGTATGAAAAGTCCCTTTGCCCAAAGCTAGGTGACTCCACCATTCTTCCCTCAAGGAGATGGACAGAATCCTCTAAAAATCCTAAGCCAAAATAAAGACTCCCCTCCCCCCCCTTAAGTTGCTACTGTAAGGTATTTTGTTGCAGTACCAAGAGAAGTAGAGAATACTGGAGATTGTTATAGGCTGCATGGGGGCACTGCTCCACCACTGAGATTCCCATGATGGCTGATGGCTGCACTGAATCAGCTCAGTTAGCATCATCATCTGGCAGTTAGCATCACCATCTGCTACAGATGCTTGACTATGTTACATTGCAGCCAGCTTTTTGTGCCCATTAGGAAATTCCTTCAGACCGCACACTCACCTCTCATAGCCTACCTAGACAAATCTAAAATACAAAGATAGTAACCCAAGGTTATACCTCTGAAGCCTATTGGCCCTTCTCTCTAGGGAAAATTCTTTCCAAAATGCAGATGTATAGGGATTTCAGAGGTATCTGATGTGAGAGTTTTTTTTTTTTTTTGTCTTGATTACAGTGGAAACTGCACATCTCATAAGGGTACATAATAACCCTGGTATTTCCAGTTTCCTAGATTCTAGCAGCATGGTTTCACCCACCTGATGTGAAAACATGATATCCCACAAGACAGTGACTATAGCATAGAAGAGATCATTTCTGCCAATTCACCCATGAAATGAGAAAGTAAACAATATTCTTGCTCCTATCAGGGGAAAAAGACAGTAAGATTCTAGCACTTTCTAATAATAATTATTTAAGCCTAACGTCTTTATAGACCAAAAGATGCCTCCCAGGTATCTAGGGCTTATTGATTATATTCTTTTGATTAACTTTATTAATTTTTAAACCAATGTTTGGTGTTTAAGCCTCCTGCCCATGTAAAGGCTACTCATTTTTCACACAAATGACACTCACACACAGCCTTATGCCCTTCTTTGACCAATACAATATCTAAGAAGTAAACTTGGTTATATCTAAGCACAAGTTTCAAAAGCCAGCTGCTGGCCCACTGTGCTCTGGCCAGTGAGCCCAGGAATCCTCTTGCCTTTGCATCCCCAGTGCTGGGATAACAAAGTGCACACCACCACTTCTTGTATTTCTCTAATGAGTGCTGGGGATTGAGCTCAGGTCACCATGCTTGCTCAATATGCACTGCTCAAGGTCATTCTCCAGGCCCTGTCTGTACACTCTTCAGTCAATGATCTTTCATGGCTAGACATGAAATGATTTTTAAAAGATTTCATAACTCCTAAGAAAATAGAATTTTTTTCAGCTCTCATATTAGGCATATGATGAGTTTTGACTTTTTGCTGGTATCTCTGAGGTCTGTGTTCTCTTAGCCATAGACACTGTCTCCCTAGATCAGTCAACACACAGCAGGTTTCCATGTTGATTAAATGAATTATTTAAATATGATGATTTTCATTTCAGAAGTAGGAAAAACATTGAAGATGTGTGAGACTTTTATGAATTCCAGTCAAGTTTTGATGCAATCAATGTTTTCTTAAAAAATAACAGTTCACCTATGAACAGGAGACTTTCCGTGAAACTACAGTAAACACAGTGAGTGAATTATCTAGTATAAGAAACAGATTTAACCCAGATGTAAATGTATCCCCAGAGAGCCTCACAAGATATTTCAGTGTCCAGTGACTTGCAAGATTCGTGATCCATGTCAATCAATCATCTGAATGCTACAGCAACAACCATACTTTATGGGTGTTCCCCATCAATAGCAACTCAAAATAATGAACTTTCAATACTATTTCTCTTAGATTACTAGTTTTTAAGTATTTTAGCACTTCTCTCTAATTTTTAATATTCATCCAATTTCTTTTGAACTAAAAAATTCAATTAATTTGTAGCTTGACATTTCCACATTTAACTCTGACATTTAGGAGTTCCTTGGGTAAGAATATGTAAATAAGATGATGGCTCCAGGCTTAATCCAGGAAAGAACAAGAAACTACCTCACTAGAGTGAATGTCATGAGCTGTTCACTTAAGTGTGTTATACTGCAATGGATTTCTAGAGCCCTATGGTTTCCAAAAGCCTTTTATAAAATTACAAACAAACAAACAAACATTTAAGAACTTTGCATGTGCCTGACACCTTGGAAGATGCTGACTCTAGTCCTTCATAATTAGCTTCATCCCACCTTTCCAGGGTCATCTTCCAAGACTCAAACTGGAACATCCCCCAAGCTACTGTAAGGATGATGGAAGAAATTTTTAGAATGCAGGGAAGTCCAAAGTCCTATAAATCAATTAGTGTGAAGCAGGTGACTGATTATGATGAATTACATCAGTGTGCTAATAAAAATAAATTGGAGACCGTAAAATTAATAGTAGGTGTACTGGCTATTTTTGTGTCAACTTGACACAGCTGGAGTTATCACAGAGAAAGGAGCTTCAGTTGAGGAAATGCCTCAGTGAGATCCAACTGTAAGGCATTTTCTCAATTAGTGATCAAGGGGGAAAGGCCCCTTGTGGGTGGGACCATCCCTGGGCTGGTAGTCTTGGGTTCTATAAGAGAGTAGGCTGAGCAAGCCAGGGGAAGCAAGCCAGTAAGAAACATCCTTCCATGGCCTCTGCATCAGCTCCTGCTTTCTGACCTGCTCGAGTTCCAGTCCTGACTTCCTTTGGTGATGAACAGCAATATGGAAGTGTAAGCTGAATAAACCCTTTCCTCCCCAACTTGCTTCTTGGTCATGATGTTTGTGTAGGAATAGAAACCCTGACTAAGACAGTAGGTAAAATTGAGAGACCATAGTGATTGATTAGGATTGTGGCTGGGATTTGTGGAAAAGAAAGAAATAAGTGAAGGACAAATCTAAGGGCTTTGTTTGTGTGTTTGCTTTCCTGTCTATGAACTGTAGCTGTGTCATTCCTTGTTCATCACTGAAAATGATAGGGCTCGATCACCTGGAAAGTTGTGAAGAAGGAACACTTTGATGATATATTATACTCCAGAAGATAAACTGGGTCAGAAATACAAGTTTATGAGCAATTTTACAATGAGAGCAAGTGGATTACTCAACTAGAGCCTTGGATGACATTCCATCTGACATGAAGAACTCTTATGAATAAAAAATTGTGTCCCATTTCAGAAATATTTAGTCTAAACACAGTAAGTTAGACATAGTAAATGCTATTGTAATCTTTATCTTGATATCCTTCCCATAGATACAAAGATGTAATTCATTATAGTAGAACCAATATTAAGACCACTTTTCTTTGTTGTCAGATGAAAAGAAATCAAAATACAGATTTTCCTGTTACTTCAGGAGTCCAGATTCAGAAGAGGATGTGGGTGGGTAGAAGAGGAATTTTTTCCTTAGACCATGGTGTCAAATTAACACTTTGAAGCTTCGAAGGCCACGCCCACATGGAGAAAGCAGATGGTAGGCTGGAGGTCCTACCTCTAAGAAGGTCCATTCCTTCTTAGAGTCACAGATAACCTCTATGATCCTCATGTATCCCACATTACAGAGTGTGCTCCAACAGAAACACGTGTCTGTAAATCTGTGCTAATCCAGTAATATTCTTAATGATAATCCCATCTACCAACACATGAATAGAAATTCCCTTCAGATCTTAACATTTGTGATGGGATTTTTGTTCTTTTTACCCTCTTGTTCCTGAAATCCTTTCTAGGGCAGTATGTATGCTTCAAGTTGCAATAGTAGGTGTTTTAATGTCATAGAGGTAAGCATTGTTCACTTAAATCATGCTTGCCCCATCCATCAGCTAGTGGCTCTCAAGTGTGAGCATGTTTGCTGACCTTGAAGACTGAAGGATTGTGTGGAAGGAGAGAGCGATTCACTTTCTCTTTCCCACGGACTGTTTTGAGTTAATTTTCATGAGATGATAGAGTTCGATTTTCTTCTGATCCAAATGAAAGTTTCTGTCTGTGTGAAGTCACTGAGTTCTTCAGGGAACGTATAGGAAAGTCAGGAACCCTACAGAAGGAAATCACATTTTTAAATGGCATCGTGGGCCTCAGTTGATCATTGACCTTTCTTACGTTTGTTAAAGCTTGGATTTATTTAACTAAAATAAGGATTAGGTTTAGGGCTAGGGTTAGTGAAGCATTTCTTTCTCTGTAGGTCTTCATAATTACCAACTTGTACACAAGCTCTCATTCTTAATGGTTTTTCCATGTTCCTGGGTTATAAAACTTTGTGTGTGGGGGAAGCCCTGCCTTTGCATGTGCTCTTCAACAGAACCTGCTCCAGGAATGTTCCATGGATCCCTTGGCTCTGGCTCCAGCTCATTCTTCTTGATAGCTGGCCAGTACTGGCCTTTAGGAGAGAGGCCCCGTGCTAAAACTTTCTAGAGAGAATGCATCTTGCCTTTCAGTGTGCCACAGCTCCCTGGAGGGAGGCAATTCACCCTTTGTGTTTTCCCTTCTCTTATCCACATCTGGAGAGAACACACCAATTTGTCTGTTGGTTTAAAGAGGAGGCTTTGCAATCCCACAAGAAACAGTTTGCCACTGGGGATATTTCACCAAGTGTGGGAGATGAGAATGTGCTTCTGGACACAGCTGTACCTCACATACCCTGGTGCAAGTATTTCCTATCTTCCTTGTCTGATATGAGCAGCTGGAAAAATGTAACATCTATGTTCTGCCAAGGCACTGTGAAGAGAGCCCTAAAGTATGGTCTGAGAATTCTAGGAAGATCTTTATCATTTCATCCAGCTACCCTGGGCAAATGTATTCTTTAAGAGGATGTACAATGCCTCAAATATAGAGTCACTGGGGAAAAGTTATATAGCACTCACACAAATTCAAGTTTCATATACATAGCAAATGATCATTTAGTTACATAGTTAACCCATGACCTGTGACACATGAACCTTGGGACACGTCCATACAAGATATGTTTTCATGTTCTGAATCTAGCTGGCTGACATAAGCGTTCTCAGTGGACTTTTAAAGAATGTGATCTTATATTCTCCTAGGATATTTTAACATAATTTCATTTAATTTTAATGGTACTTTAATATCCACATGACCATCTCTATTAACACAAAGACACAAACCTCGTAGAGCTAAGACCCTTGCTCTATTTTCCACTTCCCATGAGTGGCAGAGAGATGCATTATAGACAGGTCACTTGACTTCAAAGCCCACCATCATCCCAACTCTCCCAAGGGGTTTAAAGCCTGTTAGGAACACTTGGCAGCTCACTCATCTCCATGATGCAAGCTAATGCCTAGAAAGCTGACCTTCAGCACTCAGAGCCCTCCTCTGAGGTTCACAATGTAATTATAGAGCTCAGTGTTCACTGCAGACACATGCATCATCATACTAATTAACTAGCCGTCTTAATTACCAGGTTCCCCAGGGAAGCTGCTGTGCCGAGGCCAGTATTGCATGAATACTCAAAACAGACATTATCTCTTCTCTCAGCGGAGAGAAGTGATGAAAGCATGAGACAGAAGGAGGCTGTAGGGTGGTGCCAATAAGGACCGCTCTGAAGGGCTCACAGCAAAGAACAGTGACACTGGGTTATGTGTTCCTGAGGCAGGTTAAACAGAGCCACACTGAGAGACTTAAGGCAGTGAGGTCCACTGGGCTGAACCTCTGCTGGTATGTCTCACAAAATAGTAAGGTAGCCATTCCCTTATTGCTTGCTCCCACCAACATCTCACTAGTGAGTTCTTTTAAAAAATATTTTATATATACGTATATATACATATATATTTGTGTAAGAATTATGTATATCTGTATGTATATATGTGTATATATGTATATGTATGTATGTCTATGTCTGTGTCTATGCCTGTCTATGTCTGTGTCTGTGTCTGTGTCTGTGTCTATGTCTGTGTCTGTGTCTGTATCTATATCTAAGTATACATGCAGAAGGGCTTAAACTCTCTGAACAGAGAGAAAAATAAGTCAATCAACTCCTGGTTCCATTGGCTGCCAGCAATGTTTTAAGTTCTAAAGCATCTTCAGATTGTTCACGGTCTACACACCACTCACCACTAATACCACTGTCACCCTACCCATCAGGTAGTGACTATGATATGACCTTAGCCACAGACCTTGTTTGGAATCTGCAGGTTGATACTGAAAACATTTTAATGAGAAAAACCATGCCAACTATTCACAGAGATGAGAATTATCTAGAAACTCTAATTAGATATTGGCAGTTAGTACATTGAATGGTACTGACCTTGACAGTACCATTTCTACAGAGGGTTCATTGAAGTGGAGGAGTGGATAGAGTGAATGTGGATGATCTCATCCCATGAGCTAGGTGCTCAGATGAAATCAAAGTAGAAAAGGAAGGAATGCAGCTGAGGGCTGGAATTCTCCTTCCTCTGCTTCCTGGCTTGTCTCTGAACTGCTCTGTTCTGTCATTTTCTCCCCACCAAGAGAGACTGAGTCCCCTGAAACTGTGAGCCAACACATCTCCTGAGTATTCTGCCATGACAACCAGAACAGTAATCTGGCTGTAGATGGGAGCTCAACAAATTCAAGTCCAGCACAAGTGAGCACCAGGCCCTAGACAGCTTGCCTGTGATCTCATGTGATTCTGGCTGTAGATGGGAGCTCAACAAATTCAAGTTCTTTGCACTTCTACAGAGCAAGACTATGATACTCTTAATTCCAAACACCACAGCACAGCCACTATCCTCAACTGCCCTCTCAGATGGCTGAAGAGGAACAGAATCCTAACAGACTAAGCTAACAGATAAAAACTAAGATGCTTCGTCTGTGTGCTCCCCTGGAATAGAATGTGGGGCTTTGTACATGCTAAGCACTCTGTCTACAACTGAGAAACCCCCATAGGAATACCTTTGGTTTTTAACTTTTATCACTAATCAAAACTGGAAAGTATAATCACCCTTCATTCATACTTGGGTATCTGGCATAAACATTTGGAAAGTTGCTCTTCTCATCCCTCCAGGGTTATGGGTTTGAATCCTGTGTCTTTATGGGGGCTGCTGATTATTTTCCCTCATAAAGAGTGAGTTTCCATCCTTTCCCGTGCTGGCCAGGCCTTCAGTTATTTTATGAGAGTATTAGCATCCATCATCACCACTAATTGCTACTTACTAAAGAATCATACAGTGGCGTACAGATCAGAGACACACTTGAGAGAACCCATGCTCCAGGAGGAGAGAGAAGTCACAGACATGAATTAGCTTCTTTTCATGCATGTAAAGATGCCTGTCTGTCCTTTCCTGACTCGCAGGAATGCTGCCAAGGAGAAGGGTTCTGGAATCCTAATCTATTAGCACTAAATAGCAAGATAAAGCTGACATGAATCCAAATGACAGGATGCCTTCGACAGCTCCTATTATTAATTCCAAGAAGGGGAGCAGCAGTGAGAGCTAAGGATTAGCCCCTTCTCCTTTGAGAAACTTATTCCTGCTGTCTTCCTGTAAGCAATTACCTGTAGAAAGGCGGGCATGCTGTCAGGTGTGGAAGGCTATTGGAAGCAATGGCCATAATCAGAACCAAAAGTGTTCTTGATGCTCAGGGCTCCATCTCCATTTTTCTTCTGGAACTTGTCCCATTTGTTGGCTCAATGTTGAGGTTCCCCTACCCCTGCCAACAGTGCTGAGCCTGTTGACTTTTTCACAAATGGTACCAGCTTTTCCTGTAGAAGATGCATTCACATCTGCTTACAGAAGACATTTTCTGTTGATCTGTCATCCTGAACAGAATAATAATTATTTTTTACAAATGTAGTAACTGAGTTCTTCTAAGGAGTGTTGAGTATTAGGATCCTTACAGAAACATGAAGAGCTTTGTCATGGGGAGCCATGCCTCCTGGGCTCACCTTGGGTCTTATGGGTTTACTTTTCTGTGAACTCTTGTGTCTCACTGTGCATGGCAAAAGTCACAACCACAGAAGGACATGCCACCTCATTCTACCCTTCTGAATGTCACAGCTTACTGAAAACGTGTAGGCCCAACCAAGTTTCCACATTTTGTACAAATGACTACAATGGAAAGACAAATGCCTTCTCAAAGAAAGTAGGAACAAAACCAGCCCCCATCCTTTAGTGATGTGATAATTCATATGTGTGCTCTTTATGACATATATACCAGGAAATCAGTAACAACCACAACATTAACTGTTAGTTTATTTAGGTAATGAATACATTTTAAAAGCTAGTTTGGTTATGCTCTCCAGAGCCAAAATACTAGGGATTAAATTCTAGCTCCAGCAATGACTGCAGGGCATTTGCCACATAACTTCAGCTTTCTGTGTATTCTTTCCCACATAGAAGAGATAAAAATAAGCTTATACATGACAGTGCTTGGAACAATGGTTGTCATTCCTGAATAAAAGTTTGGAAATAATTGCATGTTAGTATTTTCTATATTATATTTTCCTCGGATTCCTAAAATTTTTTGTTTTATCATTATTATTTAAATGCAATCCTAAAATATTTGTGTTAATAAATTATGCTAATATTATATATATATTAATATGTTCTATAATATGTTTTACATCTGTGGTAGTCATTAAACAGATTCTGGGCAGACAAGTTAGTACAATGGGTAAAGGCTCTTTCTGCCAAACCTGCCTGAGTATCTGAGTTCAATCCCTGAATATCCACCTGGTAAGAAAGACCCAAGTCACACAGGTTGTCATGTGGAGTGGTGCTGGCAGGCTCTGAGCAATTCTAATCTGACGAGTCTATTAATAACCAGATAAATGCCCCATAACTTGCCAGTTGAGTCCTTCTCTGTTCCATGTGTGTCCTCAGGGAGAGCTTCTCTTGGCCATGTGCTCATGGTCCATCATGCCTTGTGGTAGCCTCCTTTTTCTCCTTTCCTTTATCCTTCTCTCCCTTTGTGGTCCATACATGAGATCTCTTCACTTGATCCTAAGCTCCGCCTTCCTCTCTTTCCTGCCCAGTCACAAGTTCTAGCATCTTATTTACCAATCAGGGATTATTGGGGAGTATTCCTTACAGTACACTCATCAATACAATGCCCATGTCCAGATTGCAACCTGAGCTTGTGGTACAGAACTCAGCACCTGAATAATACACAGTGCACATAACCAACCTCAACACTTATGTGAGTGCTCTCTCTCTCTCTCTCTCTCTCTCTCTCTCTCTCTCTCTCTCTCTCTCTCTCTCTCACACACACACACACACACACACACACACACACACACAAATGTATGTATTTTTTTAAGATGGAATCTGTCACTCTTTATGTGCATAACTTTTATCAAGTTTTGGTAAAAACGAATTATTTGTTCATGAGAAATTCTTGGAAACAGACATCCTCATCTGTGCTGTTGATAGCTTAAATAGCAGCACAACTACCTTCCCTTTAAAGACTGGCAGGGCTTTCCCTCCATGCCCCCCTCCATGTTCCTTCTGAGGATATAGACTTCACATGTGTGTGGTCCTTCCTACAGCAAATCTTGGGGATTTTACCTAAAGGATCTGTTTCATTGCAAGCCCACTGGCTTCTGTAGTGCAACATGATGTTTGATTTTGTTTTTAATTCCTGTGCACCTTCACCCCCTCCTCTGCACTGTTTCTTCATCTGTGCTGTTTTTCTATTGGTTGTTTAGTGATCGACATCAGAATCCCAGCTTACTCAAGGCATACTCTCTATTTCCCTGAGTGGCTGATATCTAACATCTTAATTCCTTACTGTGTCACTGATGGAATGAGACAAGCCCATGTTGTCCTTTCCATCCTTCTTGATTTGAATGCGAAGCTGGAGCATCTGGCATGAGACTCCCAGGCTGCAGGAGCTCCACATCTCAGTCACTTTCTACACACTGGTTAGATTGTCATCATTTTTTAGGTAACTTAAGGTTATGTAGCATGCGTTTTAGTACCAAGCTCATATGAAGAAATAATTTATTAGTATCCACCCAGGTAGAGAATTTGTCTCCTATTGTTAGTTAGAAGGTTTTATTGACATGCCATGACATAATGCTGATCTTTTGTCCGTTGTGATTTACAGTGGTGTACTTGTGACTTAATGTACAGCTACTATTTTATATGACTCATGGGCAAACTGGTCTTTCTTTTTTTTTTAATTTTTAATATTTTTATTACATATTTTCCTCAATTACATTTCCAATGTTATCCCAAAAGTCCCCCATAGCGCCCCCCACTTCCCTACCCACCCATTCCCATTCTTTTGGCCCTGGCATTCCCCTATATTGGGGCATATAAAGTTTGCAAGTCCAATGGGCCTCTCTTTCCATTGATGGCCGACTAGACCATCTTTCGATACATATGCAGCTAGAGACAAGAGCTCCGGGGTTCTGGTTAGTACATCATGTTGTTCCAACAATAGGGTTGCAGATCCCTTTAGCTCCTTGGGTACTTTCTCTAGCTTCTCCATTGGGAGCCCTGTGATACATCCAATAGCTGACTGTGAACATCCACTCCTGTGTTTGCTAGGCCCCGGCATCGTCTCACAAGAGACAGCTATATTTGGGTCCTTTCAGCAAAATCTTGCTAGTGTATGCAATGGTGTCAGCGTTTAGAAGCTGATTATGGGACGAATCCCTGGATACAGCAGTCTCTAAATGGTCCATCCTTTCATCACAGCTACGAACTTTGTCTCTGTAACTCCTTCCCTGGGTGTTTTGTTCCCAATTCTAAGAAGGTGCACAGTGTCCACACTTTGGTCTGCATTCTTCTTGAGTTTCATGCGTTTATCAAATTGTATCTTATATCTTGGGTATCCTAAGTTTTGGGCTAATATCCACTTATCAATGAATACATATTGTGTGAGTTCTTTTGTGATTGTGTTACTTCACTCAAGATGATGCCCTCCAGGTCCATCCATTTGCCTAGGAATTTCATAAATTCATTCTTTTTAATAGCTGAGTAGTACTCCATTGTGTAAATGTACCATAATTTCTGTATCCATTCCTCTGTTGAGGGACATCTGGGTTCTTTCCAGCTTCTGGCTATTATAAGTAGGGCTGCTATGAACATAGTGGAGCATGTGTCCTTTTTACCGGTTGGGCCATCTTCTGGATGTATGCCCAGGAGAGGTATTGCTGGATCCTCCGGTAGTACTATGTCCAATTTTCTGAGGAACCGCCAGACTGATTTCCAGAGTGGTTGTAAAAGCTTGCAATCCCACCAACAATGGAGGAGTGTTCCTCTTTCTCCACATCCTCGCCAGCATCTGCTGTCACCTGAATTTTTGATCTTAGCCATTCTGACTGGTGTGAGGTGGAATCTCAGGGTTGTTTTGATTTGCATTTCCCTGATGATTAAGGATGTTGAACATTTTTTCAGGTGTTTCTCTGCCATTCGGTATTCCTCAGGTGAGAATTCTTTGTTCAGTTCTGAGCCCCATTTTTTAATGGGGTTATTTGACTTTCTGGAGTCCACCTTCTTGAGTTCTTTATATATATTGGATATTAGTCCCTTATCTGATTTAGGATAGGTGAAGATCCTTTCCCAATCTGTTGGTGGTTTTTTTGTCTTATTGATGGTGTCTTTAGCCTTGCAGAAGCTTTGCAGTTTCATGAGGTCCCACTTGTCAATTCTGGATCTTACAGCACAAGCCATTACTGTTCTATTCAGGAATTTTTCCCCTGTGCCCATATCTTCAAGGCTTTTCCCCACTTTCTCCTCTATAAGTTTCAGTGTCTCTGGTTTTATGTGTAGTTCCTTGATCCACTTAGACTTGACCTTAGTACAAGGAGATAGGAATGGATCGATTCGCATTCTTCTACATGTTAACAACCAGTTGTGCCAGCAACATTTGTTGAAAATGCTTTCTTCCACTGGATGTTTTTAGCTCCCTTGTCAAAGATCAAGTGACCGTAGGTGTGTGGGTTCATTTCTGGGTCTTCAATTCTATTCCATTGGTCTATTTGTCTGTCACTATACCAGTACCATGCAGTTTTTATCACAATTGCTCTGTAGTAGAGCTTTAGGTCCGGCATGGTGATTCCACCAGAGGTTCTTTTATCCTTGAGAAGAGTTTTTGCTATCCTAGGTTTTTTGTTATTCCAGATGAATTTGCAGATTGCACTTTCTAATTCGTTGAAGAATTGATTTGGAATTTTGATGGGGATTGCATTGAATCTGTAGATTGCTTTTGGCAAGATAGCCATTTTTACAATGTTGATCCTGCCAATCCATGAGCATGGGAGATCTTTCCATCTTCTGAGATCTTCTATAATTTCTTTCTTCAGAGACTTGAAGTTTTTATCATACAGATCTTTCACTTCCTTAGTTAGAGTCACGCCAAGATATTTTATATTGTTTGTGACTATTGAGAAGGGTGTTGTTTCCCTAATTTCTTTCTCAGCCTGTTTATTCTTTGTGTAGAGAAAGGCCATTGATTTGTTTGAGTTAATTTTATATCCAGCTACTTCACCGAAGCTGTTTATCAGGCTTAGGAGTTCTCTGGTGGAATTTTTAGGGTCACTTATATATACTATCATATCATCTGCAAAAAGTGATATTTTGACTTCATCTTTTCCAATTTGTATCCCTTTGATCTCCTTTTGTTGTTGAATTGCTCTGGCTAGGACTTCAAGTACAATGTTGAATAGGTATGGAGAAAGTGGACAGCCTTGTCTAGTCCCTGATTTTAGAGGGATTGCTTCAAGCTTCTCACCATTTACTTTGATGTTGGCTACTGGTTTGCTGTAGATTGCTTTTATCATGTTTAGGTATGGGCCTTGAATTCCTGATCTTTCCAAGACTTTTATCATGAATGGGTGTTGGATCTTGTCAAATGCTTTTTCCGCATCTAACGAGATGACCATGTGGTTTTTGTCTTTGAGTTTGTTTATATACTGGATTACGTTGATGGATTTCCGTATATTGAACCATCCCTGCATCCCTGGGATGAAACCTACTTGGTCAGGATGGATGATTGTTTTGATGTGTTCTTGGATTCGGTTAGCAAGAACTTTATTGAGGATTTTTGCATCAATATTCATAAGGGATATTGGTCTGAAGTTTTCTATCTTTGTTGGGTCTTTTTGTGGTTTAGGTATCAGAGTAATTGTGGCTTCATAGAATGAGTTGGGTAGAGTACCTTCTGTTTCTATTTTGTGGAATAGTTTGTGAAGAACTGGGATTAGATCTTCTTTGAAGGTCTGATAGAACTCTGCACTAAACCCATCTGGTCCTGGGCTTTTTTTAGTTGGGAGACTATTAATGACTGCTTCTATTTCTTTGGGGGATATAGGGCTGTTTAGATCATTAACCTGATCTTGATTCAACTTTGGTACCTGGTATCTGTCTAGGAACTTCTCCATTTCATCCAGGTTCTCCAGTTTTGTTGAGTATAGCCTTTGGTAGAAGGATCTGATGGTGTTTTGGATGTCTTCAGGATCTGTTGTTATGTCTCCTTTTTCATTTCTGATTTTGTTAATTAGGATGCTTTCCCTGTGCCCTCTAGTGAGTCTGGCTAAGGGTTTATCTATCTTGTTGATTTTCTCAAAGAACCAGCTCCTTGATTGGTTGATTCTTTGAATAGTTCTTCTTGTTTCCACTTGGTTGATTTCGCCCCTGAGTTTGATTATTTCCTGCCGTCTACTCCTCTTGGGTGAATTTGCTTCCTTTTGTTCTAGTGCTTTTAGGTATGTTGTCAAGCTGGTAATGTGTGCTCTCTCTAGTTTCCTTTTGGAGGCACTCAGAACTATGAGTTTTCCTCTTAGAAATGCTTTCATTGCGTCCCATAAGTTTGGGTATGTTGTGGCTTCATTTTCATTGAACTCTAAAAAGTCCTTAATTTCTTTCTTTATTCCTTCCTTGACCAAGGTATCATTGAGAAGAGTGTTGTTCAGTTTCCACGTGAAGGTTGGCTTTCTATTATTTATTTTGTTATTGAAGATCAGCCTTAGTCCATGGTGATCTGATAGGATGCATGGGACAATTTCAATATTTTTGTATCTGTTGAGGCCTGTTTTGTGACCAATTATATGGTCAATTTTGGAGAAAGTACCATGAGGTGCTGAGAAGAAGGTATATCCTTTTGTTTTAGGATAGAATGTTCTGTAGATATCTGCCAGATCCATTTGATTCATAACTTCTGTTAGTTTCACTGTGTCCCTGTTTAGTTTCTGTTTCCATGATCTGTCCATTGGTGAAAGTGGTATGTTGAAGTCTCCCACTATTATTTAATGAGGTGCAATGTGTGCTTTGAGATTTACTAAAGTTTCTTTAATGAATGTGGCTGCCTTTGTATTTGGAGCATAGATATTCAGGATTGATAGTTCCTCTTGGAGGATTTTACCTTTGATGAGTATGAAGTGTCCCTCCCTGTCTTTTTTAATGACTTTGGGTTGGAAGTCAATCTTATCAGATATTAGAATGGCTACTCCAGCTTGTTTCTTCATACCATTTGCTTGGAAAATTGTTTTCCAGCCTTTCATTCTGAGGTAGTGTCTATCTTTTTCTCTGAGATGAGTTTCCTGTAAGCAGCAAAATGTTGGGTCTTGTTTGTGTAGCCAGTTTGTTAGTCTATGTCTTTTTATCGGGGAGTTGAGTCCATTGATATTAAGAGATATTAAGGAAAAGTAATTGTTGTTTCCTGTTATTTTTGTTGTTAAAGTTGGCATTCTGTTCTTGTGGCTGTCTTCTTTTAGGTTTGTTGAGGGATTACCTTCTTGTAGTTTCTAGGGCGTGGTTCCTGTCCTTGTATTGGTTTTTTTCTGTTATTATCCTTTGAAGGGCTGGATTCGTGGAGAGATAATGTGTGAATTTGGTTTTGTCGTGGAATACTTTGCTTTCTCCATCTATGTTAATTGAGAGTTTGGCTGGGTATAGTAGCCTGGGCTGGAATTTGTGTTCTTTTAGTGTCTGTATAACATCCGTCCAGGATCTTCTGGCTTTCATAGTCTCTGGTGAAAAATCTGGTGTAATTCTGATAGGCTTGCCTTTATATGTTACTTGGCCTTTTAAACACGTCTTTCTTATTGAATAGTCTTCAATAAAACTTCAACCAGATCTGCTCACAGATAGCAACTTTTTAAAGTTGCTTTGTAAAGTAGACAACTCTATTCATTTATTAAGTTGTTTGAGTTTTTTCTTTTTTCCTTCCTTTCATATTTCTTTCTCCTGTCTTCCCCTTCTCTTTCTTTCTTCCACATTTTCCTCCTCCTCCTTTCTCCCCTTTCTTCCTCCTCCTATCCCTCCTTCCTCTTCCACTTCTTTTTACTCCCCTTCTTCTTACTTCTCCTTCTTCCTCTTCTTCTCCCTTCTTCCTCTTCCTCCTCCTTCCTTCTCCTCCTTCTTCCTCTTCATTCTTCTTCCTCATCCTCCTAGCTCCCCCTCCTTCTGCCTCCTCTTTCTTTTCCTACCTCTCCTCCTTCCTCTTACACTTCTTCTTTTTTTCTCCCATCCTTCTTACTTTTCCTTCCTCCTCCTCCCCCTCCTTCCTCCTCTTCCTTTTTCTTTCTCCTTTTCTTCTGCTCCCCCTTCTTTTTCTGACAAGCTGGCCTCAGTCTCACTGTGTACTAAATGCAGACCTGGAGTTTCCTTCTAGGCACTCCACTGTTGGAATAAGAGGTACATATGACCACAGCCAGGGTTTATAGGTGTGGTACACTTTTGCTTACATTTGTCTACTTTAGAATAACAGAAGAAGATAACATCAACTCAATAGTGCTTCTGTTTCTCTAGATAACAACAAGTAGTTGCTAGCTGTGAGCAGCCATGCCTTCTTATTGGTCTCTGTGATTTTAAGGATAATAGTTCCTTCATTTGTGCTCCATTCACATCTTGATTTCCCTGACACTCTCTGTCAGTGATGAAGACAGGATTTGTCACCCTGTAATGACTCTTGATGCAGGGGTGAACTCACTGTGTTCTAGTTTCTGTCAAGCCTTTGACATATTCAAGGATGTAGACACATCCTATTTTTTCACTAGGCATTTTCCTCTTTCCTGATCATAAAATGCAGTGGGTTAGCTACTTCCAAGTCTTTACTTTCTTTCTTCAGCCATTTTTTTTCCGAGACAGGGTTTTTCTGTGTAGCCCTGGCTGTCCTGGAACTCACTTTGTAGACCAGGCTGGCCTTGAACTCAGAAATCCTCTTGCCCCTGCCTCCCGAGTGCTGGGATTAAAGGCATGCGCCACCATGCCCGGCTTTTCTTCAGCCTTTTATTAGTTCATTCAAATTAATTTTCTATCATTTTCATGAAAAAAGGAACATTTTCTGAGATACTTTTTATGCTCAAAATTGTCTGTGTGCCTGAGAATATGGCTCCATAGGCAAAATGCTTCCCTGGAAAGCATAAGATAAGGACCCAAGTTCTAGGATTTCTAGGAGTTCTAGGATTCTCTAGAACTCATGTGTAAAGCCTTGGGTGGCTCCTGTATCTGCAGCACTAGAGTGGCCCAGACAAATAACTTCCTGCCCAGCCTCCGAATCAATGAGCTTCATGTTTAGTGAGATGCCCTGTCTCAAAAGGTAGTAGGGCAGAGTAATTGAGTGAAGACATCCCATGTCAACCTCAGGTCTCCCTATGGCTACACATTCATGTGCATGAACAGGTCATAGAGACTGACTCACAGAACCACACTACAAAGCAACACACACACACACACAGAGGGAGGGAGGGAGGGAGGGAGGGAGGGAGGGAGGGAGGGAGGGAGGGAGAGAGAACACACACACACAAACACACACACATTTTCTGTGAACTGTACAAATGCAATCATAGCTTGAGGAATTGTTGCCTTACATACTCATCAAGGGTCCTGTAGGATTTTCCCTTCTCAAGGGGCTGCATAGGATAAACCAAATAAACACCTTGTGTTCATTTTCCCTTGCAGGTTACTTAATCTTTTTAAAAAATGTTTATTTACTCTTTCAGGCATGAGTGCAATGTTTTATCTTGTATCCAGTCTCCATTTCCCCCTGCAATACCTGTAGACCCCAGAACACATTCATCTCCACTTCCTGCTCTCTTTTTTTTCCATATCTTGTCTTGTTTGTTCACCCAATCTTGTGTTTTATTGAGACCACTATTGTCACTGAAAATTAAAGCGGACTCTGAAGCTTCCATTTCATTAACTGTCACCTGACACATTTCATAGCCTTTCCTATTCGGGGTCATGGTTTGAGTGTTTGTTTTTTTATTGTGGTAGAAAATGTTTATGGTTAATATTTTTGATCAGGGGGTGGAGAGATGGTCAGTTGTTAATAAATAGGATGTTCTTTCAGGGGACCTGGGTTCGAATCCCAGAGTCTTCATGATGACTCAAAACTGTCTGTAACTCTAGTTCCAAGCATCTCACACCCTGTTCTAGTTTCCTTGGGCCCTGCATCCATGTGGTACACAGACACATTTAGGCAAACACTCATAAACATGAAAATAGATACTAAAAAAAATACTTGTTCTATTAATAGCTTGTGCTGTTCTTCCTCAAGCAATATCAGAAACATTGAATAGTTTTGTAGATGTTATACCGTTAATCTAACACTTTCTAAACACTTTAAATACTTCTTTTTGTATTTGATTTCTCATTTCTGACCCCAGTGTCTTCATTATGACTTCTTCTGAGATGCTTATGTCCTTTCCCTTCGTCTTGGTTTTAGTGATGATGTCGTTTCTTCATGAGCTTTTTCCTGAAGATTGTCAGTTCATAAGCTTAATGTTCTGTTTCCTGTTTCAAGTCTCTCACTCTGGCTTCATAGTCTTTCTCTTAAAGGTAATCAACTCCTTAAGGTTTAAAATATTTGCATCATGTGGCCTAAGAGATGACTCAGCAGTTAAAAAGAAGTGTTTGCTACTTTTCCAAAGGCCCCAACTTCAGTTCCCAACACCCTCATTGGGCAGCTCACAGTTTCTTGTAACCATAGCTCCAGGTGCCCTCTCGAGCTTCCTCAGGCACCTGTACATGTTTGCATGTGCTCAACACACACACATACACACACACACACACACACACACACACACACATGCATGTGTGCATTTACAACAACATATAAACATATAAAAGTACATCAAATTAAAATTAAGATAGATCTTTGGTTTTGTATACATACATGTTTGGTGGTTCCTTTGTCTGTGTTATTCTCTCTCTCTCTCTCTCTCTCTCTCTCTCTCTCTCTCTCTCTCTCTCTCTCTCATTGTCTTCCAGATGTTTAGGGAAGAGGAAGTTCTGCCATGCCCTTTGTAGTGGCTCCCACTTTGATTTTCCTGCCCTCCCCCTCCCAGATATTAACTGATGACCAGTTACCAGTTGATGATCTAGAAATGTATGGCAACAAGCCAGCATAAAATACTGAAAAATTAATATATGTGCTAATAGATGTGTGTATATGTGAAACATTTAAGTTATGGCTTCTTAATTATCTACATCTAATATTTCATGAGGTATATTTAAATACAGAAGATTATCCATTTCCTCTGGGATTTTTAAGAAGTGCATTGGATGAGATCTTTTCTGGTAGTTTCATGTATTTCTTTTTCCTTCATGATCTAATTTTGTAGAGACCAAATGAAGTTACATTCAGTCAGCACAATCAGAAATTTTAGGACTTTAATAATATAGAATCAAAATAAAGTTAAAAAATAAGTGGTCTTTGTGGGGCCTGGTATCCTGTAGTTTAATGTCTGCTTGTTAGTGTCACTTTATTTCTTTAAGAGAATGTGTTAGAAGATTGAGTCCAAATCATTTATCGCTGGGCATGCCACACTTCACCACACTGCTAATTAGCTCAAATACTCTAAGAAATGAGATCATTACTTTCTCTTGGTAGCAACTGAGAGGTTCTTTGTGTTGGAGAAAAAGGCCAGGTGTTAGACTTCAAATAGGAATTACCACCTAGGTGTCTAGCCCAGTAACAACAAAAGTTACAGTGCCAATCCAAGAAGAGGGAAGGGTGTGTTCTTCTTTGCTGCCCCCTTGAATGTTGTTCACAAAAATGTACTAGTAAATAAATTCTCTTGTGATTTTAAAATGACCCCACAAATAGTCACATACAATAAAACAAGCATTCTCTTACTTGACTTCTGGGGTTCTGAAATCTTGGAGCAGTTTTTCTGGGTGGTTCTGGATCTGTACTTCTCGTGGGGTTTTGTTCAACCTGCTTCTAGGAGTGCAGGCATCTGAGGGCACCTAAATCTGAAGCATCAGTCTAGAAGGTTACCCACGTGGCTAACAAGAGACCTCAGTTCGCAGTGCATGGGTATCCCCACAGGACTGCTGGCAATAAGGCAGCTGGGATTGTGAGAGAGAAATGGGTTGGGGAGGGAAGGGAGAATAGGATTCTTACAACCTAATCCGAGAAATGTAATACTAGTACTTCTGCATGTTTTATTATCTATATAGACCACCAATAATATAAACATGGAATATAAGAGATGTAGATCATTGGGAACCATTTTGGAATTTGATAGTGTTGAAGTATTGAACTTGCTCTGTGTGTGTGCTTGTGTGTGCACAATTATTTATCTATTTATTCATTGCTATGCTTAGTCTTCTGAACAATAAAACATGCATGTAACATTTGGTAGGTACTATAACATCATATAAAAGGGATTCTAAAGTCCTTATATTCTGGCTGGAGAGAGAAATTTGTCAGCAAATATACAATCGGCAGGAACACTCTACTTTTGGATAAAAGGCGGTTGGAATTTATTATATAAAAGAATTGTGGGGAAATTTTTGTGGGTTCCTCTACAGAAACCAAAGGTGAGAAAATATACTAAATCTTTCTTTTAAAGGCACACAGACATTGAAAGACATTGAAAGAGTGATAGTCATCTCAGAAGGCAAGAAGTATGATTGTTAAGAAAAACAAAACAAAACAAAAGAAAACAAAACAACTTTTTTTTTCTCCAAAAATGGGCACAATTGCTCCTAAGGTGCCCCGACCTGCAGGGATAATCAGCAGGGACCTAGAGGAGGGGAGAGTGTGTGAGAGGGACAAGAGACAGGAACAATGAGAGCAAGACAGTTTGTTTGATCAAACTCTGAAAATTTTTATTCTGGGGTGGCAATATAAGCATAAGCAAGAGGAGGCATGAAGGGAGGGGGAAGAGCCTGGGGAGTGCCCTCTCCATCCATAAATATTCTTTCTGTTTTGACCACAAATGTTCTCTCAGGGCTGTTTATGTAAGCTAGAAGTTTTCCACAAGGCCATGGTTGAGGCCATGACTCCCGGCACCAAGGAATCTGTTCTTCTACAGCATGATGTTTTCCCATAAAGACAGATTCCATAGCTCCACACTTAAATATGAGAGCCTCTGGGGCTGATTTCCTCATGAGCCCATGGTAGATGCAGTGGTGTGCATCTATCTGTCATAAGCCTTAACTATCTGGGTACTTACAACTGCCTGCTCCTCAGAGTATCATTTAGGTATCTATGCTACAAGATGCTAAACCAAATACAGAAGCCATGGAAACAAAAGGCGATATGTTCAGAGAAAGATGAAGGACCTTTTGGTGGAGAAGCTATTGGAGATTTCCCAGCCCTCCTTGATACTGGTCATCAGAAATGACCACCTGTTCTAACTATTCTATATTCCTGACCCATAAAATTATAAGCTATGTAAAGATGATTGTTCTCAGTCACTGGAAACTTAAGGGGCTGTCCAGTTGCTCTAATTCTAACCTACTACCTCCACACACCCAAAGAGTTCCAGATCTAGTGTTTCAGCTTCATCTGGTGAGCTTCCCAGGACATTTTCCATAACACTGACCCCCACTCCGAAGCCTGTCTTGGAAGCTGTTTGGTTGGTTGGTGTTTTATCTATCTATCTATCTATCTATCTATCTATCTATCTATCTATCCACTTTACACCCTCATCTCAGCTCTCCCTCCCTTCTCTTCTCCCCACCCTTTCCTCACAAATCACTCCCTCCATTATCCCCTCCCATTCTCCTCAGAGAAGAGGAAGCCCCGTTAGTAGCACCCACCATGGGCCATCAAGTCACAGCAGGACTAAGCACATCCTTTTCCACTGAGGCCAGACAAGGCAGCCCTGCTTCAAGAAGTGGATCCAATAGCAGGCAACAGAGTCAGAGATAGCCCCACTCCAAGTGTTAGAGGATCCACATAAAGACCAAGCTACCCATCTGCTACAAATTTCTACGGGGTCTAGGTCCAGCCCTTGCATGCTCTTTGGTTGGAGGTTTAGTCCCTATGAGCCCCCATGGCACCAGGCTATTTGACTCTGTAGGTCTTCTTATGGTGTCCTTGACCCCTCTGGTTTCCCCAATCCTATCCCCCATAATTCTACAAGATTCCCTGAGCTCTGCATGTTGTTTAGCTGTGGATCTCTGCATCTGTTTCCATCAGCTGTTGGATGAAGCCTCTCAGAAGACAGTTATGCTAGGCTCCTATCTGAACGCACAGTAGAGTACCATTAATAGTATTAGAGGTTGGCTCTCTCCAAGGGGATGGGTTTTAAGTTGGGCCAATCATTTGTTGGCTATTTCCTCAATCTTTACTCTGTATCGTCCCTGTACATCTTGGAGGTGTGACAAATTTTGGATCCAAGGTTTTGTGAGTGGTTTGATGTCCACTTCTCACCACTGGAAGTCCTGCCAGGAAACAGGAGGTGGCCACATCTCTCTATATATCCCCTGCTGCTATGTATCTCAGCTAGGGTCACAGGCATAGACTCCTCAGAGCCTCCCTAGGCCCAGGTCTCTGACTAGTCTCAGAGATGCCTCCCATCGATTTCTGTTCTCTCTCCAGCTCTCCATCCCTTTTCCCCTACTCAACCCCTCTCCCACACAGTTGTTCAGTTGCAAACACACGTTCTACACACTCTTGGGATTGACTAATCGCAGATATACATATTCTGCCCTGTCCTATCCCAGATGTGCATCTCCTGCCTTGGCCCAGCCTTGAATCTCAAGTCAGGCTTGAATCTCATATCAGACACAAAAACCACAAAAATGTACCTTTCAAACACTCTGACCCTATAAAAATGTTTTCCTATGAGAATTACTAAAATGAACCCATTACACAGGAATTAAGAGACTGATCATAAGCTCCATCAAAGGACACGAAGGGGTTTAATGATGAAATAAATAAACAGCTCAATGAACTTAATGGGAATAGCAATAAACACCTGTAGGAAAGTACATAAGATGGCTGAGTGAAATGAAGAAGACAATTCAGGATTTGAAAAATGAATTCAGTAAAGAGATAGAAATATTGAAGAGAGCCCCAACTGAAATTAAAATGAAATTGGAAAAGTCAATAAATAACCCAACTAGAAAATGTAGGGGAAGCCTTACAAGCAGAATAAATCAAGTGGAAGATAGAATGTTGGAACTTGAAGATAAAGTAGAGGAATTAGACAGCTCAAGCTGAATATGGAAAAAAGAATATGGAATATGAAGAATATGGAAAAAAGTTAAAACACACAGACATACACACAGACACAGACAGACATATACACAGAGAGAGAGAGAGAGAGAGAGAGAGAGAGAGAGAGAGAGAGAGAGAGAGAGAGAGAGAGAGAGAGGAGGCCATGAAAGGAATGTGCAGAAAATATGGAATGTAATGCCAAGTTCAAATATTTAATTATATGCCTAGAAGGAGAAGAATTCAATATCAGTGGCATAGGCCAGACCTTCAACATAATCATAAAAGAAAACTTTTCTAAATTAATGAAAGTCACTCCCACACAGGTACCCCAAGGAAAACAGAAATCATGAGCATATTTAATAGTCTGTTCACTTAAACAGTCAATGGAGCTAGTGACTACATCACAGAGTTGATCAGGGAACATTAAATGGGGACAGAGTTTAAATTAAAAGCGTATTTGTGTACCTGGCTAGCTGCTGAAGAGGAAACAATACACTAGTGGATGATGTAATCACATGTGTGATTAGATACTGCAATCAGGAGTAGTGCAGAACCATTTGTATATCTGTGAGAAACTGATCATCAACCATGATGCAAAAAACAGAACTGCAGACTCATTAGGGCATGGACTGTAGCAGCATGCTTGAAAGCACTTTACATTAAAATGCCAGTCTGATTGGAAGGAAGGTATTAGCTAGCAGTGACTCTGGGTGACACTCTGAGGCCTGAGCTGATCTGAAACTGAAAATTCAGGAGAAGGAGGAGAGGCAGACAGTGGCCAGAAGTGGAAATAAGTTTCTTTTCAAATGTTGAATTTGGGAAGTTTGTGACATTTTTTAAATGATTTCAATTAAGTCTTGGACAAGCAATTTAAATGGTTTTTTTTTCTCTTCCATAATTTTCACCTTCTCCCACACCCTAATCATTTTTAATTTTAATAGAAGGCAATATCCAGGAAGATATTTGTTGCTACTGAGCTCCCATTAATAGCTCCACACAGATCTTCACAATGTAATGGCCCCACCACCCCACCAACCCACTTTTCCCATTTGGTATTTTTGAATTCTAATTACAGGCATAAGATACAGGTAATGACTGGGCTACAATTTCTGCAAGACAAATTTTGTACCTAATTATAGGCACATACAATGATATCGAAGCATCAAATGCTTCTATGGAAAAGATAATTGTTAACCTTTGCACTGCAATTAAGTCTAAATGGGAATCCTCATCATTTTCCAAATGAGCCAACAGCAAGCCAGCTTTGATTGGCTATATCATGGCAGCAAATGAAATGGATTTGCTGCTCAGGTTAATTATTCATCTACAGATGTCACAACCCTCCTAACAACTCCACAGTGAACCTAAATAGCAGAGTTAATTCACTGTACATTGTTGAAACTCTGTACGCATGTTTTCACTTTCCTTATCATTGGCAGGCTAGCCTGCTATAGTTATTTTGTCTATATGATTTCGAACATATAGAGTGATAGGATTTATGCCCATCAATCCAAATATAGACATGAGTGAAAGATTTAGGAGGAAAAAGACTGGGTTCAAGTTCCACTCATTCTCATTCTTAAACTGAATGTTTGGTTACTGTGGACTCTTCTTAATTCAGAAGTTTATCTATAAACTCTGTGTGATTCATCTTTTCTATGTATTTCTGAAGCATTATTTACAGGTCTCTAGTTCATCACACAGACCTTACTACTGTGAGATCCTTGTGGATAGCTGTTCCTTTAGTGACTTTTATGAACAAGGTATAACACATTTTCTAGCTTTGTATTTGTCAAGTTTTGAAATTTTAAAGACTCAACCTCTGATAAAGTCATAAAATGATAAATTATCCCGATAGTTCTCCTAGACCTCTTACCAGTGAAATCCTACTTTAACCCTCCAGAAGCAACATGTTTTCCGATATTTTCCTATTACTTTCACCTCCCCTGATACTTCGTATCACTGCAATAATATAGTCTGTAATTCCTTTATGATGGAATTTTTTGCATGTGTTTGGGGTTATGCATAACTGTAACTTTTAATACATCATGTGGATTAGTGTTTTTAAAGTTGACACAAGCCAGGGTCATTTAGGAAGAGGGACTGTCAATTGAGAAAATGTCTCCATCAGATTAATCTATAGACAACTCCTTGGGGGTATTTTCCTGGGTAATGATTGATATAGATAATCCAGCTCACAGTAGTTGGTGGCACCCTGGGAAAGTGGTGCTCTGTTGTATAAAAAACCAGGCTGAGCAAGCCACAGGGAGCAAGCCAGTAAGCAGCACCCCTCCATGTCCTCTTCATCATTTCTTGTCTCCAAGTTCCTGCATGATTTCCTGCCCCAACTTCCCTCAGTGATGGACTGTGATGGAAATGTCAGTCAAATAAACTCTTTCCTCCCCAAGTTTTATTTTTTTAAAATGAGATTGTTATTTTACAGCAATAGAAAACAAACCAGGATTCATATTATGGTGGAAGACAATATTTGAAATTTCTATTGCATAATATATTATAGATATATTTCTTGGTGACATCATAGAACAACATTGGTATTTTTAATACAAGTACACGTTTCTTGAGTATAAGGTGCTTGGGATCTTGTGTTCTGGAACCTCACCTTTTCCTAAAGCTTTCTCCTGTTTTCAATCTCATTCTTCTTCAGTTTGATGGGTTTTACAAGTTGTATCTTATATCTTGGGTATTCTAAGTTTCTGGACTAATATCCACTTATCAGTGAGTACATATCATGTGAGTTCTTTT
This sequence comes from Mus caroli, assembly GCF_978045245.1. Lineage (NCBI taxonomy): Eukaryota > Metazoa > Chordata > Mammalia > Rodentia > Muridae > Mus > Mus caroli. Next base: position 74,252,940 of record NW_028227263.1, on the reverse strand, counting down.
GTAATTGGGTTACCTCACTCAGGATGATGCCCTCCAGGTCCGTCCATTTGCCTAGTAATTTCATAAATTCATTGTTTTTAATAGCTGAGTAGTACTCCATTGTGTAAATGTACCACATTTTCTGTATCCATTCCTCTGTTGAGGGGCATCTGGGTTCTTTCCAGCTTCAGGCTATTATAAATAAGGCTGCTATGAACATAGTGGAACATGTGTTCTTCTTAGCAGTTGGAACATCTTCTGGATATGTGCCCAGGAGAGGTATTGCTGGATCCTCCAGTAGTACTATGTCCAATTTTCTGGGGAACCACCAGACTGATTTCCAGAGTGGTTTTACAAGCTTGCAATCCCACCAACAATGGAGGAGTGTTCCTCTTTCTCCAATTCCTCACCAGCATCTGCTGTCACCTGAATTTTTCATCTTAGCCATTCTGACTGGTGTGAGATAGAATCCCAGGGTTGTTTTGATTTGCATTTCCCTGATGATTAAGGATGCTGAACATTTTTTCACGTGCTTCTAAGCCATTCAGTATTCCTTAGGTGAGAATTCTTTGTGTAGCTCTGAGCCCCATTTTTAATGGGGTCATTTGATTTTCTGGAGTCCACCTTCTTGAGTTCTTTATATATATTGGATATTAGTCCCCTATCTGATTTAGGATAGGTAAAGATCCTTTCCCAATCTGTTGCTGGCCTTTTTGTCATATTGACGGTGTCTTTTGCCTTACAGAAGCTTTGCAATTTTATGAAGTCCCATTTGTTGATTCTTGATCTTACAACACAAGCCATTGCTGTTCTATTCAGGAATTGTCCCCCTGTGCCCATATCTTTGTGGCTTTTCTCTACTTTCTCTTCTATAAGTTTCACTATCTCTGGTTTTATGTGAAGTTCCTTGATCCACTTAGATTTGACCTTAGTACAAGGAGATAGAAATGGATCAATTCGCATTTTTCTACATGATAACTGCCAGTAATGCCAGCACAATTTGTTGAAAATGCTGTCTTTTTTCCACTGGATGGTTTTAGCTCCCTTGTCAAAGATCAAGTGACCATGGATGCCTGGGTTCATTTCTGGGTCTTTAATTCTAGTCCATTGGTCTACTTGTCTGTTGCTATGCCAGTACCATGCAGTTTTTAATCACAATTGCTCTGTAGTACAACTTCAGGTCAGGCATGGTGATTCCACCAGAGGTTCTTTTATCCTTGAGAAGAGTTTTTGCTAGCCTAGGTTTTTTGTTATTCCAGATGAATTTTCAGATTGCTCTTTCTAATTCGTTGAAGAATAGAATTGGAATTTTGATGGGGATTGCATTGAATCTGTAGATTGCTTTTGGAAAGATAGCCACTTTCACTATATTGATCCTGCCAATAAATGAGCATGGGAGATCTTTCCATCTTCTGAGATCTTCTTTAATTTCTTTCTTCAGAGACTTGAAGTAGTTTTTTATCATACAGATTTTTCACTTCCTTAGTTAGAGTCATGCCAAGGTATTTTATATTATTTGTGACTATTGAGAAGGGTGTTGTTTCCCTAATTTCTTTCTCAGCCTGTTTATTCTTTGTGTAGGGAAAGGACATTGACTTGTTTGAGTTAATTTTATATCCAGCTACTTCATTGAAGCTGTTTATCAGGTTTAGGAGTTCTCTGGTGGAATTTTTAGGGTCACTTATCTATACTATCATATCATCTGCAAAAAGTGATATTTTGACTTCTTCCTTTCTGATTTTTATCCCCTTGATCTCCTTTTGTTTTCAAATTGCTCTGCCTAGGACTTCAAGTACAATGTTGAATAGGTAAGGAGAAAGTGGACAGCCTTGTCTAGTCCCTGATTTTAGTGGGATTGCTTCCAGCTTCTCATCATTTACTTTGATGTTTGCTACTGGTTTGCTCTAGATTGCTTTTTATCATGTTTAGGTATGGGCCTTGAATTTCTGATTTTTCCAAGACTTTTATCATGACTGGTGTTGGATTTTGTCAAATGCTTTCTCTGCATCTAAGGAGATGATCATGTGGTTTTTGTCTTTGAGTTTGTTTATATAATGGATTGCGTTGGTGGATTTCTGATATTAAACCATCCCTGCATCTCTGGAATGAAACCTACTTGGTCAGGATGCATGATTGTTTTGATGTCTTCTTGGATTCAGTTATTGAGAATTTTATTGAGTATTTTTGCATTGATATTCATAAGGGAAATTGGTCTGAAGTTCTCTTTGTTGGGTCTTTCTGTGGTTTAGGCATCAGAGTAATTGTGGATTCATAGAATGAGTTGGGTAGAGTACCTTCTTTTCTATTTTGTGGAATAGTTTGTGAAGAACTGGAATTAGATCTTCTTTGAAGGTCTGATAGAACTCTGCACTAAACCCATCTGGTCCTGGCCTTTTATTGGTCGGGAAACTATTAATGACTGCTTCTATTACTTTAGGGAATATATGACTGTTTAGATCATTAACCTGATCCTGATTTAACTTTGGAACCTGGTATCTGTCTAGATATTTGTCCATTTCATCCAGGTTTTCCAGTTTTGTTGAGTGTAGCCTTTTGGAGAAGGATCTGATGATGTTTTGGATTTCTTCAGGATCTGTTGTTATGTCTCCCTTTTCATTTCTGATTTTGTTAATTAGGATGTTGTCCCTGTGCCCTCTACTGTGTCTGGCTTAGGGTTTATCTATCTTGTTGATTTTCTCAAAGAACCAGCTCCTTGTTTGGTTGATTCTTTGAATAGTTCTTCTTGCTTCCACTTGGTTGATTTCACCCCTGAGTTTGATTATTTCCTGCCGTCTACTCCTCTTGGGTGAATTTTCTTACTTTTTTTCTAGAGCTTTTAGGTGTGTTGTCAAGCTGCTAGTGTGTGCTCTCTCTAGTTTCTTTACGGAGGCACTCAGAGCTATAAGTTTTCCTCTTAGAAATGCTTTCATTGTGTCCCATAAGTTTGGGTATGTTGTGGCTTCATTTTCATTAAACTCTAAAAAGTCATTAATTTTTTTTCTTTATAACTTCCTTGACCAAGGTGTCATTGAGAAGAGTGTTGTTCTGTTTCCACGAGAATGTTGGCTTTCTATTATTTTTGTTGTTATTGAAGATCAGCTGTAGTCCATGGTGATCTGATAGGATGCATGGGACAATTTCAATATTTTTGTATTTGTTGAGGCCTGTTTTGTGACAAATTATATGGTCAATTTTGGAGAAGGTACCATGAGGTGCTGAGAAGAAGGTATATCCTTTTGTTTTAGGATAAAATGTTCTGTAGATATCTGTTAAATCCATTTGTTTCATAACTTCTGTTATTTTCACTGTGTCTCTGTTTAGTTTCTTTCCCATGATCTGTCCATTGATGAAAGTGTTGTGTTGAAGTCTCCCACTTTTATTGTGTTAGGTGCAATGTTTCCTTTGAGCTTTACTAAAGTTTCTTTAATGAATATGACTACCCTTGCATTTGACGCATAGATATTCAGAATTGAAAGTTCCTCTTGGGAGATTTTACCTTTCATGAGTATGAAGTGCCCCTCCTTGTCTTTTTGATAACTTTGGGTTGGAAGTTGATTTTATTAGATATTAGAGTGGCTACTCCAGTTTGTTTCTTCATACCATTTGCTTGGAAAATTGTTTTCCAGCCTTTCATTCTGAGGTCGTGTCTGTCTTTTTCTGTGAGATGAGTTTCTTGTAAGCAGCAAAATGTTGGGTCCTGTTTGTGTAACTAGTCTTTTTATTGGGGAATTGAGTCCATTGATATTAAGAGATATTAATTGTTGCTTCCTATTATTTTTGTTGTTAGAGTTGGCATTATGTTCTTGTGGCTGTCTTCTTTTAGGTGTTTTGAAGGATTACTTTCTTGCTTTTTCTAGGATGAGGTTTCAGTCCTTGTATTGGTTGTTTTCTGTTATTGTCCTCTGAAGGTCTGGATTCGTGGAAAGATAATGTGTGAATTTGGTTTTGTCGTGTAATACTTTGGTTTCTCCATCTATGGTAATTAAGAGTTTGGCTGGGTATAGTAGCCTGGGCTGGCATTTGTGTTCTCTTAGTGTCTGTATAACATCTGTCCAGGATCTTCTGGCTTTCATAGTCTGTGGTGAAAAATCTGGTGTAATTCTGATAGGCCTGCCTTTATATGTTACTTGGCCTTTTTCCCTTACTGCTTTTAATATTCTATCTTTATTTAGTGCATTTGTTGTTCTGATTATTATGTGTCAGGAGGAATTTCTTTTCTGGTCCAGTCTATTTGGAGTTCTGTAGGCTTCTTGTATGTTCATGGGCATCTCTTTTTTTAGGTTTGGGAAGTTTTCTTCTATAATTTTGTTGAAGATATTTGCTGGTCCTTTGAGTTGAAAATCTTCATTCTCATCTACTCCTATTACCCACAGGTTTGATTTTCTCATTGTGTCCTGGATTTCCTGGATGTTTTGAGTTAGAATCTTTTTGCATTTTGCATTTTCTTTGATTGTTCTGCCAATGTTCTCTATGGAGTCTTCTGCACCTGAGATTCTCTCTTCCATCTCTTGTATTCTGTTTCTGATGCTTGCATCTATGGTTCCAGATTTCTTTCCTAGGGTTTCTATCTCCACCGTTGCCTTACTTTGGGTTTTCTTTGTTGTGTCTACTTCCCTATTTAGGTGTAGTATGGTTTTGTTCAATTCCATCACCTGTTTGGATGTGTTTTCCTGTTTTTCTTTAAGGACTCTACCTGTTTGGATATGTTTTCCTGCTTTTCTTTAAGGACTTGTAACTCTTTAGCAGTGTTCTCCTGTATTTCTTTAAGTGAGTTATTAAAGTTCTTGATGTCCTCTACCATCATCATAAGATATGCTTTTAAATTCTGGTCTAGCTTTTCGGGTGTGTTGGGGTGCCCAGGACTGGCTGAGGTGGGAGTGCTGTGTTCTGATGATGGTCTTGGTTTCTGTTAGTAAGATACTTACTTTTGTCTTTTGACATCTGGTAATCTCTGGGTTAGTTGTTTTAGTTGTCTCTGTTTAGAGCTTGTTCCTTTGGTGATTCTGTTAGCCTTTATCTGCAGCCCTGGGAGTCTATCTCTCTCCTGATTTTCAGTGGTTCGAGCACTCTCTGCAGGCAAGCTCTCCTCTTGCAGGCAAGGTGCACAGATATCTGGTGTTCAGACCTGCCTCCTGGCAGAAGATGAAGGCCTGAAACAGGACCTGTCCCAGAAGCTGTTAGCTTCTGTAGTGTGCACTCTCCCCTGCCCAGACTAGTCTCAGAGGGATCCGGGAACCAAGATGGTTCTCCCAGGTGTGCTGGCAAAATTCTCCTGGGTGGGGCAGACACCTCTCCTCTGGCAGGGAAGGTGCCCGGATGTCTGGAGCCCGAAACGGGGTCTGCCTCAGAAGCTCTGTGGCTTCTGCTTGTCCCAGAAGCGGTTAGCTTCTGTAGTCCACACTCTCACCTGTGTAGACTAGTCTCAGTAGGATCCAGGAACCAAGATGGCTCTCTGAGGGTTAAATTTTTAATGTCCAAACAGAATTACCTGTCACTTGATCCAGATAATTTGTAGACAGGATCATAAACTTTATTTCATCCCTTCATTTCACAGACAAGGAAACAGAGACCTGGGGTTGGAAATGATTTGTTTATGACAGACAGATGGAAAATGGCAGGGTCAGACAAAGTCCAAGACTTCAAAACCAGAATGAAATTGGAATTGTTTACTTTTTTTTTTTTTGACCTGGAAAATATTTTATTAAGTGAGATAACCCAGACCTAGAAAGACAAATGTCACATGTTCTCATAAGCAAGTGCAGCGTCTCATTCTTTTTTTTTTTTTTTTTTTTTTGAATTAGGTACTTTCTTCATTCACATCTCCAGTGCTATCCCAAAAGTCCCCCACACCCTCCCCCAACCACTCCCACTTCCTGGCCCTGGCATTCCCCTGCATTGAGGCACATAAAGTCTGCATGACCAATGGGCCTCTCTTTCCACTGATGGCAGACCAGGCCATCCTCTGATACATATGCAGCTAGAGACAGGAGCTCCAGGGGGCATTGGTTAGTTCATATTGTTCCACCCATAGAGTTGCAGATCCCCTCAGCTCCTTGGGTACTCTCTTTAGATCCTCCATTGTGGGCCCTGTGATCCATCCAATAGCTGACTGTGAGCATCCTCTTCTGTGTTTGCCAGGCCCCAGCATAGTCTCACAAGGAACAGCTATATCAGGGTCCTTTCAGCAAAATCCTGCTAGTGTATGAATTTTTTACTTCTAAGAATGAAATGGCAGTGGCATTTTGCATAGAGCTAACTACTACAGAGTGTTGGAATTGTCTTCAGTTGAAAGTTACCTGAGGACATTCTCAGTGGTATGCCAATCAGTACACTCTCAGCTTCTATATGAGTGCTGATGGACCAGTCAACCAGCTGTCTTCCCAGAATGAACACACACACACACACACACACACACACACACACACACACACACACTTTACCTTTAGGACACATTTTCCCTTTTGTGGTCTCCCCAAAATCCTTTTAGCAAAAGCAAGAAGGCATTAATAGAATGACGCCAGGCCCTGTGGTATAAATTGTCTGCAGAGATGCAATCCAAGGTCCTTATAGCCTTAGAAATCAGCCTCTTCATACCCCTTACAAGTTTTGTCCACATTTGAGCAAAATTCATTTTGTCTCGGTATTGTAACTATGCCACATTTAGCTGCAATAAATGTGTTTCATCTGTATTCTATAGCTTTCATTAACTATAATAAAGCTCATAAGCCAGCATAGGGTAGTAGTCACCCATATACTGAAATTAAAATTAAAAGGCAATAGAGTAAGATATATTTTGAAGATAACATCAATGTTACTTCATATGTTCTTAGTCAAGAGACTTGTAAAGAGCCAGTGGCTGCCTCCTGGACTACACGTCTTGGATGCTGCGCATCTTCCTGGGCTCCTACAAAAGGGATGGAGAAGTACAAAATGATTTTGCCCTCTGAAGAACAATGAAGTACAACCCTTCAAGCCAGTCAACAAAGCACTTCAGAGACAGCACACTTGCTAGAATGATATGCAATTTGTGGGAAGCCACTAATTGCCGCTTATACAATGTGGTTTTAAATCTTTCCCTAAGAAAAGAACACAGCTCATTCAAAATGAGACATTTAATAGCTGCAAAGCTTCCAAAAGCTATTGCCTGGGGTGACTGGCATTCTCTTGCACTTGGGCTTATAATGACAATTGAACTTCACTGTCCTGTGGGGATAGTGGTGCTGTTGGCCAGTAATGAATGGAAAATGCTTTTAAAAAAGAAAGCTGCTGCTTGACCCAGGGCAACAAAATGTGAGGCCACAAAACTCCTTTTTACGGATTGGTGGTTCCACAGTGGCAAGGCCGGACTAGGTTTTATTGTATAAAAAAAAAAAGAAAAGAAAAGAGAAAATCAAGTCCAAATGACACACTAACCAGAGCAGTGCCTCCTAGTCAAGTAAAGGTGCTACCTAGGACTACTAGTCCTCTCTTAGAGCTACTACCAGATTCACCATGATCCTTGCTTTTTGTGGTTACTCCAGGTTATATATTCACATCTGAAGGTTTGAGTGTAGGAACCTGAGATGAGAGAAAGAATGGGCATGGAATTGGATAGGAGTCAGAGGGACATACAGGGAGTGGTAAGGGGAAGACTATGGGGAGTGAATGCTGTCAACATGAAATTCTCAAAAAAAAAATACAAGAAGTGAATGGTTTTTGAATAATAAATACCCATCTTTGTTACTAAAACCCTGCCACATGGCTCTCTTTTGCCTCCAGGCCAAGCTTAGCTCTGGGTTTGGGTTTGGGTTTTGGTTTTAACATTTAAGGGGTTTTGAGACTTCGTTCTTTATAAATAATTTCAGGGGTCACATACCCTGGCCAATGGACCTTTCCATTGGTTTATATGACAATTACCTTCTATGACACAAGGATGTGTTGATCTCAACTCAGTTCTCTAGAATAAGAAGTGTTACCTTCACTTTAAAAATCACAAAACAGAATTCTCACCTGAGGAACACCAATGGCAGAGAAGCACCTGAAAAAATGTTCAACATCCTTAATCATCAGGGAAATGCAAATCAAAACAACCCTGAGATTCCACCTCACACCAGTCAGAATGGCTAAGATCAAAAATTCAGGTGACAGCAGATGTTGGCGAGGATGTGGAGAAAGAGGAACACTCCTCCATTGTTGGTGGGATTGCAAGCTTGTACAACCACTCTGGAAATCAGTCTGGTGGTTCCTCAGAAAACTGGACATAGTACTACAGGAGGATCCAGCAATACCTCTCCTGGTCATATATCCAGAAGATGCCCCAACCGGTAAGAAGGACACATGCTCCACTATGTTCATAGCAGCCCTATTTATAATAGCCAGAAGCTGGAAAGAACCCAGATGCCCCTCAACAGAGGAATGGATACAGAAATTATGGTACATTTACACAATGGAGTACTACTCAGCTATTAAAAAGAATGAATTTATGAAATTCCTAGGCAAATGGATGGACCTGGAGGGCATCATCTTGAGTGAGGTAACACAATCACAAAGGAACTCACACAATATGTATTCACTGATAAGTGGATATTAGCCCAAAACTTAGGATACCCAAGATATAAGATACAATTTGCTAAACGCATGAAACTCAAGAAGAATGAAGACCAAAGTGTGGACAATATGCCCCTTCTTAGAATTGGGAACAAAACACCCATGGAAGGAGTTACAGAGACAAAGTTTCAAGCTGTGATGAAAGGATGGACCATCTAGAGACTGCCATAACCAGGGATCCATCCCATAATCAGCTTCCAAACGCTGACACCATTGCATACACTAGCAAGATTTTGCTGAAAGGACCCAAATATAGCTGTCTCTTGTGAGACTATGCCGGGGCCTAGCAAACACAGGAGTGGATGCTCACAGTCAGCTATTGGATGTATCACAGGGCTCCCAATGGAGAAGCTAGAGAAAGTACCCAAGGAGCTAAAGGGATCTGCAACCCTATAGTTGGAACAACATGATGAACTAACCAGTACCCCGGAGCTCTTGTCTCTAGCTGCATATGTATCGAAAGATGGCCTAGTCGGCCATCACTGGAAAGAGAGGCCCATTGGACTTGCAAACACTATATGCCCCAATATAGGGGTATGCCAGGGCCAAAAGAATAGGAATGGGTGGGTAGGGAAGTGGGGGGCGGTATGGGGAACTTTTGGGATAGCATTGGAAATGTAATTGAGGAAAATATGTAATAAAAATATTTTTAAAAATCACAAAACAGAACCAGATGGGAGAAATAACTGAGGTATGTATTAAATTCTATAATATGGTGATTTGCTTTTTGAAAGCAATTGTTACTACAGGAGCTAAAGGAAAGAATAAAAACCAGTGCAAGTAAAGCTAAGTGAAATTTATGTGTGTGACATTTGACTATTGATAGTGGCAGTTTCATTGTGCTCAGCTTTTCTGCCTTGATACCTCAGAAATATTATCACGGAAAATAAAAGTGTAGAGTTTGGAAACTGGCTCAGGAAGTAGGGGTGCTTTCTGAACAAGCATAAGAAACTGAATTCTAATTTTCAGTACCTATTAAAAATCTGGAATTCCTATGAACCACATCAATGTCTATCATAGCCCAATAATCCTACGAATACAATAGTGGCACTTATAATGTGGTGGAAACCAACAGCTCTCTACTGTACTTAAGACCCTCACAACAGTATCAAAATCATTGCTGGTACTAAAAACTTAAATTATTACTCAGTGCTAGAGAAGCCATAGTTGTAAAAGAATTTACAACCACTAGTTTATTAAGCCAGCATAATTACTACTAACAATCTATAAACATTTTTCTTATACCAACAGATAAGTGTAGTCTTCATGCTGGGCAGTGGTGGTGCACGTCTTTAATCCCAGCACGTGGGAGGCAGAGGCAGGTGGATTTCTGTGTTCAAGACCAGCCTGGTCTATAGAGTAAGTTCCAGCACAGCCAGGGCTACACAGAGAAACCCTTATCGAAAAAACAAAAGACAAAAAAACCCAAACAAACAAACAAACCAAAAAGTGTAGTCTTCATCCCTTGCAGGATATTTGGATATTTGATTACACGGTGAACCCTGAGATTGTTATTTACTGGGGGGAAAAATGTATTATAAGATGTAGAGTGCCTCAACCTTAACAGACACCTTTAATCCCTCTGATTGGAATACAGATATGCCCTGTGTACTCAACTTTAATCCTAATCAATGAAGATAATTAGTTTGTAGATGTAAGCACCCATGATTGAAAGTGATGTCTAATTGAGTGGTAGACAAAGTACTGAATCAGAGAAAGATTTGACAGAACAGGATATGCCCAACTTTCTTTTATTTTTTCTTTTTTTTTTATTAAGTATTTTCCTCATTTACATTTCCAATGCTATCCCAAAAGTCCCCCATACCCACCCCCCACTCCCCTACCCAACTACTCCCCCTTTTTGGCCCTGTCGTTCCCCTGTACTGGGGCATATAAAGTTTGCATGTCCAATGAGCCTCTCTTTCCAGTGATGGCCGACAAGGCCATCTTTTGATACATATGCAGCTGGACAAGAGCTACAGGGTACTGGTTAGTTCATATTGTTGTTTCACCTATAGAGTTGCAGTTCCTATAGTTCCTTGGGTGCTTTCTCTAGCTCCTCCATTGAGGGCCCTGTGATCCATTCAATAGCTGACTGTGAGCATCCACTTCTGTGTTTGCAAGGCCCCGGCATAGTCTCACAAGAGACAGCTATATCTGGGTCCTTTCAGAAAAATCTGACTAGTGTATGCAATGGTGTCAGCATTTGGAAGCTGATTATGGGATGGATCCCTGGATATGGCAATCACTTGATGGTCCATCCTTTAGTCACAGCTCCAAATTTTGCCTCTGTAACTCCTTCCATGGGTGTTTTGTTCCCATTTCTAAGAGGGGGCAAAGTGTCCACACTTTGGTGTTCGTTCTTCTTGAGTTTCATGCGTTTAGCAAATTGTATCTTGTATTTTGGGTATCCTAAGTTTCTGGGCTAATATCGACTTATCAGTGAGTACATATTGTGTGGGTTCCTCAGTGATTGGGTTACCTCACTCAGGATGATGCCCTCCAGGTCCATCCATTTGCCTAGGTATTTCATAAATTCATTCTTTTTAATAGCTGAGTAGTACTCCATTGTGTAAATGTACCACATTTTCTGTATCCATTCCTCTGTTGAGGGGCATCTGGGTTCTTTCCAGCTTCTGGCTATTATAAATAAGGCTTCTATGAACATAATGGAGCATGTGTCCTTCTTACCAGTTGGGACATCTTCTGGATATATGCCCAGGAGAGGTGTTGCTGGATCCTCTGGTAGTACTATGTCCAATTTTCTGAGGAACCACCAGACTGATTTCCAGAGTGGTTGTACAACCTTGCAATCCCACCAACAATGGAGGAGTGTTCCTCTTTCTCCACATCCTTGCCAGCATCTGCTGTCACCTGAATTTTTGATCTTAGCCATTCTGACTGGTGTAAGGTGGAATCTCAGGGTTGTTTTGATGCATTTCCCTGATGATTAAGGATGTTGAACATTTTTTCAGGTGCTTCTCTGCCATTCGGTATTCCTCAGGTGAGAATTCTTTGTTCAGTTCTGAGCCCCATTTTTAATGGGGTTATTTGATTTTCTGGAGTCCACCTTCTTGAGTTCTTTATATATATATTGAATATTAGTCCCCTATCTGATTTGGGGAAGGTAAAGATCCTTTCTCAATCTGTTGGTGGTCTTTTTGTCTTATTGATGGTGTCTTTTGCCTTGCAGAAGCTTTGCAATTTAATGAGGTCCCATTTATCGATTCTCGATCTTACAGCACAAGCCTTGCTGTTCTATTCAGGAATTTTTCCCCTGTACCCATATCTTCGAGGCTTTTCCCTACTTTCTCCTCTATAAGTTTCAGTGTCTCTGGTTTTATGTGCAGTTCCTTAATCCACTTAGATTTGACCTTAGTACAAGGAGTTAGAAATGGATCAATTCGAAATCTTCTACATGATAACAGCCAGTTGTGCCAGCAGCATTTGTTGAAAATGCTGTCTTTTTTCCACTGTATGGTTTTAGCTCCCTTGTCAAAGATCAAGTGACCATAGGTATGTGGGTTCATCTCTGGGTCTTCAATTATGTTCCATTGGTCTACTTGTCTGTCACTATACCAGTACCATGAGTTTTTATCACAATTGCTCTGTAGTACAACTTTAGGTCAGGCAGGGTGATTCCACCAGAGGTTCTTTTATCCTTGAGAAGAGTTTTTGCTATCCTAGGTTTTTTGTCATTCCAGATGAATCTACCCATTGCCCCTTCTAATTCGTTGAAGATTTCCGTTGGAATTTTGATGGGGATTGCATTGAATCTGTAGATTGCTATTGGCAAGATAACCATTTTTACTATATTGATCCTGCCAATCCATGAGCATGGGAGATCTTTCCATCTTCTGAGATCTTCTTTAATTTCTTTCTTCAGAGACTTGAAGTTTTTATTATACAGATCTTTCACTTCCTTAGTTAGAGTCATGCCAAGGTATTTTATATTGTTTGTGACTATTGAGAAGGGTGTTGTTTCCCTAATTTCTTTATCAGCCTGTTTATCCTTTGTGTACAGAAATGCCATTGACTTGTTTGAGTTAATGTTATATCCAGCTACTTCACTGAAGCTGTTTATCAGCCTTAGCAGTTCTCTGGTGGAATTTTTAGGGTAATTTATATATACTATCATATCATCGGCAAAAAGTGATATTTTTACGTCTCCCTTTCCAATTTGTATCCCCTTGATCTCCTTTTGTTGTCTAATTGCTCTGGCTAGGACTTCAAGTACAATGTTGACTAGGTAGGGAGAGAATGGACAGCCTTGTCTAGTCCCTGATTTTAGTGGGATTGCTTCCAGCTTCTCAGCATTTACTTTGATGTTGGTTACTGGTTTGCTGTAGATTGCTTTTAACATATTTAGGTATGGGCCGTGAATTCCTGATCTTTCCAAGACTTTTTTCATGAATGGGTGTTGGATCTTGTCAAATGCTTTTTCAGCATCTAACGAGATGATCATGTGGTTTTTGTCTTTGAGTTTGTTTATATACTGGATTACGTTTATGGATTTCCATATATTGAACCATCCCTGCATCCCTGGGATGAAACCTACTTGGTCATGATGGATGATTGTTTTGATGTGTTCTTGGATTCGATTATCGAGAACTTTATTGAGGATTTTTGCATCTATATTCATAAGGGAAATTGGTCTGAAATTCTCTATCTTTGTTGGGTCTTTTTGCGTTTTAAGTATCAGAGTAATTGTGGCTTCATAGAATGAGTTGGGTAGAGTACCTTCTGTTTCTATTTTGTGGAATAGTTTGTAAAGAACTGGAATTAGATTTTCTTTGAAGGTCTGATAGGACTCTGCACTTAACCCATCTGGTCCTGGCATTTTTTTTTTTGGTTGGGAGACTATTAATGACTGCTTCTATTTCTTTGGGGGATATAGGGCTGTTTAGATCATTAACCTGAACTTGATTCAACTTTGGTACCTGATATCTATCTAGAACCTTCTCCATTTCATCCACATTCTCCAGTTTTGTTGAGTATAGCCTTTTATAGAAGGATCTGATGGTGTTTTGGATTTTTTCAGGATCTGTTTTTATGTCTCCCTTTTCATTTCTGGATTTGTTAATTAGAGTGATTTCCCTGTGCCCTCTAGTGAGTCTGGCTAAGAGTTTGTCTATCTTGTTGATTTTCTCAAAGAACCAGCTCCTTGTTTGGTTTATTCTTTGAATAGTTCTTCTTGTTTCCACTTGGTTGATTTCACCCCTGAGTTTGATTATTTCCTGCCGTCTACTCTTCTTGGGTGAATTTTCTTCCTTTTTTTCTAGAGCTTTTAGGTATGTTGTCAAGCTGCTAATGTGTGCTCTCTCTAGTTTCTTTTCAGAGGCACTCAGAGCTATGAATTTTCCTCTTAGAAATGCTTTCATTGTGTCCCATAAGTTTGGGTATGTAGTGGCTTCATTCATTGAACTCTAAAAAGTCCTTAATTTATTTCTTTATTCCTTCCTTGACCAAGTTATCATTGAGAAGAGTGTTGTTCAGTTTCCATGTGAATGTTGGCTTTCTATTATTTATTTTGTTATTGAAGATCAGCTGTAGTCCATGGTGATCTTATAGGATGCATGGGACAATTTCAATATTTTTGTATCTGTTGAGGCCTGTTTTGTGACCAATTATATGGTCAATTTTGGAGAAGGTCGTGTGAGGTGCTGAGAAGAAGGTATATCCTTTTGTTTTGGGATAAAATGTTCTATAGATATCTGTTAAGTCCATTTGTTTCATAACTTCTATTAGTTTCACTGTGTCCCTGTTTAGTTTCTGTTTCCAAGATCTGTCCATTGATGAAAGTGGTGTGTTGAAGTCTCCCACTATTATTGTGTGAGGTACAATGTGTGCTTTGAGCTTTACTAAAATGTCTTTAATGAATGTGGCTGCCCTTGCATTTGGAGCATAGATATTTAGAATTGAGAGTTCCTCTTGGAGGATTTTACCTTTGATGTGTATGAAGTGTCCCTCCTTGTCTTTTTTGATAACTTTGGGTTGGAAGTCAATTTTATTCGATATTAGAATGGCTACTCCAGCTTGTTTCTTCATACCATTTGCTTGGAATATTGTTTTTCAGCCTTTCATTCTGAGGTAGTGTCTATCTTTTTCTGTGAGATGAGTTTCCTGTAAGCAGAAAAATGTTGGGTCTTGTTTGTGTAGCCAGTTTGTTAGTCTATGTCTTTTTATTGGGGAATTCAGTCCATTGATATTAAGAGATATTAAGGAAAAGTAATTGTTGTTTCCTGTTATTTTTGTTGTTAAAGTTGGCATTCTGTTCTTGTGGCTGTCTTCTTTTAGGTTTGTTGAGGGTTTACCTTCTTGCTTTCTAGGGCGTGGTTCCCATCTTTGTATTAGTTTTTTTCTATTATTAACCTTTGAAGGGCTGGATTTATGGAAAGATAATGTGTGAATTTGTTTTTGTAGTAGAATACTTTGTTTTCTCCATCTATGGTAATTGAGAGTTTGGCTGGCTATAGTAGCCTGGGCTGGAATTTGTGTTCTATTAGTGTCTGTATAACCTCTGTCCAGGATCTTCTGGCTTTCATAGTCTCTGGTGAAAAATCTGGTGTAATTCTGATAGGCTTGCCTTTATATGTTACTTGACCTTTCTCCCTTACTGCTTTTAGTATTCTATTTTTATTTAGTGCATTTGTTGTTCTGATTATTATGTGTCGGGAGGAATTTCTTTTCTGGTCCAGTCTATTTGGAGTTCTGTAGGCTTCTTGTATGTTCATGGGCATCTCTTTCTTTAGGTTTGGGAAGTTTTCTTCTATAATTTTGTTGAAGATATTTGCTGGTCCTTTGAGTTGAAAATCTTCATTCTCATCCACTCCTCTTATCTGTAGGTTTGATTTTCTCATTGTGTCCTGGATTTCCTGGATGTTTTGAGTTAGGATCTTTTTGCATTTTGCATTTTCTTTGATTGTTGTGCCAATGTTGTCTATGGAGTCTTCTGCTCCTGAGATTCTCTCTTCCATCTGTTGTATTCTGTTGCTGATGCTCATATCTATGGTTCCATATTTCTTTCCTAGGGTTTCTATCTCCACCGTTGCCTCACTTTGGGTTTTCCTTTTTGTGTCTACTTCCCTTTTTAGGTCTAGTATGGTTTTGTTCATTTCCATCACCTGTTTGGATGTGCTTTCCTGTTATTCTTTAAGGACTTCTACCTGTTTGGTTGTGTATTCCTGTTTTTCTTTAAGGACTTGTAACTCTTTAGCAGTGTTCTCCTGTATTTCTTTAAGTGAGTTATTAAAGTCCTTCTTGATGTCCTCTACCATCATCATGAGATATGCTTTAAAATCTGGGTCTAGCTTTTCGGGTGTGTTGGGTTGCCCTGGACTGGGGGAGGTGGGAGTGCTGGATTCTGATGATGGTGAGTGGTTTTGGTTTCTTTTAGTAAGATTCTTACATTTACCTTTCGCCATATGGTAATCTCTGGAGTTAGTTGTTATAGTTGTCTCTGTTTAGAGCTTGTTTCTTTGGTGATTCTGTTACCCTCTATCAGCTGACCTGGGAGACTAGCTCTCTCCTCTGAGTTTCAGTGGTCAGAGCATTCTCTGCAGGCAAGCTCACCTCTTACAGGGAACGTGCACAGTTATCTGGCATTTGGACCTCCTCCTGGCTGAAGATGAAGAGCCAAAACAGGACTTTTCCCAGAAGCTGTGTTGCTTTGGCCTGTCCCAGAAGCTGTTCATTTCGGTAGTCCACACTCTCACCTGTGCAGACTACTTTCTGCAGAGTCCTGGAACCAAAATGACTCCCATGGATCCTGAGGCTAGGGCCTCCCGGTCTGGGCGCACACCTGACCTTTGGCCGGGAAGGTGGTCGGATGTCTGAAGCCCGAAAATGGCGCTCCCTCAGAAGCTCTGTGGCTCTTGCTTGTCCCAAAAGCTGTTAGCTTCTGTAGTCTACACTCTCACCTGTGCAGGCTGCTTTCTGCCAAGTCCGGGAACCAAGGTGGCTCCCACCGATCCTTAGTCAAAATCCTAGCCCCCCCAGGCCAGGTGGACCCCTGTCCTCTGGCCGGGAATGTGTCCGGATGTCTGGAACCCGAAAACGGCACTGCCTCAGAAGCTCTGTGGCTCTCACCTGTCCCAGAAGCTGTTAGCTTCTGTGGTCCACACTTTTGCCTGTGCAGACAACTTTCTGCGGAGTCCCGGAACCCATGTCCAACTTTCATAAGAGGAAAAAGGAAATGGAAGCTACTTAAGAGAGCTTCAGAGGAGAAAAATGGATGAAGGAGGCAGTTCTGCAAGGAGAGTTTTATAGAGACAGGTTAAAGAGAGAACAAGCTAGTTAAAGGTAAAGACAGAATGAGCCAGAGAATGAGAAGGAGCCAGAAGATTAGAACAAATTGCTGGAGTTTGTTTGAGGTCAAACGGAGTAATTCCATGGAAAACTGAGAGACTCTACATTGAATCAGTCAGCTTGGAGAGGAGCTTGAGCCAAAACAGTTGAGATGAACAGCCAGCTAAAGTTCAGAGAGAACAAGGTGAGCTTATTCAGCAGTAAGTATCAGAGGCTGAAAACATTTTAGGCCTACATAAGTTTGCACAGAGGCTAGGAACTTCCAGGACCAGGCCTAGGTTAACAGAGTGAGGGAAAACAATTACTGTATAGGAGTATAATAGAAACTTCTATATCCCCTCATCAATGAAACTTCTTCTTTTTGCAACAGACTGAAAACAACAACTAATCAAAATACAAAGTTGTAGAGCCCAATTCCAAAGAATATGTATAGAACACAACTACCACACCTATGACCCAGAGGCCATTTTGGAAGAGAGGGCAGAAAGATTTTAACAGCAAGGGGACCAGGGAGTTGATGTAAGGTTGTTTCTCCTACTAATGTTAGAAGCTACACCCATAAAGTTTGACTAACAGGACTTCCTAAATGTGAACTGAACAAAGATTGGCCAGTGAAATTGCCAAATGTTGGGTCCAGGTAATTAAGTTTGAACTCTGTCATTGACAAGAATAACTTAGGTTTCTAAGCTTGGCACAAAAAGGGGACTTTCTTTACCAGCAGGGCTTCTTCTTCTCTGATCTTGTCCGTGGAGCCTGAATTCCCTATAACCCCTGGCTCAGAATGTCATGTAGTAAGATTATACTTTCAGTTCTTTTCTTCCGATAAGATCTGGTCTAACAAGCACCTGCGATATCCGAAATGCCTCTCCATGTAAACAAGGCATTCACAAAACTTTAAGACTCTACCCAATGGTTTTTATTTACCCTGAAAACTCCTCCTCACTCTCCCAAGTTTATTTATACCCCTGATTCACCCCAAATAAAATGTATGCATACAAGACCACCCCAAATAAAGGTATATGCACAAGCTAACATAATCTCAGAGAGATCTTTTATTGAAGATGATCTCTCTCTCTCTCTCTCTCTCTCTCTCTCTCTCTCTCTCTCTCTCTCTCTCTCTCTCACACACACACACACACACAGACACATGGGAAAAAGAAATAAAACAATATTATTTTATTACTTATTTTTAAGTGTACAGATATTTTCCTGCATATATTTCGATATGCTACGTGTATATATTGCCTGGTGAGTCCAGAGGGCCCAATTAAGTCAGAGCCTCTAGATTAGAGATACATAGATGTATAAGCTACCATTTGGGAGTGTTGTCTAACAGTTTTCTACAAGCAGGAATGTAAACAATTCAAAAATGCTTCAGAAAGTTCCTAAAACTAATCAGATTCACCCAACCCCTCCCTCCTAAGACTCAACAAGCCAAGGTGGAAAAAAGTCTCAGACCAGACCAGCTGCCTGGAAGAAGCAGAGATTAGCCAAACTGACTGGAAGAAGTATAGATAAACTTAGACAGCTGGTAGGGATACTTTCCAATCTGTTGAGTTGTATAAGTAATACAGCTTTAAGGGAAAAAGTTTCCCCAGTGGAAGTGTTATAGCAGTCTGGAGCCAAGGAATATCACAAAGTTACACCCACACAACAAATCTCACCAAGAGATTTATTGTGAAAGTCACAAGATGGCTACCTTGGCTCAACAGGTAGAAGCAACAACAACTGACCAGGAAGGAGGTAGAGTTTCTTGGAGAGTAGAGCTGTCCAGGGTGGCCTGGGATTGATGGATTTTGTGGCCTGATTTTTGGGCAAGCTCAGAGATTAGTGGTATTCTGTGGCCTGATCTTCAGGTAATATCAAGGGTTGGTGGGTTTTTAAAACTCACACGTGAGCTTGGACTTTTTACCCTACAATCTGCCTTCAGGTTCTGCAGTGGGCTCCAGGTTCCCAGCTTTTATGAGTGGTCTCCAGCTTTGGTGATGAAGCTGTCTTTATGTCACTTCTGCCCCTATAAGTAACCCCTTATCTATACTCATGTGTGTAACTCTAAGAAAACTCATTGGTTCACCAAGTTGAACTTCAATGCTATCCATACTTTGGTCTGTCATAAACCCTCTATCCAGGGTGAGTAGGTGTGTTGGATTTCCCCAGAAAAAAAGATTGTCACAAACTCGGTGCTGGGATTTAAACTTGGGTCCTCTGGAAGAGCAGTAAGTATTAATCACTGAGCCATACCTCCATCCATAATTGATACCCACTGGCAAAAGAAAAATCAGTGTTCTCCAGTGAAGTGTCACTAGGTGCATCAACCATACTCCAAGGCAGGCTTTATGCCTAGGAGTAGTTTGTTAAAACATAAAGAAATCCTCAATATTGAACTAATCAGTACTCTCAGAGCTCCTTGGAACTATACCACCAAACAAAGAAAAAACATGGTGGAACTTGTGGCTCTAGCTATATTTGTAGCAGAAGATGTCCTAGTAGGTCATCAATGGGAGGAGAGGCCCTTGGTCCTATGAAGGTTCTATGTCCCAGTATAGGGGAATGCCAGGACCAAGAATGGGAGTGGGTGGGTTGGGGAGCAGTGCGATGGAGGAGGGGATAGGGGATTCTCGAAGGGGAAACTAGGAAAGGGGATAACATTTGAAATGTAAATAAAGAAAGTATCTAATTAAGAAAAAGAAAAAACAAACAAAAAAGTCAATGGACTTTTTCGTCTGTTTTGTTTGGGCATTTTTTGTCTTACCATTTTTTGTTTCTTTTAGCTTTCATTTTATTTATTTATTTATTCATTGAGAAAGAACAAAGTTAGTTAGCAGGTAGAGAATCTGAGAGTAGTTGCACAGAGTAAAAACATGATCAAGATATATTGTATGCAAAAGTTAATAAAAAATATTAAAGGCTACAGCCATAAATCAGGACACACAAGTTTGACAGGCATGGGAAGGGGAATGGATCTGGAAGAAGTTAGAAGAATGAGCGATTATGACCGAAACAAATGGAAAGAAATTCCCAGAATACTGAAAAAAGAAAAGAAATAAACTCCCCACAATATTAATGAATAAGAAAGGAAAGACAGAAGGAGTAAACAGTTACTAAATATACCTCATGATTCCTGAAAGGGAAGGCAATGGCCAGTGACAAAGTGAGGCCAAGCTATGTTCTCCCACTGATGCAGCAGACACAGCGATCCAGTTGCATAGGTGTGGTTCACCTACGAGGTCAAGACTAAAGCAGAGCACAGCAGGAAAATGTATTCTTCTGACTCTCATATGGACAGATGATCCCCATAATTTGCTCTTACTCACATTTTGGCTTTGGCCCTGACTACGTGAGCCATAAGTACTCTGAGTTATAGCTACATGGAACTCCTTTTAAAATTTACATCATTCCAGAAATGTGGAATTAAGAATCCTATCTCATGCCAGGGAGGAAGAAATGAGTGAGTTTGAGGAGTCACAGACCAGGAAGTCCTTTCTGGGTGCTTGTGAAGAGTATAGGTAGAAACAGATGCCCAGAGCTTCAAGGGAGCCTCCACAGACACTGTGGGAGAGACTGACCATTTGAACCATTGACCATTTATCTGGAATTAGAAGTGGCAGTACGCACTGAATTGTCACTGATAGATGTCTTCTCATGTGACTGACCTAAAAACAACAACAAATAAACAAACAAAACATAAAATCCTAGGCTTTATTTGAAGTTCCATGACAAGCATGTTCAGAGGTGAGGAAGTAACCTCCCAACAGTAGTCTGCTCTTCTATTTTCTCTCTCAGAGCAAAGAGGGATAGAACATGTGCTGAACTAATGTGAAAGCCCAAATATGACAGTACCCTATGGTTTAATAGATATGGGCTCTAGAAAGCTTAAAAAGAGGGAAAAAAAGACCTCAGAAAGCAGAGATTTCCTGGAGGATTCCTAAAACCAAATATTAAAGGGTAAAAAGATAAATATTCAAGTCTAGGACATTGTGGTAAAATTCTAAGAGGAGCATAGGTCTTGTGGCCAAGAACTAATTATATTCACTTATTAAATAAACACGCATGACACATTTTTCTGAGTCAGTTTCAGAAAGTGCTAAATTCCAGGGCTATGGAAAAAGAATTATACAAGGTACTTAATATGTTATTTTTCTCCACCATGATTTTTTGGTTAAGTGGAGAAATCAGCCATGTGGACAGATAATTACTTTAGTTTAGATGTGTTCCCACATGCTATAATTGCTCAGCAGTAAGAGAGTTCCCAACCCACACACTGGAGAGTTATGTGAGTAATGTGATTCTTGAGGAATATTATTCCGAATGTTTGTTCTGCCACTCATTGGACAAGGCCAACATTGAAAGATGGGAAGTCTGCCGACTGCTGTTCTAGCAATCCCAGTCCCAGTGTAGTAAAGTCTGAAGGAATAACATCTGGAATTATAAATGTCATGAGTATTGAATGATAAGCATACTTTCCCCCTGAATCAGTTACTTCATGCATTGCTGTGGAAAAGTAGGTTAAGGCAGAAGGGTGTACTTTGGCTCACAGTTTGAGGGTGCAGTCAATCATTCTGAAATAAAAATTGATAAAAACTGAGTCACGGCCATCTCCTTGAGACAAATGGACGCATCATGTATGTTCTTGGGAGCAGACAATAGGATGCTATTGCCTGACTCATTTTCTCCTAATCATTCAATGGTCTGGGATGCCAGTCTACAGGATGCTTTAATCCATATCCAAGGTGGGTTTCTCTGCCCAAGGAAACACCCTCATTGGCATACTCAGAGATGTGCTTTCTGGTGATTTAAACGTACACCAAGCTGACAATCAAGAATGAGCAGCACATGCCTCCATTGCTTTCCAGGACTCAGCAATCACATTTATGGGCACATATTTGGCTCTACTTCTAGCCTTTCTAGCACTATAATATAACATCACTAGTTAATGTTCGTTTAACAAAAAACTATGAATTCACTTATCCTTTGCTGTGGTCTAGAAACACAGCTAAGAACTACCAGAATAAACAAAAGTAGGCAAGGTTGGTTATGTTGGCAAGTAGATGCCACAAGCGGTACGAATTTCAAACCAACCTGAAACCTTTACCCATATTGAGCATAGCCTGATACATTCTAATTTTTTTTTTCTAGTCTGGTATCACACTTAGAGAACTGTACGGTAAAGTGAAAATCACATGGTCTGGAGGGAGGCACAGTGAGTCAAAGTCCCCTGGAAGCTTCAGGTTCGCATCAGTCAGCCTGAAGAACATACATTTTAACACATTTCCAGAGCATGCTAGTGTGGCTGGTCTGGGAGCCACACACTGAGAGCTTCTAAAGACACTACCTCACACCATCTCTTTCCACATACTCTAGCTCCGAGACGTCATACCTCCCTGCCCACACTCTTAACATTAAGGTTGAATTTTATAGATAAGTTTCATGCTTGGAATTTTTCCTCCATAGGACTAAGTTGGGTTCTAATAGATTTCTTTGGGTCTCTTTCATGCTAATAGCTAGATGTTCATTAAATTGATTAGCCTGCATTATAACAGACCTAGAAGAAGAGAAAGTAGTCTTTCTGAGAAGGGAGACATTGGTGTAACTAATTACTCAAATATCTTAATGATTATGTATCAGAGGACCTTTCTGCATTAAGACCTGGACATGCGCACTCTGAAAGAGTTGATTTAAAGACAGTATTTTCTCATGGGCTTATGTCCCACAGATGCAAGTGGAATTTTCAGTGTTCAAAGAATAAAAATTCAGTCATAGCAATGGAATCCATAGTTTTTATGGAGAAATTGAAGTTGAATTCTGGTTCGTTTAGAATATTGGGGAAAAGGAAAGAGCTGACTTCCACATCATTCCTGTGCATTTGGTTAAATTAAGGTCAAAACTCCAGCTTGGGATGTCGAAAGAACAATAATTACCATGATTTCCTATAGGTTTGTTTCACCCATAAAGTAAGTGTTCTAGACTCATTACATGTGTCATAGGTATTTCTCCTTAACACCATTCTGTCTAAGTGCACTACATTAATCCTAGGTTCACACATGAGAAAATCAGCATATGTCTAAGGTTCTCCTTGATTTAGGTGTGCAGACTCGGGGCACTGAGGGGAGCAGCCAGACAGCATTGACCAAAGAGCTGGGAAGACTATGTACAGGGACATTTCCCACTCTAGTAGAATGAGAAAACCTGGGTTCCCATCTGAATTACACATCACCACCCAAGGCTTGGCACATGGCAATCAGCTCAGAAATAGAGTGGGGAATTTAATAAGAAGAAAGGAGCCAAGATTGGGTGGGTTTTATTCATAAACCCTCAATTTATTTTGACCTCAAAATATTCCCCAATAAAATATTCCCCTGTGGACTCGGTCATCCAAACATATAGGCGCGTGCACGCATGTGTGTGTGTGTGTGTGTGTGTGTATGTTCTCAGCTGAGTTTCCAGTATCTCCTGCAATGTGTGTGTGTGTGTGTGTGTATAATGTATCATCATGTAATTGTCCATCATAAGTCCTCAGCTAGTCCAAGTTGTAACAAGCTACACACTGGTACCGTGAGAAGAAAGTAACTTCCATAGGAAATCAATTTACAGGAAACTTGGTGACTGGAGACATCACGTCAGGCTTAACTTACAATATTGCTTTTCCAGATGGAGAATGGATGGCAAAGTTTTACAAGTACTTCTTTCCCAAATGTTGAAGAATTTTAATTTTTTTTTTCTCGTACAATGTAAGTGTTCTAACCATTGAAACTGTTGAAAGATGAAAACACTCTGACCTGCTTTGTGTCGGAGGGAAAAAAAAAAAAGGTCTGGTGCATGCCACCAGGTTTCCAACAATATACTCTAGAATGGAGGCTACATCCTTCGAGAAGCACCAAATAAAACCTTATGTGCCTGATGTTTTCAGGAGGCACTGCAAATTCAGCTGAGAACCAGAAATAGTTGTAGCTTTTAGGTCTTTATCAATGGATACAAAGGCACAAATATTAATTCTATACTTAACAAGCAAAGTTATACCAAGCAAATACGAACAAAATATGTACATATGTGTTGTTCAAAATCTACAAACAAAATTATACATAATCTGAATGCTTTTACAAATCTTTATTAATAATTTTTAAATGATGGTGATTATTATTTTTTGAATGTGTTAAGCTAGAGGTCATACCTGGTGACTATAAACTTATAACTTGGAAGTCTGAAGCAGGGATTAAGCATGAGGTGAGCTCACTACACTGTATAGTGAGTTCAGGGAAGGCTGAGGTTCACAAAGACACCCTTCATGTCTCAAACAGGCAAATATAAAAACAAAACACTCTGTTTTCTACTTGTCTGGTATCACACTCAAATTAGGTCATCTGGCTTTAAAGATACTTCTAAAATATGTTTTATATTCCACTTCAGAGAAAAATAAAAGTGAAGAATTTAAAAGATAAGCAATTTTCAAGGGAATAAACACTGATCTAAGATAAATGTACGACGATCTGACTATAAAACCAGTGTTCACAAACATCTGTTAACATTTCAGTAGGCTTATGAATTAAGCATTATTATTCCCCTTTGAATTTTTAAAGATTTTATGAACTTTACTATAAAAAACTTGCAAATTAAGAATAAAATCAAACATCAAAATTAACAAGACCCAAAGTCTACCCATGTAAATAGCCTTTTTACAGTTAGACCAGTGAATCTGAGGCTGTGAACTTTATGGTGGATTTTACACTTTCACAGTGTCATTTTTTTTACACCTACCTTTCACTATAAGCATAAAATTCAGGAGAAAAGTAAAGATAGAAAAACTTATATCCTCTTCCACAACTCATGCCCATTACCAGCATTCGGCCTGTCTGTATCCATAATACTTAGCTTTTCTTGTTTTATTTTTTCCATACTATCCTATACTCACAAGTACATTTGTTTAATGCATACCTATATTATTAGCTAGAATCCTTGTATGAGGGAGAAAATGTGGTATTTTGCTTTCTGAGATAATGTGAGTTTGGTATTAGATATCTAAATTCATCTATTTTCCTATAAAATTTAAAATTTTATTTTCCTACAGAGCAGAGTAATAGTCATATATATATGTATATATATATATATATATACATACACACACACACATATATATATATATATATATATATATGTATAATTTTGATTTATCTCTTGATGGACAATTAGGTCAATTTAATTTCAATTGTTTGCTATAGTGAATTAAGCAACAATAAACATTGGCGTGCAAATATCTTTATGGAAGGATGTGGCGTTCTTTGGTTATATGCTCAAGAGTGAAATGACTGGGCCATAGGGTAGTTCTATTTTTAATTTTTTGACAATGTGATATCAGATTGATTTTCATTATGACTGAATTAATTTGCACCTACCCCTACCAAAAGTCAATGGGTTTCTTTCTCTCCGTGTTCTCTCCAACATTTGTTGTCAGACTCGTTGATGCTAACCATTCTGACTGAGGTGAGGGGGATCTCAAAATAGTTTTTATTTGCATTTCCCTGATAGCTAGGAATAACGAACACTTTAAATGATAGTTATTAGCTATTTATGTTTCTCATTTTGAAAACTATCTATTAAGTTCATTTGCCATGCCTGTTTAAATACTAGGGCTTGGGGGGGATTACTAGTGGTGACTACTTTATTTTTTTATTTTTTATTTTTTTTATTCTCCATATTTTATTCTGCCCCGTGCCCCGATCCACCCTCCGACTGTTCCACATCCCATACCTCCTCCCCACATCCCTGACTTGGGGAATGGCTCAGTGGTTAACAGCACCGAGTGCCCTTGTAAATACTAGTTTTAAGTCTTTGAAAATTCTATATATTTATACAATACATATTGACTATATCTAATCACTGTTACATCTCTACAACTTCCCCTGGTGCCTCTACCCCATCTCCCTGCTGGCCTCACATCCTGTTTTTATTTTTGTTACTAATAACGCCTTGAGTCCAGTTAGTGTTGTCCATATGTGCATGGGTGTGGGGCCATTCCTTTGAGGATGAGCAACCTACTGGCTGCCACATCTGGAAAGGAAAGTGACTCATTACCTTAGTATCTGTAAATGTCTAACAACTCCTACAACAGGGTTTGAGCCTCTAGATCCCTGCTTCCATCCATCTGGAATTTTTACTAGCTTGATCTTGTGCAGGTTTTATGCTGGTGATCACAGCTGCTGTGGGCTGATGGAGGTGACACCCATGTCATGTCCAGAAGCTGGCATTTCATAGCTATCCTTCCCATCTGTCAATGCTCACACCCTTTCTGACCCCTCTTCTTCCAACTTCCTCAGCCTTGGAATGTGGGAGGTTGGTGCAGATGACCTAATCAAAGAGGATTCCTCAGAGATATTTATACTCTGCTCTTTGACTCGCTGCATTAACCACTAATCACTGAAATTCCTGGATTCTTGATGTGGAAGATGATGCCAATGACCCATCTACAGCTTAACACTCAGAGCTAATTTTACTCTGCACTTGGAGTAGTTGTTACTCTCTACATTAACCATTAGCTATTTCCAAAAGACTAAAATTGAGAGCAGTGCAAACTTATGAGCATAAACATAAACATTTAGAATGCTCTTTGACAGCATGTTCACTTAGCAAAACAACACCAGTGGTTTCCCCACCCCCCACCCCCACCCAACCCCCTAGGGCCCAACACCTCCCTTCCTATAGGACTTTGATAAGTTGCATAGTAACAGGCATGAAATCTCCCCTGGACTCCAGCCTGCATATCCAGCCAGAGTATAAATGGCTACCTCATATTTTTCAGTCCACTATTGTGCCACTGGGCACAATCCAGTGTTGGGTGGGATCCTTGATGTCTTTTGTCCTTCTGAAGCAGGCATAGCATCTCCTGGCACTATGTTTGCAAGCCAGTGGGTAGGAAGTTTCCCAGTCCATTCAAGCTTGATTTGTCTATGTTCTACATTCAAAACACACGGTGTCATCACCAACAGGGTCTTACCATCTACTTATGGTAGACATGCAAAAGCAATGGCAGTAGGTGATGTCACTTTGAATGCCTCTGGAGACTCCATGCTATTAATTCTTAAAGAAGTATCTTGTGACTGGCATTGAGATTTTTATGTAATAACACCTGTTTTCTAAGAGCAGCACTCCTCCTGTCTCTCTCTCTCTCTCTCTTTCTCTCTCACACACACACACATTATATACATTATATGTATATAATATATAATGTTTTAATTAGCTTACAAACTAGTATATTTCATTGAGATTTTCATTTAATAACCTCTGTCTCCTGGAATTAGCATTGATGTGTATGTGTTTGCAGAAATTATCTGCAAACGAAGAGATACAATTTATTTGTTGTGAAGCAGGCAATTAGTGAATTAGGAAATTTCAGATCAGAGGAGGTACTACTGGGTACTGAAGTGGCTAAAAAATGGAGGGACAGAAGACATTTGGAGACCAAGAAATACTTACACATGAATGAAATCTAATATATACCTTCTCCATGAAGAACCTAGAAGAAGGCATTTGGAGAAATTAAGATGCTGACCAAAGAAAGCAAACATACACGGACAGGTAAGATATGTGCCCAGAACTATTTGAGAAGACATTAAGACTACCCCTGACCAAACTAATAACAAATCCAAGTAGGTCTAGTGCAAAGAGTTGATTCTCTATGCCAATCTGCAAATATTAGAAAAGGTGAGTGTATTTTCAACACCTAATATTTTAACAAAAACATACAAAGAAACGTAATAACATCAAAACAAATAAAATAAAATTTCAAAAATAGTCTAAGAATGGACAAATAATTTGGACATGTGTTTCTCCAGTGAATATCTATAAATAGCTAAACACAAAAAGTTCTTAATATCATTAATCACCAAGGAAATGTAAACAGCACCCACAATGACACTTGCTCAAATGGTAACTCAGTATGATGATAGATTGCTCATTAATTTGATTATGCTAATCAATTACTAATTTATATATAATGCTTAATCCCATCATATACTTTGAATATGGATAATTTTGTCAATCGTATTAATGAAGATGGAAAGAGCGATGCCCATTCACACAACTCACCATCTGAAAAGCGAATATAAACCAAGACAGAAAACAGTCGCTGTTGGGAAGAAAAGAACAAACTTCAGAGGCATACACACTCTTGCCGAGAATGTACAATAGTGTAGCGTTTATGAAAAACAGTATGTAATTCCTCAAAAAATTAGAAAAATGTTAGTATACAACCCAGGAATTCTACTTCCAGCATATGACAAAAATAATTGTAAGCAGAGACTCACACAGGTATTTGTACAGTTGTGTCCAGTGTCATTGCTGATACACTCAAAAGGCAAACCCTAGAGAAATGCCCATCAGTAGACTGGAAGAAATACCATTTGTGACCCAACAGCTGGAGGTCCTTCAGTCTTAAATTCAGACACATGGTCCAAAGTGGATGCGAATACTCTGCCATAATCATAAACTAGTGGCAAAAGGACAAATGAAGCTATGTCTGCATTGAGATGAGATCCAGAGAGAAGAGCCAAAGTCATCAAGACAGAAAGTGTAGGATGGCAGGAGTCAGAGTCTCCAGAAAAGAAAATGAGGTATGGGTGTCCAGGAGATACAGAGTTTAAGTTGAGCAAATGGAAAAATGTGGAGATGAATGGTAGAGATGTCTTCAGGACAATCAACTGAGACAGGAAGCCTTATGCAGCATAGCTTGTTACAATAGAAAATATCAAAAATGAACACTTGTTTAAGCTATGACATTTTCACAAATTGATGCTTCCTGGAATATTTGAGGCATTTACCCCTGCTCTTGAAGTTTTGTTAGTAAGAAAGATCTTATTTTATTAGTTTTCGTATTTTTATCACTCACTGCTGTAAGTGGCTTTTAAAAAATAAAATATATTAGGTTATCCATCATGATAATTAAATGCTCTTACCAGATGTTACTCTTTTTTTCCTTTCTCCTTGTCCTCTCTGAAATGTTTTGATGCTGTGCTAGTTCAGCTGTGCACCCTAACTCCTGAAACAGCTAATAGGGTTAGGGACAGTTATCCACAATGAGTACAAAGAACTAAAATTCAAGTTATAGTTGTGATGAAAGCACCTTAAATAATGAATGATTTATTTGGGCTCACAATTCATGGGAGGGACAGTGTAGCAGCAGAGGTGTGAGTCAGCCTGTCACAGTCAGGAAGCAGACAGATGAAAGCTGGTCCCCTTCCCATGTTCTGCCTCATGTTCAGTAGACACCCAATGGAATGTCTGTGGCTTCAGTTAGGGTGGGTCTTGTCACCTCTGTAACCCAATCTAAAAACTGCTCCAGAGACAGACATAAAATTTTCTTTTCTCCTAGTTGACTACATTTCGTTTTAGAATCAAGCTAATGATCAATATTAATATTCCTTGACAAATGGAAATTCAAACACATCACTTTTAAGCAAATCCCTTCTGTTCTTTGACTTCATAAGATCAGAACCACTTCATAATGTAAATAAAAGTTCCAGCTCACACGTCACTGTAGTCTTTAACAGTTCCATTTCTGTTCAAAGGTATAAATACCATCTCCTCTGAGACTTGAGACACTTCTGCAGTCCACCTTCCAAACTGGATATGCACGTGAGCTGTGTCTCTGTCTGCTTCTCACATGGGCTACTGCCTGGGTGAGCTCAACACACAACCCATTCTACTTATTTTGGTTTCCATATTGACAGGATAGATGACAGTTGCTCTGAGCTCTCTCCCTGCTGCTTGACTAATCTGCATGAAGGAAACCCATGTCTTCTCAGCCTGAGGCTTTTGCAATAAATTTACACATATGAAGATCCTTAAACAGCGCTTCCCTTTTCTCTTATTTCTGGAAACTGTACAGCCACAATCACAGTGAGAGCATTTTCAGTTCTGGTGGAATGATGTCCTCCTTGATCTCAGACAACTGCCACTCACTCTGTTCTTGCTACAGGGGGGAGAGAGAAAGGAGGAAGATAAGGAGGAGGATGGAGAGAGAGAATATTCATTCTTACATGTGCATTAATCCACCTGGAGATCTCTATCTCCTTGAGCCCTGCGTCATGTACTAGTAGCAGCAGGCTTCTCAAATAGCATTGTCTTAGGGATTAGGGCTTTTTGATTAGGGCTTGAATTTTGGAAACAAACTATCCTTGTATAATGAGGAGAAAGGCAATGTGGAAGGTATGTTACATTCAAATGACTAGGGTGAAATTCTAAGGAAATAATCTCAAAACACATACTTGCACATTTTAGAGATCCACATATAAAAGTGTGTTTACTTCAGGTTTAGAGGAAGAAAGAAGATTTGAGTCGATGACATAAAGGTTGCCTTGCAATCTATCTTTCCTTTTAAACTATAAATAGTGAAGTATATATGAAGCAGTTTTAAATATAAGAACTATCCACATGTAAATTACATTTACACAGCTGATTATTCAAGCCATTGAACCCAATACATGGAAATTACCACACAGAATCTATACTTTTTTCTTTTAGGATTTTATTCATATCCTCTTTTATTACTTTAAAGGTTTTTAAAAAATTTTTTATTCCATAAAAATGTAAAGTATAAAAGTCTGTGTGTGTGCACCCACGTGTCACAGTGCACTTTGTAGAAATCAGAGGACAAATTTAAAAATCAACCGTCTCCTTTACCCATGGGGGCAACAAAATCAAACTCAGGGGTCCCAGAGATCAAACTCAGGTCTTCAGGCTTAACAGCAAGATCCTCTCCTCACCAGTCCTTATTGCCAACCCCACTTTGTGTTATGTTTTATTTTTATTTGTTACTTAAAAGACTTGATTTTGTTGTACTGTTATATCCATCCCTGGGAGAGGCTGCCTCTCCCCCTTCAGCATTGATCACTTTTCTGTAATTTCCTATCCAGAGATGTAACCCTATGAGATGTGTCTTAGTTATGGTTTAACTGCTGTCAACAGGCACCATGACCAAAGCAACTCTTATAAAGGACAACATTTAATCGGGGCTGACTTACAGGTTCAGAAGTTCAGTCCATTATCATAAAGGTGGGAGCAGGGCAGCATCCAAGCAAGCCTGGTGCAGGCAGAGCTGAGAGTTCTACATCTTCATCTGAAGGCTGCTAGGAGAAAACTGACTTCCAAGCAGCTAGGATAAGGGTCTTAAACCCACGCTTATAGTAGCACACCTACTCCAATAAGGTCACACCTCCTAATAGTGCCACTCCCTGGGCCAAGTATATACAAACCATCACAAAATGTTTCCCCTTCTGCTGTTAGCATGTCTAGTTATACTGCTGATGTTCAGATCTTATTTATGCAGACTTTCTAGGCAAGACTTTTCACAGCCCACTCCCTTGTTCTCTGGCTCTTACACACTTTCTATCTCTTCTTACGCAGTGTTCCCTGAGCCACAGGTGCCGGGGCTGTGATGTATATTTATGCTTCGGGGACAGGCTGTCCACAATCTGTTGATTTCTGCATTGCATCCATTTGTAGTTTTCTGTGATGATCTTTTATGGCTGTATAGAGAGGCTTCCTTGATGAGGGGTGAGTGCTACACTTACCTGTGGGTATAAAAATAAGATTTAGGTTATCCCTGAAATATTCACATAAACAATAGACTCAGCAAGTTCTACTTACATGTTTTTGAATATATATATATATATATATATGCAAAAGATGGGAGGAGAGACTATAGTTTTGAGAGTGAAGGACAATAAAGCAGTTGTAAGGAAGCGCCTCAGGAGAGGCTTGGAGTGTAACAGGGGAAAGTGATACAATTGTATTTTAATTCAAACATATGAAAATTTAAAAACCAATAATAAAAAGAAGGAAGAGGACACAAAGTTGCAAGGGGATTAGGGAGGAAGCTGGGAGGAACTGTATGTGGTTTGGGAATATATATGATCAAAGTGCATTGTATACAACTACGAATTCTCAAATAAAAATGAAATAAGACATGAAAGTAGAAGGGGATTGTTAGGGGAGAAGAAGAAGGCTATCAGGGAGGAAGCCAGGGCAATTGTGAGGAATATAAGGGATAAATTTGAATAAAGGGCCTCATACACGTGTGTGACAAAGTCATGATGAAACCCTTTATTCTGTATAACTGATGTCTAAACACTGATTTAAAAGTATATAACCGGTCTTTCTATTTTAGGATTGCTGGGGCTGTGGTGCTAGGATGTCAAACTTGTGCAAGGTATAGAACAGTGTCTTGTTCCTGAAAGGCCCTGACCTCTCCCCTGAGAATACTTTCTGTGCACCCTTGTCCAGCATATACTTTTGATGGTAACTAGAAATAAATTCATTGTAAGGACTGAAGCTTCATCCAACATTCAGACAAGAAGAGCCTCCTTTTCTTCTACAATAGAGTGATTTTTTTTCCCCCAAAAGGAAATAAAATGTATTTCAAACAAGGTAAAGCACATAACCCTAGGGTAGAAGAAGCTACTTTTGATGCTGTGGTCACCACTGGCTGGCTGTTCTTGTTTCAGAGTATCAGACTTTGTATCACTATAATCTTCATGCTGCACTACTGAGTCATTTCCTTGACTTGGCAGGGAAAGATTACAAACATTGCTAGAATCAAAGCAGTGTCATGAACCCAAGGTCTGCAAGTGATCAGAGCACACACAACTGACATGACCATCATTGGACACCAAGGCCCAGGTAAAGGCTGGGATGTAGAGATTGCTCTTTCAGCTGTGCATTGCTTGGCATAGAGGACTACAGTGTCCTTAGGCAAGCTGTTCAGGGGGTTCAGCTAGTCACCAGTCATCTCTGCTCTGATGAGGTCTGCTTCACTCTCCAGAAGCCAAAGAGGAAGATAATGAGACATGGGAAAAATTTCACCACTCTTTAAACGATTTTTTGTATCTTTAGCTATCTGAAGAAATGTTTGTGCATGCTGAAGTATGAACATGTAAGTGGGATTATCTGCAAAGGGCAGAAGAAGATGCTGTTGGAGTTGGACTCAGGTGTTTCTGATCACTGGATATGGGTGCAGCAAACTGAACTTATGTCCTTTGCAAGCACAGTCATCACTCAACTACAAGCTTTGAAAAATCTCTCAAAAGTGGATGCTCACAGTCATCTATTGGATGGAACACAGGGCCCCCAATGGAGGAGCTAGAGAAAGTACCCAAGGAGCTAAAGGGGTCTGAAACCCTATAGGAGGAGCAGCAACATGAACTAAATAGTACCCCCCCCCCCAGAGCTCATGTCTCTAGCTGCATATGTAGCAGAAGATGGTCTAGTTGGCCATCATTGGGAGGAGAGACTCTTGGTCTTGCGAAGATCATGTGCCCCAGTACAGGACCAGGAATTGGGAATGGGTGCGTTGGGGAGCAGGGTGGGGGAAAGTATAGGAGACTTCCAGGATAGTATTTGAAATGTAAATGAAGAAAATATCTAATAAAAAAAAAGAAAGAAAAATCTCTCAAGTTTAGTTCTGGCTACTAAGAGTAACAAATGCTATTTCAAAAGCAAAACTTTAGATGGTGTTTGAACAGTGGCTCCTTACTGTCACTGCTCCAACTGGCAGCATGAAGCTGGGAAGGAACAGCCTAAAAATGAGGGTGATTAAAGTCTCACGAAGTAGCCAACTTTATTCAGGGCACCAGACAATTTATATTCTGCATGTTAAGCAAGATCATATGAGCAAAGTGCACATGAGTTCAAGCTGTATGTAGTCACAAGGGTAAAGCATGTTCATGTGACTTTAGGCTATGTGCAGTAATAAGGAAAACCTGTTCTTAGAAACATCATCTAAGTAATAAGATAATCTGAAGGGAAGTAAACCCACTCCTATTCACTACACCCAGGAAAGGTATGAAAGCACATTCCAAAACAAATGTGTGCCTTGCCTACAATACGCATACAGATTATACACATATACATATATACATACATATATACATACACATACAGTATATATATAAACACATACATATACATATAGTATACGTATACACATACGTATACATACATGTGTGTAAATGTGTGTGTGTGTGTGTGTCCCCAAACTAGCAAAAGATATATATGATCTTTCCTTGACGACCATTTCCATTTTAACAAAAATAAATGTACATTGCTTATTCAGGTTTTCAAATATGTGACTAAAGAGTCAGAGCTATGAAAAGAATACCTATTCACTAAATTCAAAACAATAAAAATATGAAATAGAATAATCTCTACATGTTATATGATCAATTGCATTGGAGATAGTTACTTCACAACCATTGATGTTTATGTGTAGTTATCTATAAAATTACTTGAGGAATTATTATCAACTATTCCATGGGTGGGTTTACAGATTTACACTCAAGGAACCAGGTGAGTGCTAGTGTGAACTTTAGATGATCCTGGGCATGATGATGGCTCAATGTACAGTTTCACAACTCTACAGAGAATATTTGTAATTCAAGAGCAAAAAGGGGAAACTGGAGGGGGAATGGCTCCATAGGTGAACAAGGCAGAAAGAAAACAGGATGTGCTATGTGGAGAATTATGATCAAGACCTCCAGCCTTGACTTTTACTCTGGGGAAGAAAGCAAGTCCAAGTGATGAGAACTGGAGAAGCAGTGGTTAGATTGTATGGTGACTTGAAATGGGCTTGTGTTTAACAGAAGAGTGAGTGGTGAATCAAGGGTTCTCTCTCCTCTCCCCTCTCCCTCTCCCCTCTCCCTCTCCCTCTCCCTCTCCCTCTCCCTCTCCCTCTCCCTCTCCCTCTCCCTCTCCCTCTCCCTCTCCCTCTCCCTCTCCCTCTCCCTCTCCCCCTCCCCCTCCCCCTCCCCCTCCCCCTCTTCTTCTTCTTCTTCTTCTTCTTCTTCTTCTTCTTCTTCTTCTTCTTCTTCTTCTTCTTCTTCTTCTTCTTCTTCTTCTTCTTCTTCTCTCTCTCTCTCTCTCTCTCTCTCTCTCTCTCTCTCTCTCTCTCTCTCTCTCTCTCTCTCTCTCTCTCTCTCTCTCTCTCTCTCTCTCTCCTCTCATCTCTCCCCATCTGTCTCAGCAAATCTGGTTAACAAATGCCAAATAATACTCAGGTACATTTTGAAAGCCTTCTAATTATCAGTTGTGAGTAGATCTATCCTTACACACAAAACTGTTACACACAAAATCTTCGGCTGGGATGTTTTTTCTCTTGTTGTTCTGTCTTTAAAAACCATCTCTTTATGCTGTTAGCTTCTTTAATAACAATATGCAATCATGAGAAATACAGTTGAGAAAATCCTATGTAGGCTCACTGTTTTAGGCTCCCCTTGCCCCATAAATTAATTTAAGTGAATGAGAATCTGCTTTTTAAGTCTCTACATGTTTATTGGTGCTAACTAATCTTATTTCCAAAGTTGCCACTGAGCTGTAGGCTCAATTACTTTCATATTGACCTCAAATCTGATCTCTTAATTCAATTTACATGAATAAATTTTCTTTGCCTCCATTAACTCAACATGGAATGGACATTACAGCTTGCATATGGAACATGATTATGGTTTCTGGTTCAAATTAACTGTACCACCACAATCATCAATAGTGCCCAGTATCTACATTGTCTAAGTTTAAATGGGGAAGGATACAGTTCCTCCTCAGGGCCAGTCGTGTGTTTACAAATTCTTGGGAACCATTTCTAAAGGAAGAAGATGAATGGAGAGCATGTACCAATTTTCATGCTGTAAACACCTTCACTCTAGCCAAATTCCCATTACTAATAGATTTAACTTGCAAAATTCTGGAAAACATAAGACTTTCTTCTAGGTCAGTAAGAACTGTTTAACCACTTATGGTGGAACTCAATGCTGGATACAGATTTAAATAATTTTTGTGATTTTTTTTTTTCGAGACAAGGTTTCTCTGTATAGCTCTGGTTGTCCTGGAACTCATTCTGTAGACCAGGCTGGCCTCGAACTCAGAAATACACCTGCCTCTACCTCCCAAGTGCTGGGATTAAAGGCGTGTGCCACCACTGCCTGGCTTGATTTTTGTGATTTTAACTTTATTGGACCTCCCTAACAAAGCTCCTGATGCTCATGAATAAGACTTGGAATTAAGATTTTTTAAATGGTGGGTGTTCAATAAGTAATCACTAATTTCATTGCACAGACGTTATCTGGATACTACCTCTTCATTTTGCTCAGACTTCAATATAACCCAGTTATAAGCATACAGATATGAAAGCCAGAAGACCACTCAAAAATATAACTCTGAATGACTTCTTATTTTCCAATGTAAGACATCATTCATGGCTAACTTTCCAGTCAAAAATTAATTTGTCATTTTAATCCCTGAACTCCTCCTAGCACCAAATATAATGTATATCACATGATCCTGATACCCCAACACATATTTCTATCTGTAAGATATATTCTGAAGCTTTCCTTTGGACTGCCTTTCATGGCATATGTGACATAAAAAGAAAAACAAAGAAAGAGAAAAATATATAGATCACCCCAAAGGATCACAGGGAACTAACTTGGACAAATGCTAGAATTTCATTGCCATACCCTCTGGGGATGAGAAGAAAACAGCAACAGTCAGAGTCAGGAGGCAGCAAATGGCCCTGATAGACTGATACCTTATAAAGGGGCAGGGTCACCTTGGAATTGAGCAGATACAGGTTTTAATATTTAAGGAAATGGAATCTAGTTATGTGTCTAGAAAGTTTGGGGGCAAAGATCCTATTCACAGAGAGAAAGACAATGCTGATCCAGGTTTTAAGCCAATCATTTGAAAGGGGTGGAGTATATCACAGTTACAGTTGGTTTTTGTTGTCAAACACAAAACTTCCCCACTGCAGATTACATATAGACAGTTTAGGATGCTGAATTGGTCCCTGAATTTTTTCCTCTTAATCTTTACCAATTACTTTTCCTGTCAGAGGCAGTTTCTATACTGTGTTCTTATTATTTCCAGAAGATACTGACTGTAGGAAAACTATAGCAAAAGCTGGATCCACTGGAGGCTGAACACATTGAAGTCAAGATCAATGTGACATTTATAGTCATTAGGGGACCATGTGTGGCTGCAGCAGCTCCTGTACAAATGCAACTGGAGACTCAAGGAGTATGACTCACAGGCATCCTAGATGGGACGTTTTAGGGACAGGACTAGATCATGGGTATTTTACTACATCTTCAGGTGATTCTCATGCAGGCTAAAACCGATGAAGCTCTGCTTCCCACAGTCCTGGTGTGCACAGGGTCCTTCCAAAATATCTGTTTATTTCTGAACTCCTAACGCATCCATGCACCCACCCACTTAGCCAACCATGCTATGCCCATTCAAGATAAAGGTGTCTTAGACGTGACAAGCAGAAATATGCTATTTTTATAGACAGGAAAGGTGAATGTCTATCCGCCCCCCCCCAGGACTTGAGATGGTAACTTCTGCTGCATTTAGGTTCATATTTATTCATGAGCTCTGTGTCTATTGTTAAGTCTTACTAAGGGGTACAAAAACGTTGTAATCCAAAGAGGAGTTCTTTGTGGGAACAGCTTTTGTCAGGCCAGCATCAGTGCCTGACTCTTGTTCACTAATAGGGAAAGAACAAGATAGTAAACGGCATTTAATATATCTCAGAGTTTGATGAGTTTATGTATGTCCTGGGTGGTAGGTGTACACATATGTAAACACATACCACATATGTGTTTACATATGTGTGGGTTTGCACATGTGTACATGTATCATGAATGTGGAGACTAAAGATTGACATTGGGTGTCTCCCCCAATCACTATCCACCTTACATTTGCAAAAAGTCTCTCACTGAATCTGGAGCTCAATGATTGGCTAGACTTGATGGCCATCAAGCCCCAGGAATCCTGTCTCTGCCTCCTTATCACTGGACCATAGGCATAGTCTTCCACACATGACTTTTCACATGGGTGCTGGGGACATGAACTCAGGTCCTCACGTTTGTGCAGCAAGCACTTTAGCAGAATTGTGTCCCCAGCCACGGACTTCTGTGTTTTAATTTGCTAATTATATGGTTCACCACTTCCCCCACAAACTCTAGAGTAGGCATTGTTGTCTCCCTGAAGCAGATCAAGATATTCAGTTCACAGGAAGCATTCCTGACAGCGGCAAAATGAGAAGCTAAGCCCGTTCACTGTCAATGTAATAAGTCACTTCCTATGGCCATAAGATGAACACATGAGGTTTATGAGGGTGAAGTGACCCCAGTCCTGCAAAAATGAGTATCAGAATTTGAAAGCTGAGTGAACATTTATTTTTCTGTTCACTGATCCCTCGTCATGCTGAGCTCTGCAGGGAGCAAGCGATTACTAGAGTGATTTGCATTATCAAGGATCAAATATTTGTTTAAAAAGACTCAGAAGACAATATAAAGCAATTCAAACAAGTTCTGAGATGTGTGATACAAACAGACAACCTGGGAAATCTGGATGGGAGAAAATCATTGTGGCCTAAAGGCCACAGGGCAAGATTTGCTGGAGGAAGTGAAAGTATGACTGGATTTAGAGTTTAGCAATATTTAGACAGCTGGAGGAGAGAGCAGACCCACGAGCTAAGCAGATTTGTAATGTAGCAGAGCTCGTTCAAGTTGCCCATGATGTGATTAGGTTTGCATTTCCTTCCTTCCAGGGTGAATTTATTGAAAGATGGCCTCCTGCAACTTCTCAGAATGCAGGATACTACCCAGGTCCTGCTCAGGCTGTTGACAACTCAGAAATTAATATTCAAGAACAGAGACGACTCCAGTCAAGGGTATTTGGTGATTAATTATTCCCTGGATGGAATCGGAGTGACATTCATCTTGATTCATGGTGCGTTCTTAGCAGCATACATGTAAGATCAGTGTATCTTACACACACTGTTTCACTGTATAAGATGGATTTCTCATAGCGACATGTACTTGTTTACTTTTCTCTACAAGCATGTATATGACTTTCATTATAGTAAGGTATAGTAAAGTATCCATGAGGAAGGGCTTAGAACTCAGAAGTTAATGGTAATCTATTAATGGATTAGGGCTCATAGTTTATGAAGTAATCATGCAGGATGGAGAGTGAGGGTCTAGGTGGCTGTATCTCTTGTCGAGCATCAGATGGTTACACATGCAGGTTCAAACAGCCAGTCCCGAAACTTGCTTCTCTTAGCACAATTCTAAGAGCTCAACTCAGTTCCAGAAATCAAGTGCTTACACTCAGCTGAGTAAGCCATTCCAACTTCGCAATTGTCCCTGCTGCCTGGTGGAGGCCATGAGAGCTTCGCCCACATGACTCTGAGATCATATGAAAAGATTCACACGGCTCCCAAGTCAGTTTCCTGTTTATCATTATGTCAGTGAGCATCTACTAGTCTCCTCCATCACTTTCCCCTGATGGCCACATGCTCCAGAGGGCCCACTCAGGTCATCAAAACTCAGGACTTTCGTTTGCACTGAACCTACTGCTAAGAAAAATAGATGTTATTGCTTTTATTTAATTTTACCTCAGGAGAAAAGCATAACTATCGATTATAGTAATATTAAAGAGGTTCACATAATTTCTTACACATTTGTATTTCATCATATTCTTATTCTTTCAAGGTTTAACTCCTAAAATGTGTGTTTAAAAAACTCCATCAACTTTGGAATCTTCCTCATCAAGTGATTCTAAGGAAAATTCCTCATTAAGAGTTAATCATTTATTTTGAAATAATGTTGCTAATTTGTCTTCTATGGAATAGAGAAAAGTCAAGGCTCATCTCCTCAAATTCTTTCCTTTTGGGGGACAACTGGGCATGAGACCTCAGACAGCTGCTTTACAAATTGCCTTAACCATAAAGTAATCACCTCTCATCACAGGAGTATCTTGGAGATGCGGGGAGAGGGGGAGGCGAGCCTCTCCTTCCCAGCATCATCCTCACCTCCCTGTGCCCCCTCCCTTACAGCACAGTGAAGTCACTCAGGACAGCAGCAGGAGACT
The DNA here is from genome assembly GCF_978045245.1 of Mus caroli. Classification (NCBI taxonomy): domain Eukaryota; kingdom Metazoa; phylum Chordata; class Mammalia; order Rodentia; family Muridae; genus Mus; species Mus caroli. Next base: position 74,213,154 of record NW_028227263.1, on the reverse strand, counting down.
CTTTTCTTTTCTTTTTTTTTTTTTTGACATCTTTTTTTATTAGGTGTTTTCCTCATTTACATTTCCAATACTATCCAAAAAGTCCCCAATACACTCCCCCCCCTCCCCTACCCACCCACTCCCACTTTTTGGCCCTGGCGTTCCCCTGTACTGGGGCATATAAAGTTTGCAAGTCCAATGGGCCTCTCTTTCCAGTGATGGCCGACTAGGCCATCTTTCGATACATATGCAGCTAGAGACAAGAGCTCCGGGGTACTGGTTAGTTCATATTGTTGTTCCACCTATAGGGTTGCAGATCCCTTTAGCTCCTTGGGTACTTTCTCTATCTCCTCCATTGGGGGCCCTGTGATCCTCTTTTCTTATTGTAGCCAAAGAGTGAGTGCATGCATTTGTACTGCTGATTATTTTCAACACCCCTGAAGGCAGCACAGGATTTACTCAGCTGTGTGAGACAACAGTCTCTAAGTGACAAGAAGCTGTAAGAGACATTTAGGGTATTCCCCTCATTTCTCTGACAAGGTACTTTGTTCAGAACAGTGGCTTAGATAGCAGAAGACCTGAATCTTGAATTCAGACTTTACCATCGCTGGCACAGTGGAGAGTTGTCCCTGCTACTCTGTGAAGTAGGGCTCGAACTATGAACTGGCCTCATCGTAATGGCCATCTCCTCAGCCTCTCTCTCTCTCTCTCTCTCTCTCTCTCTCTCTCTCTCTCTCTCTCTCTCTCTCTCTCTCTCTGTGTGTGTGTGTGTGTGTGTGTGTGTAGAAAGAAGGATCACTAACACTGAAAATTTAGAAATTTGCATAGACTATTTCCAAAAAAAGGTATATAAATACCAAGCTGCAGAACCCAGTCCCAATGGTTGCATCTATAATACAACTCCCATTCCTAGGTCTGAGGCAATATTGCAGAAGAAGGAGCAGAAAGAGAGTAAGATCAGGGAGGTTGCTGTGATATTGTCTTCTAATGTCAGAAACTACACCCATCAAGTCTCACCAACATAATTGTCTACACATAAGCTAAGCAAGGACAACAACAAAAGGCTTGCCAAAATGGGCAGGGAAATTGCTACATGACCTCAACCACACACAAAGAATTCTAGGGCACTAGGAATGCTAAGAGTGTAAGAAATGATCTTCCCTAGGGAACAGCTTACCAACTGGTTATCTAATAACAAATATTCAGCTCTGAAATCATACATACAGGTAACATTATAGAGTCTGAACAGGTTATACTTAGGAATAGATATGTATATAGATGTATATACACATATGCATAAACATATTACATCCAATTTAATGAAAAAACAGGCCAGGAATTTTAATACCAAGAAAGGTATGTGGCAGGTTAAAAGGGGGAAGTGAAAATTACATAATTAAATTAATTTCAAAAGAAATTTTTAAAATTTTTTTCTTTTTTCTTCTCTCTCTCTCTCTTTCTCTCTCTCTTTCTTTCTTTCTTTCTTTCTTTCTTTCTTTCTTTCTTTCTTTTTGGTTTTTCAAGACAGGGTTTCTTTGTGTAGCCCTGGCTGTCCTGGAACTTACCCTGTCCACCAGGCTGGCCTCGAACTCAGAAATCTTCCTGCCTCTGCAAAAATTCTTTATAAAAGTACAAACCACACATTCTACACTTTCAATCAATGAATCCCTTCAATATTTATTCCATATCCAGATACAATAAAGGAAACTTTTGCTGAGCATATTATATAACAAATTTTCTTTATTCACTTATCTGTTGATGGACAATTATGTTGGTTCTAATTCTTTGCTATAATGAATGAAGTAACAATGAAATCACACAAGAAAATCTAGGAAATATAAGGGCTTAGAATGTCAACTAACCTCAGAAAGAAAAGAGAAAGAGAAATAAAACAAAAAAGAAAGAAGAGAGGGGAAGGGAGGGAGGGAGGGACAGAGGGAGGAAGGAAAGAAGGAAGGAAGGAAGGAAGGAAGGAAGGAAGGAAGGAAGGAAGGAAGGAAGGAAGGAAGGAAGGAAGGAAGGAAGAGCATAATTTCCCTTCCCAGCTTTGCAGCTCAGCACCTATAGACTCTGGTTATCCAGATTTAAAAATAGATTACGCCAGTGGTAAATCAGCTACCGAGATCTACCTAATCATTCCTGTATCATCTGGCTACTCTACCCTAGCTCTACCTTGCCTGATGACCCTCTGTTGACTTTTCATTCCCATGCACCGATAGCTTAATAATTATTACTTGGTACAGCAAGAAGCTATGGCGTTTGTTTAAGTGTCATGTTGTTAGTCAAAATTTTTCAGACCTGGACTAGAGATGTGGTTCAGTTGACAGAGTGCTTGTCTAGCACATGGGGCTCTGATTCAATAGCTAGCACCACATAAAACTGGTTGAAGTGGTGCTTCTCTGTAATCTCAACATTTGGAAGGTGGAGGTTGGAAGGTCACAAGTTCAAGCTCATTCTTAGCTACATAAAGAGACCAGGTGGAGCTACATGAGAGATAGATAGATGATAGATAGATAGATAGATAGATAGATAGATAGATAGATAGATAGATAGATATCCACCAATAAACTGACAAACCACACCAAGTTAAAGTATTTTGCCTTTAACACTTGATAAGAAGTATGTTTTCAACTACCAAATGGTGAGCTAGGATTTGAACCAAGATAGATAGGTTTCAGTCAAACTTCTGTACCTGTGATCGTCTTATCAGTGAGTTCTAGATTCACAGACTCATCCAACTGAGATGGAAAATAATTTTTAAAATATAGCTCTATGGAACATGTATAGACTTCTTTCTTGTCACCATCCTTTGATTATTCATGTAAGGTATGACATTTACATTGCTTTATGTCCTGTAAGTGGTCTAGGGATGATTGAGGTATATGGGAGATTGTACACACTGTTTATATGTGAGAGCATGCCATTTTACCTGAGCACCATGGGTCTTGGGATCTCTAGGGCATCCTGGAGGCAATTACTGAGATATCAAAGGACAAGTCTAGCAAAAACAAAGGGTCAAGAGGAACACATTGTAGAAAACACTAGAAGTGCTAAACTTATTTTTTTTAAGCTTCAAGATGATCATCTCATCTAGGATTTAAAGTCTTAAAATCTATAGGTCAAGCAGGAAGGAATTGGAAAATGAGCAGTGATCACACTTTTTCTGCAAGTCAATGAGAAAACCCTTTCATTGGTCTTCATTGCTGAAGGAGGGAGGAGATGGACCAGCCTCACATGCTTAGTCTCTCCACTCCGGAAAAGATACTGAGATGACTTTCCTGGCAGCAGTCCATGGCACCACCTTGATAAACACGTACTAGAGGAAAGAAAGAAAGAAAGAAAGAAAGAAAGAAAGAAAGAAAGAAAGAAAGAAAGAAAGAAAGAAGAAAGAAAGAAAGAAAGAAAGAAAGAAAGAAAGAAAGAAAGAAAGAAAGAAAGAAAGAAAGAAAGAAAGAAAGAAAGAAAGAAAGAAAGAAAGAAAGAAAGAAAAAGAGAGAGGGGGAGGGAGGAAGGGAGGAAGGGAGGGAGGGAGGGAGGTAGGAAGGAGGGAAGGAAGGAAGGAAGGAAGGAAGGAAGGAAGGAAGGAAGGAAGGAAGGAAGGAAGGAAGGAAGGAAGGAAAAGAAAGCAGCTGAAAACAAAATGGAAATGCCCAGAAGATGTGTTTAAACTGAAAAATCAGCAATAAAAACTCAGTACTGAAAACGTTAAGCTTTAGTTACAGTAACAAAGAATTTACATACTCCCTACCAACCCTCAAATGTGAGCCTTTAAATATACAGAATGCATTATGCAGACCTGCTAATGAAAATCTATATCCCATAATTTGCAACCTGCTGGCTCTGTTATGCCAAGTGCATGTTAAACAAGACATTCTTCAACCTAATTGCACGGCATTTCTCCAGGCTCTAATTTTGTTAGGAAAATACCTCTTTCTATCTCTCTCACGCACACCCAGATCGCTTTGCTTTCTGCCTCGAGAACATAAGGAAAACAAAACAAAATAGATGACTCTTCTTTTTGCAACATGCAGGAAATTTCCAGGACAAGTGTAATGGGGATGGACAGACCAGCATTTTCCCCTGTGAACCTCTTCATCAGATGCTGGGCTTTCTTAGTTGTCTCCAGGTTTGAGGTTGTACATAACACCAACCTATCAGGCAGAGATAAATATTTAAGACAGGGTTTGCAACCAAAGATGACCTCACCTTGTCCTCTTTCATTCCCAGGGGCATTTAGAAATATTTGGTGGCATTTTTGGTTGTCACAATTGTGACTGTATTAGCACATAAAAATGCAGTCCAAGACTACTGACAATTGATATTTATCACAGCCCCCCCCCAAAGAAAAAGAAACATTCTCCCTAAATGTTAGTGTTGTTCTACTAGAAAAACTCTGGTCTGGGATTGAATGAAAGGACAAGCAGGATTTCAGGAAGATGACCAATTGTAAGAGTACTTAATTCATCAGTATAGGGCCCTGAGTTCAAATTCCTAGCACCCAGTTTAAAAAAATAAGTGGATGTCAAATCCAGAGGTTTCCTCCACAGAACAGAATCCATGTTTGGGACTATAGAACTGGTCCAAAAGCCAATGGCTAGGGAAGGTGCATGGCCAATCAGGGAATCTTATGCTGATGACTCCTCAAATTAATGTGTAGTTGTGCTGCCTTCGAATTATTTGTGTTTATAGCCATAGACTAGTGCAGCACTCCACCTTGGCCAGAGAAGCTTCCTTTGGTGGTCACTGATAGTCAAAGCAGACCGTAACTGGCTAAAATACTGAGAATAAGTGGCTCTTCAGTGTTTGGCCCCAAGTGAGAACATCTCTGAGGCCCAAGGAAGCATGGGTCTCTGTTTCTGCCTTACCGCCAGAGTGTCAAGATGCCACCACTCATGGAGGCACGAGGCTGTATTCCTTTCTCCCCCTTGGGATGCTGGCTCTGTATGATGCTGACACAATTGCTCAGTGGAGACTAGGGTGAGTGCAAGGATTGCTGAGGACCTTCTGTGGGAGACTTAGGTGTGGCTCAGTTTAACAACCCACCCCCCAAAGTCCTTGAGGAGAGGAGACAGTTCTTGCTTGTCCAAACTGTTTATTCGTGGCAGGAAGAGAATGCATATGACTTACTCAGGGAGAACCAGAGATTAAATGCAGGAAGGGATGCCTGAAAGGGAAGCTTATTGGCTATAGCATTGGAGTCTACCTAGTTAACTCATTGGCATGGAGAACTCTGGGTTTCTATGCTACATGACCAGTTTCCATGTTCCTCTTAGTGGGGTGTCATGGTCATGTGCTCCAGGACAGGAAGATAGTCCAGAATAGATTTAAACATCTGTTCTCAATTATGAGAATTGCTGGGGTATCTTAACATGTTCAGCCTTACCAGTTTTTCTGTCTGATGACATGGCTCCACTTGCTCAACAAGGAACATCATGGAAGAAGAAGAATGACCAAGGAAGCTAAGAGATGCCACACAATTTTCTGGATAAGATGTGGCTGGTTTTGCTTTCAACTTGATACAAGCTAGAGACTTTTGGAAGAGGGAACCTCAGTTGAGAAAAATGCCTGTGAGCAAGCCTTCTATGCACTTTGTTAAATTAGTGACTGATGTGGAAGAGCCTAGCTCATTGTGTGTAGTGCTATACAGAGCAGCTGCTGTAAGAGAGCAAAGATGAACAAGCCAGAAAGCAGCATATTGGGTATTTTCTCTAGCTCCTCCACTGGGGGCCCTGTGATCCATCCAATAGCTCACACACACACACACACACACACACACACACAAGCATACAGAGAAAGTAAAATAAAATGTATTCCCCCACCTTTGGGTGTGTATTTTGATTATATTTACCCCTTCTCCAACTCCTCCCAGATCCATACACCCTTTTCTACACACCCAGCATTGTGTCCTTAAAACAAAACAAAATAAAACAAAACAAATCAAGTCTACATTATGCCAACTTTATATTCTTGAATGTACGGCTTCCACTGGTGTATGGCCACCTCACCAGCGACTAACTCCTAGAGAAAACTTACTGTCCCTTTTGCAACAGCTTCTCAGTTCAAAAGTGAGTTCTGTTTAAAAGGACAGCTGGCTCCTGTGAATGAAGTATAGACTGTAGGCACTTATATACATTAACCATTGCTGATGTCCACAAATACCCATGCGTGTGAGCCAGGGCCCCAGAGATTCTGCCATTTATCACTTGAAGGTATGTAAATGACCCATGCCCAAATGTGAGTCTGGAGTCCAAGCAGAGGTGACAGTAGCCTTTTCAAATCTATCAACAACAGAACCAGTCCCTGAAGAAGTGAGAGCCTAAGTCATCCAGGGTGAGTCATATCTCAAAATCAAATGGTAGAAAAATCCAAAAAGGGGTGAAAGGCCCAAGAGTCCTGAGTGTGATGGACCCAAGGCAGAGTGAGGACTGTTTGCAGCAGTATACTTGTACATATACATAGCCATGTGCAAGTAACAATATTTTGCTCAAAGATGGACAGCATAAAAAAATAGAATCCGTATATAAAAAGATTACAATTACCTAGTGATGATGATGTAACCATATTATTTTGTGAATATATACTCCATGATATTCATATAACACAAGGATATAATAGCATAGAAAAGCAGTTCTCTGAAAATGTCTCCATATTAAAGCAACATATGACTGCCTACACACACACACACACACACACACACACACACATGCAAACACACACACAAAATCCTATTACCTATGTATGTCTCTGCTCATTCAAATCTCACAATAAGACTCTGAACTTGTCACCCAACTTTAGACTTTGGTTCCTATAATCTCAGCCCTTTCTCTTTGATCCTTGTAAGTTGCAGATCCTGCAATTCTTTCTGCAGATGGTAGACTAAAGAAAACTACCCTTGACTTGTCTTGGCCTCTAGACCTACACATGGATATTAACAGTTTGAGTCTTCTGAATAGAGAAGATGAGGAAGACCTCTTATGTACAGTTCACGAGGATAATGACTCCTTTATTTTATAAGACAAAGCACATGCTTTTATAGTTCATCCACACCCTCATTATTGTTTTCTGCATAGACCTTGAACTTCTGCCCGGGTCAGACATTATAAGAGGCGATGTGCTGAGACACAGAGGCACCCTGGTCTCACTGCTGGGGAATCTCCATGTTTTAAACTTTAATGGCAATAAAATTGCCTGTGAATGTCAAATGTAATTGGGGCAAGAATTCTGCATCTCTAACAAGTTCCTAGTATATACAAATGCTGTTCCTCTATAGACCAGTTTTACATGTAAATGCATTTCCATATCCAGTCATGAATATCAAATGAATCCACAGCTGCGGCACTTTTATTAATATTAACTTCAAAAGGAAGAAGCTATTGGGGAGTCTATTTCTGCTTAATAATCCAAGAGCCTTATTAGTATCCATAACTTGCTAATCTCAACAGTCTGTCACTGAAAGTTTTGAATTCCCCTAACAGTGAACACATTGACTGTAAATGGTGTTCAGCTTCTCTTCCCAATGATCAAGTTGTTTCTTCTTGGTGTTACCTGTTTTGGAAGATGATACTTGCAGCCACATAATTATAGCCACATAATGAGAGCCACCTTCTGCTTTTCTCCCTCACTCTCAGTGTTCTTCACACCTCTTTTATTGCCTTCTGTAGCCCTCTTCATTGTCAAAGCATTAGCAGAATTTATCTTTCTATTTCTAGAAGTTTGGTTGTCTGTTGGTTCGTTAATGAAATGTATTGAATGTACAATACAGTATTCAACTGCTTTCTATGATGCATGGAAAGTATGGGGAATCCCAAAAGATATACTTACTTTGTGTCTACTGTGTAGCTGGGAGAATTTGGTGTGACAATTGTTAATGGACTAATTCATTTCTGATGACTGAGGTGGCATGGTATTGGGAACAGAAGCAAGATCAGCTTCAGGGGAAGATTTTGGGATAACTGTGCCTGCTGCTTTGGAGTCCAAGGAGGACAACGTCAGAAATGGAAATGCAAATTAGGAGGCTGGTGAAATACAAGCCCTGGAACATTAATATGGTACCAGTGTGAGGTTTGCAATAAGATGTGAAGAAGGTAAGCTATATTACCTATGTAGATATATTTAGGAAGAATATTTTATGCAAAAGCAACAGCTAATTCAAATCCTGGGGGTTGGGGGGAAGATACTCTAGCACATTGGAGAAACAGAAACAATATGTGTATGGTCCGGTTTTCTGTGTCAACTTGACGAAAGTTGGGTTTATCACAGAGAAAGGAGCCTCTCTTGAGGGAATGCCTCCAAGAAATCCAGCTATAAGGCATTTTCTCAACTAGTGATCAGGGATGGGAGTGGTGCCATCCTTGGGCTGGTAGTCCTGGATTGTATAAAAAAAAAAAAAAAAAAAAAAAGCTGAGCAAGCCAGGGAAAACAACTCAGTAATCAGATCCCCTCCATGGCCTCTGTACCAGCTCCTGCCTTCAAGTTCCTACCCTGTGTGAGTTCCTGTCCTGACTTCCTTTGGTGATAAACAGTACTGTGGAAGTGTAAGCTGAATAAACCCTTTCGTCAGTATGGGAAGGTTGAGGCATGTCTCCCTGGTGACTTGGAAAGTTAGTTGAACAGGCTGAAGCTGCACCTGTGGCATGTATGTGGCCTTCAAATCAGGGGATGTACTTGCACCAAGCACTGCATAGCTCATAGGTCCACCCCTCACAGGGGATCAAACAGTGATCTCATCCAAGTACCAACAATAAGTCCTTCCTGTAGCTGTAATGAGGAAGGGTGGTAAAAATGGATACATGTGTGACATTTTCTAAGAATAAACAGAAATATTGCTTTTAAGAGGCCTATTCATTTGAGGTGAAGTAAAATCCTTACCATTTTCAATAAATAAATGAACAAATTTCCACATAAAATTCCACCACAGTGTAAGATGCAAAAGACAATGGAAGAACATGGGTTGCTCATTGGGGGAAGAGGTATGCAGTAGAAATTTTCTTCTAAGAGACTTAATGTTTGAGTCAGGTAGAAGGCAGGTTGAAAGACTGAGGCACATCACAGATGCATTTATACATATGCATGTGTGCTTGTATGTGTGCATAAGGGTACATACCTTTGATGTGTATGTGTAGGTACAATGTGCAGTACCTTATTTTTTCTGAAACAAGATCTCTCACTGAACCTGAGATCCTCTCTTGTAGCTACCCTGGCTAGCCAGCAAGTTCCAGGCCTGTGTCACTACACCCAACTTTTACAGGGTGCTGGAGATACAAAGGCAACAAGCTCGTTATCCACAGAGTCATCTCCTGTTCCCCCATTCTTGTTATTTTCATTGTCAGATACCATCTCATTCTCAAGTGCTATTGATTTTTGTCTTCTAAACAAACTTGAATTCTCTCCAGATATCCCCTTTCCACTGCCAATAACCTAATGAAAGCTCCCAGTGACTCTTGCTTGAACTGCTGATATTAAGTGATACTGGCTGAAGCCATTAACCATCTGGCTGCAGAGAGATTTTAACAGCAAGTTTCCATCACTCCGAGTGTCATAGGAAAATCCCCAAAGCTGCTCTCTACAATCTGCAGCTTGTCTGCTTCCCCATTCTCTTTCTGATTGTCTCTTCAAGGTGGCCTCTGACCTAGCTGATTGTGCCTTTGATTCTGTTTTCTAAACATGCCATGGTCTATCCAATCACAGGGCTTTGCCACAACCTGGACTTTTGGTCTGGAATGTCCTTCCCTGACAGTCTCTAGCCTAGCAAACTCTGTCACCCTTCACTTTCTAGTTTACCTTTCACTTCTCAAAGACCTAATAAATCTGAGTCGGTTTCCTGTGTGATATCGAGGACAATATTCTCTTCCTTCACAACATTTATTTTGTCCTCTTATTTAATTAGTGACATGACTATTTACCCATTAAGTCTATGCTCGTCGATTACATTATAGAAATTCCTTTCTGTCAGCTGAAGCATCGGGTCATGGTAAGAGGTGAATGCATTCATAAGTGGATAAATGAAAGAAACAAGGAGGTGACAATGTGACGCTGGACGGAATGCAGAGCATCCATGGCTTACACATCTAGAAACAGAATTGCAGCAAATATAAAAGAGGAAAGGTTTATGAAAGCACCTTATGTGCACTGTCTAGCCAATGCAGGCATTCTATTGATGGGCTTCCTCTTGTCTCTTCCTCTATCAGGTACATGAAACAGAACTGAGACACACACAGCAGTACAGTTTCCCGGTGTGACCTCTGCAAGCAGATCTCCCTAAGCCTGACTTCTGCAGCACCAGCTCTTTCAGTGAGAGAATGTGCATGATAGCGAATGATGAATATGGCTGATTGGATTATTCATTACTTTCTTTTTCAGTGCTTTGGATGAACAGAAGTCATAAACTTTAAAATCCTCTTCAGTTAGCAGTTTTCAGAATAGAATCTTACTCTAAACGGGTATTTAATGTCAAGGTATAAAAGAGAGCCAAGTGAGTGCCCAAGGATATGACCATGTGTGCATTTGCACCTAGTATGTAGATATTCCAATATTCATATCCCAACACATGTGTACACACTCCCCCAAAAAGACAATGACAAACCATAGGTGACTTCAATGCAAGGAATGAATTTTCAGGGCGTCTCTGAATGGGAAACTGGAGACAAGGTCACCCTTTCTTTCAGAATCTGAGCAAGTGTTATAGATGCCACCTTGGATCACCTCACAGCCAAGGAGGCCATAAGAACTGCATTAGACTCGTGCACAGAGACCAGGAGAAATAAAGGCCACAATATAAAGAGTGAAAGCTTTCCACAAATATCTGCTTCCGAGGTGGGTCTTACAAAGCAGCTCTGGGATGAATGGGTGTGTTCTCCATCTACCCCATCCACTGTCGAGAGATGGTCAGGCAGGTACAAATATAACAATGTGGTGTGGTGGGCTGCCAGCCTTCAGATAGCATCATTCTGTTATCTGAGGTTAACAGAGGGAACGTGAAATCCCTCACCTCCCATTTCACCAGCCAACACTCGTTCAGTCAGCAGGAAAGCACAAAGAGATTGAGCAATCCCCCCTCTCTCTTGTCAAGTTTGTCAATTCACTCAGATCGTTAAACAAATACAGATGAGATTTTTATGACCAAGAAAACAGATTTGAGAGTGCAGAAGGGCTATTCTTGCAACTTCAATACTTTTCACCATTTAAAAAAAAACATCACAGAACAATAAACAAAAATGTAAATCCACATTTTATAAATGCAAATGTATGTTATTTATAGTGAAATGAATATAACAATTTACAAGATTCTAAGATAAGGGTGTCTCTGTTAGGAGATGACTGTTTTCTGAAATGAAAACACTGTGTCTATAGTTGTTTTACAGACTCTCAATCTATCCAGAACCCACATTATAAACTTTTTTCGTTTTTCTAAATTCTCTCTTACATAAAATCTGATTCAGCTTTGTAAAATGTTTTATGACGGGAATTCTCAATCTTGCAGAAAGGTAGAATAAAGAAATAAATTGCGTGTGTTATTTCACAATTGCAAAACTCATGCGGATCCTGTTTATCTGGCCTGCTGACATTCTCTATGAGACCATCTATTTTAAGACAAGTTCTCATACAGCCCAAGTTGGCCTCAAAATGATTATGTATCTGAGGATAACTTTGAACTCTTGATCTCCCTGTCACCACATTCAGCAGAATGGAACATTCTTGTTTTTTTAAGTGTGTGTGCGCACGTGTGTGTGTGTGTGTGTGTGTGTGTGTGTGTGTGTGTGTGTAATAGGGGGAGGGAAGAAAGGGAGTGGAGAAGAAGGAGAGGGAGGCAGAAGCAGAGAGAGACAGAGAGACAGAGAGACAGAGAGACAGAGAGACAGAGAAACTCAAACCAAGCCATGGGTTTGTTAGCTGGTTTTATGTCAACTAGACACAAATGAAAGTCATGTAACAGGAGAGAACCTCAATTAAGAAAATGCCTCCCATCTAGAGACTGCCATACCCAGGGATCCATCCCATAATCATCCTCCAAATGCTGACACCATTGCATACACTAGCAAGATTTTGCTGAAAGGACCCTGATATAACTCTCTCTTGTGAGGCTATTCTTGGGCCTAGCAAACACAGAAGTGGATGCTCACAGTCAACTATTGGATGGAACACAGGGACGCCAATGGAGGAGCTAGAGAAAGTACCCAAGGAAAGGGATCTGCAACCCTATAGGTGGAACAACAATATGAACTGACCAGTACCCCCCGAGCTCGTGTCTCTAGCTGCATATGTATCAAAAGATGGCCTAGTTGGACATCAGTGTAAAGAGAGGCCCATTGGTCTTGCAAACTTTATATGCCTAAGTACAGAGGAATGCCAGGGCCAAGAAGTGGAAGTGGGGGTGGGGATGGGGGACTTTTGGGATAGCATTGGAAATGTAAATAAAGAAAATACCTAATTTTAAAAAAAAAAGAAAATGCCTCCATATGATCTTGCCACATGAAGCCTGTAGGGCCTTTTCTTAATAAATGTCTTATTTAGGAGTGCATGGACCATTGTGGGTGGTGCCACCTCTGGGCTGGTGGTTCTGGCTTTGTAAGAAAGCAGCATGAGCAAGCTAGGAGGAGCAAGCTAGTAAGCAGCACTCCTCCATGGCCTCAGTACCAGCTTCTACCTCCAGGTGCCCTGTTTGAGTTCCTGTCTCAATTTCCTTCCATGATGAGCCACAATGTGATAGTGTAAGACATTAACCCTTTTCCTGCTGAACTAGTTTTTGATCATGGTGTTTCAGCACAGCAATAGAAATCCTAACCAAGGCAATGGGTATGTTGGTGCCAGAAACCATCAGAAGAGGGTATTAGATGTCTTGGAGTTGGAATTTCAGGCAATTGTGAGCTGTCTGCCACCGGTGCTGAGAAGCAAACTCAGGTCCTCTGGAAGAGCACGGAGTGCTCTTAAGCACTGGGTCATCAAAAGTCACAAAATGTCCTTTGAATGCAAGAAATACTGTTTGACTCTTCCAGAAACTGATGGATAGATAAAAGCACAACTATGTGTTGTGAGTACAACTATCTCTCTCTATATGTATGATTCACAAGCCATGTACAGATTACCCAGGCATCCTCAGAATTGCCCGCTTACAAACTAGCTTATGATGAACAGATTAAGCAAAGACAAACACATTACTTTGGAGTGTTATGCCTTTTTCATGTACTTGAGTCATGCTTTTTTTTTTTTCTAAAACATAAAAAAAAAACATTTCCAAAGCTCAAAATTTGCGTATTTGAAAATGATAATTTTAAATGTTTGCTTTCTTTTATTTTTCAAGTATAAAAATTTATTGAACTATTTGGGGGCGGGGAGGGCTAACATTTAAACCTGATATTTTATATCTTGGTTTCTGTTTCTCTGTTTAGTACAGATTGTATATGCAGGGATATCCTACTAAAGAAAACTAATTTTTCCTTTGCAATCAGTTGTCACTTGGAAACAGCTTATTGCTTATGGATGGGAGATTGTGTCCACCTCTCCCTCTCTCCACTTGCTCTTCTCAGCTCTTGAAGCCAGACTGGCTTGAATCTGTCTGCTGCCATGGGCTGTGTGGGTTCATGTGTGTGTAGCTCCTGCTATGTCTGAGAGTTGCTGTTTCTTGGTACCATCTATCTCCTCTGCCTTTTACAATCTTTCAGCCTCGTCTGCCACATAGCTCTCTGAGCCCCAGGGAAAAGAGTGGACAGAGAATCCATAATTTGAGTACTGGGTGGCATCCTAGCCTTTATTGCAAGAGCTAGATATGGCTTGTAACTCACGAAGAAAAGGACCCTGTTGAGTGCTCAACCCATTCCAACTGCCTCTCTTATCCTTTGTTCTCCTTTCTGATTTACCAAGATCTTCCTCTCATTTTTCTCTCTATTTGAGGAACTTCTATTAACAAATCTCGAATGCTTATGGATTGGAGATTACTCTTGTGATAATCGCTATAATGCCCAAAGCTTCAGATTCCATGTAATCACCATCAAAATTCCAAAAATGTATTTCTCTGATGTAAAAAATAAAATAAAATAAAAATCCTAATTACAATGGAAGTGAAAAGGGCACTGAGTAGCCATCACAATGATTAGCCTATAGAACAATGTGGGGACATCACCATACTTGATTTCAAGTTATGCTATAGAGCCATAGTAATGAGGAATAGCAAACTGTGGAAAGTGCTGGCATAGAACGGGGGCTCCATGGAGACACCTGTACAATCACAGGCACCTCATTTTGGCAGTGATGTCAAAGGACATACATTGGAGAAGAGACTGGCAGAGGCAGCAATTTCAGAATTTAGATGCTACTTCTCATTATGTGTGGTACTTTTATGGTTTAAAAGGTTGGGGACTGCTTGGCATGATGTCTCATGAGGCTGTGCAATCTGGGAACTATTGCTTCTCTCAAAGCACCACAAAACCATAACCCACATAGTATGCAATACTTCTAAGTATTGTCAGTGTATTTCTGCTGCATTTTTCAAAACCTGACTACATACACGAAGTATAAGGAAGAATATTATGAGATCTAGCCTCTCCCTGGTTTCCTAACCCATTAACTCCAAGCTCCGTTCAAATAATAAAATGGCATTGCTATTTGTAAGCAATAGGTGCCTGTTGTGCTCATAAGTCCACACAAAGATTGGCACCAGACAAAACTAATGTATCCTGAGCATGTTTGAGATCCTAGACATCATGGTAATTTCTGTCATTTTAATTCAGGGCACCATCTTCGAGATGAGTAAGGGGCCCGAAATGTCCATAGCCTGAGTGACATGAAGCAGAAAGTCAGTCACACCTGCTAAAGCTTTGCCACCTCTCAGCAGGAAGAAATGCAGTCAATCTGTTCGATTCACTAGACATTGAAAAATCACATGGTGTCTACTGTAATGGAGTCATGAGGAGGAAGAGGGAAAGGGGAATTCCTGCCACAGGTGACAACTGAAGAATGGGAATAAAAAAAAGCAGGCTTCCAGAGAGTCCCTAGCAGCAGGAGCTGATGCCCTTCAGTCAGATCCACTTACTCCGAATGCTGCTTGTGGTGAAAGATGGTTGCCAGGTTAAGCATCGTGCCATCTGCTTCCTGACTCGATAAAAAGAGAGCAAAACAATATAAAGGGAATTTTCGAAGCTTAAAATCTGCATGAATGGCTCATACTTTACTTATGTTGTGTAAGCTTTCACCTCACCTCACCACCACAGAATGTCACCTTTACAGCTCATGAATCCAAGATCTTTTGCTCAAAAAAAAAAAAAAAAAAATAAGGATTGCCAGATAAGATACAGTTCACCCAAAAACAACACCCAGTAGCATCGAAGATGCCTGTGCTTTCTGGGGCATTCTTCACAGGCACACCCTTTGCTACTCGGTGCGTTGGAGGAGAAAGGGGTCTGTGTTAGTCGCCAAGGCCAGTCAGTGCCTGTGAATTCTGGTTCTTCCCCGAGTTTAACATCCGGGATTGAAAAGATGCCAGACACTGTGGAGGAAACGCTAATCCCTCTGAATCTGTTCCTGTAGAATTTAGTGCTGACTCAACAGATAGGTACCAACACGTCCTGTACAATGCGGGTGGAAGGAGGAGAAATCAGAAGGAACATTTATAAAAATGCTTTGAAGCATTTCTTTCTACAGAAATGTGAAATGAAATGGTTTAAGTCAGACCTCACTTCCCAAGTAAGTATTACAAAGGGGCTCCGTCATCAGGCTTCCTGGATAACACATCATGACATGGGGAATGGGCCTCTCTAGGCAGTACATGATTCATACTTCTCATTGATGAATCTAAGCCTTGGTTTTTAATTTTTCAAGTTACAAGGAAAAAGGAACTAGAGAATAAACTGACATCAAACATCAAACTCAGTGTTCCCCAAGACTATCTTGGTTGCTGAGCCCATATACAGCAGTGTATTTGTCAGAACATTTTGGTTGAAAAGACTCAAATTAAAATGTCAATGTATCAGTGACATGCCACAGCAGGCCCCAGGACCAAGAAGAGTTCATCAATGCAAAATAAATATTATGTTTTTGTGTGCCTTTATTTGCTTTTGTTTTGGTACTTGTTTTGGTTTGGTTTGTTTTTAAATCTAGGCTGTTAATTTATTTGTTTATGAGAATGTGGAAAGAATATGAAGTCCGGTGGGTAAGTTCCAGGAGGAGCTGGGGGAGGAAAAGAGTATGCTTATCAGCTACATGAGTTTTCTAGTGGAGTCTTTAGAGTCTTATGTTCAGAATCATATCTTCAAATAATGACCCTTTCACTTTTTCACTTTCCTACCTGTACTTTATCTATTTCATTTTTCTTATTGTTCTGGCTAAGAACTCAAATACTATATTGAACAGGAATGGAAAATTCAGGTATTCTTCCTCAGCTGCTAGCTGCCATAGTGCTGGAAGATTCTAGGTGCACAACAGAAGGAGCAAAGTAGGCATTAGCCTCATCCACTTGTGAACCCTGCAAACCAAAATAAGTCAGTTACGGTGACTTACACAATAGTGGCCTGAATATTATAAAAACAATCAAGTACTTTCTGCATGACTTGCTCTGTAGGATGAAACCCATACTGTTAATCAAACCAAGAACCAATAGCTAAATAAGTCAGAGGCCTGATGGTAGAATCTATTACAATCCTGCTAAGTAGAAATACTATTGATCCTTCTTGCTATGCCCAGAGATTTGTGCATTTCTCAGCTCTCACAAGAGAGGCTTCCTCTTGCAGTAGACAGTTGTTAATACAGAGCTCCATACACAGCTGGTCAAGAGAAGAAGAGACTGTGTAGAGCTTAGCCCTAACTGAGACATCTCTATCACACTCTCCCTACAAGACTCAGGAACTACTGAAGAAGAGGGTTTGGAAAGGCTCTAAGACTGTGGACTGGACAACTACAGGGAAATTGTGATTTCTGGTATGCTAGGGCAATTGCACAAACCAATTCACAGCAGTTGTGACAACAGGTATATGACATGAACAAGTTCAAGCCAGACAAAATCTCAGAATGGAACAGGCAAATGGGTCCCAAGTCTCACCTCTAGCTGATGAGTCAGTGACAAATGAGAGCTTCTTGGAAAGGAAGAGTCAGTTTTCTTTAAAGGTTTGACCCATGATACGCAAAGCACCATCCAGGAGTTGGTCCTAAAAGCAAGAATATTTGAACCAAAAATTAGACTCACTGGATTTTAAAAAAAAAAGAAAAAGGGAGCATGAATGTAAGAAGTTAGGGAGAAAGAGGTGGACATGGGAAGAACAAATAAAGGAATGAATATAATCAAGATATATGGTATGAAAATCCCAAAGAACTTTTTAAGTAATCTTAAAAATCATTTTGGTTCCTTGATCTTGATCAATTATTTCTCATGTTGATGATATTCTTTAGTGTTGCACATGCCTGTGATCAAATATGCTAATTTTCTTAAGTCAGAGCATGGTACACAGCTGAGGGATCATGTACTTATACCACACATTAGCCTGTTATATCACGCATTACCATGTTAACTTAATTTATCAGCTGAAAGGGGAACTTTTATTTATTTGAAGGGTCAAGTGTCAATCTTGGAAAAATATTGTCATGCAATCCAGCAGTAAAGAAATATGCTCACATGCACTCAGATGAACAGAAACTAGGTTGGTATGTTTTAACTGTTTCTCTTCATATTTTAAATTGTAAACTCTGTAATAAAATATAGAAAAGCACAGAAATGAGGGATAGTGAGGGATGATGGGGAATGGGAGGAGTGGGAGACTATGGAGAACAGTGAATAATGCTGGGGAAAGGTTTGACATCATGGGAGACAATAGGGACCATGTAGGTTAGAGGACTTTCACCTTCCTTGAAGAAGAAGTGGTCCACTTTACATTCCATTACCCAGGTGGAAAAAGGGTTCTCTAGGCCAGCATTAGAAGCAGCTACAAATTCTGAATCAAGACTACAGATGCTCTCTCTCTCTCTCTCTCTCTCTCTCTCTCTCTCTCTCTCTCTCACACACACACACACACACACACACACACACACACACACACACCCCTGATTTAGTGACACCTATAGAGTTGCTGGCTCAGATTCAAAACATCCTTCTAAAGAAACCTCCTCAGGGTCTGTAGGTTAAGAAGACAAGCAGGAACTAAGTGTCACTAACTATCATCTTAGAGTCACAAAACCTTTAGAGCATTGAGGAAAATAATGAAACAATAACAAACACCTTTCCTAGGTTTCAGTCCCCTGAATGTGACTCCTGTGGAGAGAAATAAGGCACACTGACCATCCTCTTTGGACTTCCGTGAGCATCATACAGAACTATGAACTGCCTGTCTGTTCAGTTTCCTCAAAATTCAAATGTTGAACCATGATAGAATTAGGAAGTGAGGTCCTTGGGCAGTAAATAGGTCAAGGTTGGAAAGTACATATAGGTGGGATTAGTGGCCTTATAAAAAGAACCACACTCGCTTAACTATGGGAGAACACAGCAAGATGGCTGTCTACAACAAGGAAGAGAATGCCTACTAGGAACCAATCATGCTGGCTTCCTAGTCTCAGATACTTCCAGCATCCACATCTTTGAAAACTAAATGCTACTTGTTTGAGCCATCTAGTGTATGAGATTCTGTTACGGCACTCCAAATTAAGATACATGGTTTTCTTAAAATAGCTTCCTCTCCTCTCTCGTCTCCCATTGGACCTTTCTGTGTGCCACTCTCTTCACCCAGAGGTCAATCCATTCCTTGCTTTCCTAGCATTAACCCCACCTCTCCCACTGAAAATAATTTGCCCCTGGTATCTTCTCATATGTTTTCAGAGAGTGGTCTCTGTAGAGTACAGAGTGATGTGGGAAAATAGAGGAGAATGGAAAGTCTTACAGGCGAATGATACTTGATGTATTCTCTATGGATCTGTGACCCTCCAGAAGAAGAAAACCTGAGGCTCGGAAGCAATGAAAACACCTTAGATACCACAATGGCTCATGGTTCTCTAAAGAGCTCCATTACATGTAAAGCACATCGGTGTTGTTAAAATTTTACGAGATGGCACTTAGGAGAAAATGCCTTAAGAGTCTCCTTTAGGATGTACAGTAATGAATAAAAGTGGTGGAAGCTCTTTAAAGGAACTGGACCCATCTTCTAATGATGGAGAGCGGGAAGAAAGAGCAATATAAGGAAAATGTATCCTCGGGGACAAGTTAGACAAATGGCTTCCTGGGCTTGCAAGAATGCAGGTTCTCCATCCAGGGAGGTTTACCTTGGGAGCAGGGTTTCAAGGAGTCTACAACAAACATAAAGCCTGGAGAAGCTGAAGGGCCCAATTCTACTGTGGCATCTGTCAGAACAGCCAGGACTGATTGCATCCTATACCAAGACATGTAGTGACAAGGACTGTCATTGTCAACATGTCTGTCTGCCAAAGCTTTTGCATTGACTTTGACTCATTCCATTTGATACTGCTCTGTCCAGACTAGATTAGCATCAACACTCCTAGCAAAGGGATATCCTTTTTGTTCCCAGTAGTTCACACTATCCTGTGCTCTAAGGCACAGTGTCTTTCTTCTCCCTTCTTTGTAGGACTACAGAAGCAACAGTTGCCAATTATCCCAGTATGCCCAGGACAGAAGGTTTTCAGTGTTAACTGAGAATAATCTTAGGAAAGGCTGGAAGTTGGATCAGCCTACCTGGAGCCAGTGTTCTGTCTCTTTGATCTTTAATGGGTATGACGATCCAAGCATCTTTCCCTTCATGACCCCTACTCTGCTATTTACATGCTTGCCCTGTTGCTGCTTGGAGCAGAGAGTCTCAGCCTTGCCCTAGAGTATACACCCTAGCTGCAGAACTTTTTGAAGGTTCCTGTTTCAGCTACACCTCTACAATGATTGCATCATGTGTCTTGGAGTGGGAAAAGGCTTCCATACATGTTTTTAAAGCTACAGTATACAGATATAGTAAAGGTGAAAATGCAGTGGCTTAGAGCAACAGTGGTGTTTTAACAGCCAGTAGTAGTCATTTTACTGACCCTAATTTAGAGGCATTGTCATTGTATAACTTTGGTGGTTCAAAACTTAGGCCCTAATAGTAGGGTTGTGGTTTCTGCCTTCTGTCAGTATTTTGTAAAACAGAGTCAGCAAATCAAGTTAAAATGTAATAGACATAAAGGCACTTCTTCCTAGCGTCTAGAAGACCGTGGTGCTGGCTTTTTACATTTAGTCCTTTTGACAGAATCTAGGGATTGGGGTTATGCTGGTTGACTGAGTCAAGTTAGGAGCTTGAATTATGTCAACCCATTACACCCACAAAGAAGCGTTCGGTACCGTTCACAGCTGGTGGGCCCCTCTGGGGCTGTGTGAGTAATCTCTAATCATTTCCTCTTTACCCTTTCCTGTGGGTGGGATGTTGATCATGTGCAAGTCCTGACATGTGAAATAAATTTTGGAAAGGAGTTAGTTTACAGCTGAAGTGCAGATGCATGCAAAAAAAATATTAATTTTGAGAATGGCCACAAAGACACTACCTGGCCATTCCATTGAAACCAATTTGCATATTCGGAGCACTTTCCAGAAAAATCAACCTTCTGAATAATTTTATTGTAGTTGTTGTATAGTAATAATTAATATTATTATCTAGCAGTAGCCTAAAGCAAATTAAGATGAAGTCATTTTAGCTACTTAATGTTGCAAATATATTTGGCATGAACTTGAATTTCATATAAAGGACACTTTCAAATGCTTTTATTAAAGGCATTCTACAAATGGACTTTACATGGAAAATTAATTGTGCTTGCCTTATTTTTTATAACTTTTTTCTTTAATTGGAAGTAGATTTTTTTCACACAATTTATATATTCCTGTAATGGATTTTTCCCTCCCCCTACTCCTCCCAGTTCCTCTCCAACTCCCTTCCCATCCAGACCCACATCTGTCTGTCTCTCATTAGAGAACAAACAAGCATCTAAGGAATAATAATAAAATGAAATAAAATGAGAACAAACAATGTGGAATAGGATAAAGCAAACAACAGAAGCAACAGAGCCATCAGAAAGGCACAAGAAGCACACAGAGACATAGAGACACACTTATCCACAAACACAGGAATCCCACAAGAAGCACAGAGAGACATAGACACACTTATTCACACACACTGGGATCCCATAAAGATAGCAAAATGCAAGCCAGAATAAATATGCAAAGGACTTGGGGAGTTAAAAGTTTAAAAAAGGCAATAATAAATAAAAACTAAAAGTCCTGACTCAACATTATGAGACTAGAAATCCCCAAACTGCTATTGAGTTTGTTTTGTTTGTTCTGTGTTAGCCATCTATTGCTGGATGTGGAGGTCTAGCCTTAAAAGTGGTTTGTTGCCAGGTGTGGTAGCACATGCCTTTAATCCCAGCACTCAGGAGGCAGAGACAGGCGGATTTCTGAGTTCGAGGCCAGCCTGGTCTACAAAGTGAGTTCCAGGACAGCCAGGGCTATACAGAGAAACCCTGTCTTGAAAAACAAAAACAAAAAACAAAAAACAAACAAAACAAATCAAAACAAAACAAGTGGTTTGTTTGCCTAGGGACACTCCCTTGAAGGAAACTAATTTTTATTTGCAAGTGGTTGTCTATTGTGGTTATCTTCTGGGTTAGAGATGGGTACATTGTTCAGTTTTCTTTTCAGCTCTAGGACCCCCTTCTGGTACAGACCCATGCAGGCCCAGTGCATCCTCTTTCAGTCTGAGTTCATATGTGTATCCTCCCTATTGTATTTGAAAGGCATTGGTGTTCTCCATACCCTCTGGCTCTTCCACAGTTTCTTGAACTCAAAGGCATTTGATGGAGACAGTCCTGTTTAGGGTTAAGCATTCTGAGATTTCTCACTGTGCATTGTTTCTGGCTATGGATCTATGCATTTGTTTTTGTCTGATGCAGGAGCAAGCTTCTCTAATGATGACTGAACAAGGCGCTGCTCTATGATAGAGCAGAATGTTAGGAATTCTTTTTACTGTGACATTCTTTTAGCAGAATAGTGCTATGTGGTTTTCCTCTAAATCCCTGACCTAGCTAGTCTTAGGTTTTTAACCACAGGAGCAGGGTTGTTTCCATTTCCTGGGCTGGGCTGAAGATCAAGTCAGGCAGTGGTTACTCCCAAAGCTTTGTGCCACTATGGCACCATGATATCTTGAAGGCAGGATGCCACTGTAGACTGAAAGGTTTATATCTTGGTTACTGTCCTACTTAGAATTACTGTTGCAGTGACAAAACACCATGAATAAAATGAACTTGGGAGGGAAAGGGTTTATTAGGCTTATTTTTTCATATTGCTGTTCAGGCAGTCAGAACAGAGTAGGAGGCAGGAGCTGATGCAGAGGCCATTGAGGGGTGTTGATTACTGACTTCTCCTCATGGCTTGCTCAACCTGCTATTCTACAGAACCCAAGACTACCATCCGGGAAGGACACCAACCACAGTAGGCTGGCCCTTACGCCATCAATCACCAAGTAAGAAATGCTCTACAGACTTGGTTACAGCTTGATCTTATGGTGGTATTTTCTCAATTGAGGTTCCCTTCTCCCAGATGACTGTAGCTTATGTCAAGTTGACATAAAAATAGTCAAAATAACTGATTCTTTGTCAGCTTGACACACAAACACATCACTCTTCAGTCACAGATTTTCCTTTCTTGTTCATCCCCAAGATCACACATTAATAAAGACATCATAATATCAAACATTTTATAAACTAAAAGGTCCCACATCCAAATTTAAAGACTTTAAAAGTTATCTTTAAAAATAAAGGTCTCTTTTCAAATACAAAGTCTCTTTAAAATGTTAAAATCTCATTTTGAAAAATTTGAAGTGTCTCCATTATGCTTGCCTTCTCCAAAGTGAGAGATCAGGAGCTTCCTGTGATGAGATTTTCACTCTGGAGTCATTCAAACACTGCACTTCTTTCTGGAATTTGCTTCCAGTTGACTAGTTTGTCTTATATGATACAGACTAAAGAACTGGCCCTCTTATTGCAGGATCATCATCTGTAAGAAGAAGAGAGAACATATCTAAGCATAGCTAAAGAAAGGAGTAGACATCCGACCCCTGCTGATCATGGGCCATGAGAAACAGAGTCAGAGGTGAGGCAATGGTACCCAATATTTTAATTCCTTTATCTAGGCCAGCATCCTTAAGGGAGTCTGAGCTAGTGAGGGTCTAAGTATAGTAACAGTAGACAGCATCCAGAATCCCATGACCATTATCTACTCAAAAGCCCAATTATACCTATGAGCTGAGGAAGACAGAAAATGCTGTTAGCCCATATGACCATCCAGTCTTGGCTTATGTAATTTTTCTCACCAGAGTGCTTATTTCTATTAATAGAAGTCATGTTGGTGACAAGACTGTCTTGTGAGATCTCTTTAGCCATTAGAGAATTTTAGTTCTAGACTAAGATCAAGACCAGCAAGGACAGTCAAATGTGACCTTGGACATTGTTTCACATGATACACACAGGTGACAAGATATTCTTCTAACATATCAGAAGTGACCAGGATGTCCAGGGCCAACATAGAGACTATTCCCCAGATTAGAATAATGTGTCCAATATCTCCCTATAAAACAAATCTGAACAGTCTTGTATGACAAAGTCTTTCTAAGCAGAGTAAATGGGGGAGATGTTTCAAAAGCCAAGAAATTATTTGAAAGAAAATATAG
This sequence comes from Mus caroli, assembly GCF_978045245.1. Taxonomy (NCBI): domain Eukaryota; kingdom Metazoa; phylum Chordata; class Mammalia; order Rodentia; family Muridae; genus Mus; species Mus caroli. The sequence continues at coordinate 74,189,509 of NW_028227263.1, read as the reverse complement.
TAACCTCCATGGAACTTTACCCAGGAAAGGTTGCGATATAGCATAATCAGGTTAATGCCCCTGACACAATGCCTCCACCTTCCCCAAGATCACTTTCATTTAAAACTCAGAGAGTTATGCGAAAAGTTAGGTCAGCCAGAAACAAACAAACAAACAAACAAACAAACAAAGAACAAAATCTGTATCTCTCACAGGGAATAAAGTCTCCATCTCCAACTGCCTGTGTGACTTTTGACAAGTCACTATTCACAAGTAACCTGTTCCACGTGCCACAGTGGTCTCAGGAATGAAGTGTCAAGGGACAGAGCGTCTTCACACAGGGCACTGATGCTCTTCTTTCCCACAACTTCAATCTTTGTTTTCAAATACAGCCTGGTTAATGCCTGTTTCTTAATTCTTCTCCACCTCAAAATCACTTTTACTATTAAAGAATTACAAAGTTATAAAAACAATGTGCTCTGAAGGTTCAGCCTTTTAGCTATAACTGCTCAAATGAGACCCTTAAGATAGGGCCTGTCAGTTCTACAAGATAGAAGTGGATCATTAAAATGTCACCAGAGGTTTCATCTTCTCCCTTCTCCCAGATAGACACTTAATTCAGGACAAGTTGAAAGATGACATAGTCAGGCAATGGGAGGAGTAGGCACTTGCTCATGTCTCTGCAAGAAAAGCTCATGCAATATACAGTAGAACATTGTAGAAAATGAAATAAAATAATATACATAAATAGAGCTGACTAGAAATGGATTTGGAACCTGGGGGGGGGGGAGACAGATAAGATATATGTGTAAAAGAGCAATCCTGAGCAAAAAGGGGGTTGGAAGGGTTACCATTCCAGACTTCAGGGTATACTGTAGAGCCAAAGTTATCTGGTACTGGCACAAAAACAGACACATACACTAATGGAACCTCCTATTATTTACAAAGAATCCAAAAGCATACACTGGATAAAAGACAGCATCTTCTCAGCAAATGGTGCTGGGGAAACTAGATGTCCACATGTAGAATAGACTAAAGTCATATCATCACCATTCATGGGAATAAACTCTAAAGGAATCAAGGACCTAAACTGGAAACTGGAAACACTTAACTGGCTAGAAGAAAGTATAGGTAGTATGCTATAGGATGTAAGTCTAGAAACAGACTTTGTAAATAGGGCTTCATTGTCTGGGTGTTAAGGCCAATACTTTGATAAGTGGGACCTCATAAAACTAACAAGTTTCTGCACAGCTAAAGAAACAATTTAATGAAGAGGAAGCCCACAAAATAGGAGAGATTCTTTGCTAGCTATACATCCGACAGAAAATATCATGAATATATAAAGAACTCAAAATGCAAAGGTAAAACTCCAAACATCCATTCAAAAAAGGGGATGGGGAGAGAGGAGCTACAAATCTTAACAGAGTTCTTCAAAGAGAAAAGTAAAATAAGAAATATCTCAAAAAATCTTTGTCATCCTTAATATCTAAGAAAATTCAAATCAAAACAACCTTGTGAATTCATCTTACCCAAGTCAGATGACTAAGGTCAACAATAAACTAATATAAAATGCTGGTGAGGTTGTGGTGGGATTGCAAAATAGTCCAGCAACTCCGGAAATCAGTGTGGCAAACCCTCAAGAAGCTAAAAATAAACCTACCACAGGACCCAAGTATCAGACTCCTTGAAATGGCCAAACAACTTGATAGCCCACTCTACAAATCCTTTTTCAGTCACATTCATTGCTCTGTTAACAATAGACAGGAAGTGGAAACAATCTAAATGTTCTTCAACTGACCAATGAACAGTAGCCACGTAGTACACATACACTATCTTTTTTTTTTTTTTTTTTTACATATACACTATCTAATGCTATCCAGCTAAAAGGAAAATGCAACCAAGAAATTTGCAGGTAAATGAATAAAACCAGAAAATTATATTGAATGAGGTAACCCAAACCCATAGAAACAAGCAATGCATGTTCTTGCTCATCTGTAAATCAAGAAAGTAAAAGGGCCACTATTTTGGGGAGCACCAGAGAAGGGAGTAGCATGATTCAAGTGATATGAAGAGGACAGTGGGTAAAAGGAGATGGGACTTCAATTGGTGAGGAGGAAGAAAGTCAATACAGAAGGAGGAGAAAGAAGAAAGCTAAAGTAAAACTAAAGCTATCTGAAAAAGCCATAGGGAATCATATTATTATTTATTTCTTAATATTACATACAATATATATATATATATATATATATATATATATATATAAGTTTATTGTAAAGCATACACATGAATAGTTTAGATGAAGTTATTCCACTTGGACTGAAAATGTTCCCCCATATGAGCCATAGACTGTTTAACAACAACAACAATAACAACAATACCAGGCAGAAGAAACCCATTTTCAAGCATCTGGTCAGGGGAGTCCAAGAAACTCACAAAACAATACAAGCTCTTGGCTGCCACCACTCCAGACACAAGACCTGCAGGACCCAAGCTGTATTGGGCTTGAAAACATGCTTCCTGAACACTACTATCTTTTGTAGTACTGTGAGGTTCTTCACAACATATCAAGGGAAGGAAGAAGTACATAGTCCTTCTTAGCTGCAATGCCTATGAACCACATGGTAAGATATCCCTAAATGTCCAATGGTGGTGCTCATATCTTTGCAGTAACCAACAATTCTCTATTTGAAATTAAGGTCTGCTGGGTAGGAGGAAAATCATTCCTGGTACTGAAAACCTAGCCAACTACCCAGAGTTAATGAGGTCACAGAAGAGGGACTACCACTGACTCTCTACTAAACTATGTGTTTTCTCAACATGTGTCAAACATCTTTTGCAACATATAGAGACTATTACAAAAAAAATCTTAGTCAAAATACAGAGAGAAAGTGACCACAGGATGTCCATTCCCAGTTGATATATCTACAACACAATTCCTGCATCTAAGGCTTGTGGAGGATTGAAGAAGAGGGGCCAGAAAAATTGTAAGAGACAGATGAACAGGAAATCTTCTGTAAGACTGTCTCCTGAAATAACAAGTTATACCCACAGTTCCTCAGCAATATGGTTATGTAACAAAACCTGAACCATGGCTATAACAATTGGCATGTGAACATAGGAGGGGGAGATGTCATGGGACACCCCCCCCACACACACACATCCACAGAAAAAGCACTCCAAGCAAAGGAAAAGAAATAACAAGATGTGGAGAGAGGGAGAATTGGTCATTCCAGGGATGAGCTCGCTAATTCATTATTCAGTATCAAGTGGTCAGCCCTGAAGTCACATTCCCAGCAGCCACACTAAGGAGGCTCAGTAGGCTGGAGTTATATATTTAGAGAATGTGTGCATGTAACAGCAATTTAAAACAGTATATGGTTCCTAGAGGAAGCAAAGAGGGCACATGGGAGGATATGAAGGAAAGGAGGAATGGTATGATTATATTTTAATTTTAAAAGTATATTTTGCAAATAATAAAAAATTAAATGCCTCAGATGAAGAAGGCAGACACCAGCATGTCTATTCTCCCAGAGTGCTCTGTTCTTTCTCCTGGCAGTGTGGTGTTTGTGCCTTCTCTGCACTGCTTGGCTGGCCTCACCCCACCTTGTGGGCTTCTTTGTACCTGCCAGCTGTTAACACATTTGCTGTAAGACTCCTTGACTATAAGTCGATTAGCAAGGCCGAGGTCAAGGCACTGTGCTGCTAGCTCTCTGGGAGGATGTCTCCCTTGCCTCCCCTTCTCTGTGTGAAATCTACCCCAAACTCTCCATCCAACAGAGAACTGTGAACTAAATCTTAACTGTCAGACTTTTTAAGTCTGCAGAAAAGTTCCATAGTCTGTTTTTCAATAGATTGTTGTTGTTGTCATCGTCTTTGGAATCTATTCCATGATACCAATCAGAAAATAAAGGGAACTAAGATAGCCTCAGATACATTCCCCAAGCTTTGCCTGATTCAGTATGCCTCACTCAGAGATCCACACTGGGGTATTCAGGAGATTCCAAGTACAGCAGGTCTCCAGGAGGGTTTTGCATGCTGAGATGAACTATTACTGCCTGCGGTATCATGCACACATTCCATCCCATTCCTCCTTTGTGGGTTCTTTCATTTTCCTCCATGCCTAAAATACATGCATACCAACATACCATTGTATGTTGATACCAATAAGTTCTTGGTAATTCTGGAAAACACACAGGTATGTGGGCACACTTCCTCTGAGAGATTAAACATTGCTTAATGAGTCCAATCTACAGACAAGAGTTTAAAGGCCTTATTGCCAGGCTAGAAACAAGAAACCATGAATTTAAAAGAAATTATTTTTTTTTTTTTTTTTTTTTTTGGTTTTTCGAGACAGGGTTTCTCTGTGTAGCCCTGGCTGTCCTGGAACTCACTTTGTAGACCAGGCTGGCCTCAAACTCAGAAATCCGCCTGCCTCTGCCTCCCGAGTGCTGGGATTAAAGGCGTGCGCCACCACGCCCGGCTAAAAGAAATTATTTTTATAGCAATGGTAAAGACTGAAGATTCAAGGAAGTCATAATGGATTCTAGAGGATCATGAAGCAAGAGCTACCTAACAGCCTCTGAAACTGGGGGCAGTAGTCTATTTTTCTCTAACCTCAAACTGACAACAACTCAATGGCTCACTAAGAGGAAATGATGTAAACATATTTGATTGAAAGCCATAGTGTGTTATTATCCAGCAATGAAATATTAAGTACTGCTGTGATCGTATGGATGACTCCCCAAAACAGCAGCCAGGCAGGCACCAACAGACTTTTGTCATGAAGGCTTTGTCCCGCTTGTCTGAGATATTTTCCAGAAGCAAATCTTTTACATTCTCTAACCACCAAAATGCAGAAATATAATCAAGAAATATCTTGGTCTTCCTTCTAATCTTGAGACTGACATCTCCTTTTGTAGGAGGGTACAGCCATGGGAACCCCAGAGGAAAGGAGCAGGGCGCATCAAACTGCATCCTCCTTTCTGAACCTGCAATTGCAGGAGACAGTTAAGTGGATACTCACAGTCAGCTATTGGATGGATCACAGGGCCCCCAATAGAGGAGCTAGAGAAAGTATCCAAGGAGCTAAAGAGATCTGCAACCCTGTAGGTGCAACATTATGAACTAACCAGTACCCCAGAGCTCTTGACTCTAGCTGCATATGTATCAAAAGATGGCCTAGTCATCCATCACTGGAAAGAGAGGCCCATTGGACTTGCAAACTTTATATGCCCCAGTACAGGGGAACGCCAGGGCCAAAAAGTGGGAGTGTGTGGGTAGGGGAGTGGGTGGGAGGGTATGGGGGACTTTTGGGATAGCATTGGAAATGTAAATGAGGAAAATACCTAATAAAAAGTAAAAAAAAAAAAGATATTTTGTCTACAAAATTACTAGTAGAAGTTTGCTTATTAGGGGCCTCAGAACCCCACATGATATTGTACTGACTATATACCTTGTTGGAATCACTCGTGGCAACCTCAACCTGAAAAGTCAGGGGAGATTGACCCCAATTGTCACATGCTGTCAGAAAGATAATCTTATGAATGGTCTATGGAAAGGCATTTGTTAAGATTACAAATTAGATGATGGTCTTGTGTTCAGAGAGGGAAAGAAAATGTGAGCATTGGTTTCTAGTAGCTTGTAGATGTAGAGGTTTGCCAGTGAGCTGGTCAACATTACCTCCAATTGTATTAGTGCCATATAATCTTGAATTGCAGTGCTCTTGGGAAGACCTGGTGTGTTACCTACACTAGCCATCCAGTGCCTGAAGCCATATGGTCTCCTTTGGAGTAACAGTTGTTCGTTTTGTTGAGAATGACAGAGGGATCAGGAAAAGCCATTACCCTGATACATATGGAAGCCATCCCAGTCACTACAGAGCCTGTTTCTCACAGCACTCGTTCACGTCCCTTAATCATACTTTATGCTCTCCAAAAAATAATGTGGAAGAAACATACATTATGTACTTAAAGATAGACCATGTGTTTTCTTTTTCTGCCAGGAGAGGAATTCCTTATTAAAATGAAAGCCTCAGGTCATCACAGGAAGCAGAAAGCTAAGATAAATGTCTTTCCCTTTCACCCTCCCCACCAAAACCCCCATATGTGCAGAATGGTCCCAATGGCCACTCAGTAAAACAGGTGGATGCACTTAACATTCACACACAGGCCATTAACTGGATGCAAACCCACAGCCAGGGATTCCCTACCAGCACCGTAGGACAGCTGATGTAATGCTTGTAACAAACTCTGAGATTTAGAAATGTCTGCCATGACGTACGGAAGCCAAAAGGACAAGACGTGGGCTATATTCCTCTCTGCATCCCAAGCTTCTCACTTCAGTCACAGATTGTTGCAATAAATGTGCCAAACGAATGCAATTACAAAGAACTACGTCTTTTCTGCAAAATCTTAGGCCGGTGGTGCCCACTGTTGGGCACGACCATCACCTAAGTCTTCACTAAAACATAAAGGTGTCCAAGATTTTCCCCTGATGCAAAACACCAGCTGCCTGATGAAGTAGCCTTTCAACATATTTAGCTCATATTGAGGAAGGATGTTTAAGAACTGCAATTTTTAATAATACATGTCTGTCTTAGTCCATTTATACAGCTATCGCAAAATAAAAATAGAGACTGATTCATCTATAAACAGTGGAGTTTTATTTATTACAAGTTATGTGGGCAGGGATTCCAGGGCCAATGCTCCAGCAGATTCTGAGCCTGGTACAGGGTCAGTTTCTCTTCCCTAGATGGCATCTTGTGACTGAGTCCTCCGGGGAATACTGGTGCTGTGGCCTTGTGTGGTGGAAAGCAGATGGGCAAAAAGCCAGAAGGAAATAGCTTCTCCACACCTGTCTATGAGTTGCTAATCATGATCCAGTGTCAAAGGGCCCATCGTAAGGCTACCATGTTGGTGGAGAAGCTTAAATAGGTGAGTTTATAAGTCACATTAAACTATAGTGATGTCCTCTCTGATCCATAAAACCCATATTAAAGAAGATTGTTGGTCAACTAATAGAAAAACATGTTAATTTAAATCAATTTTCAAGATAGATGATAGAAATATAAGGAATGGTTTTGAAATTTAGGATTTTAAAACATCCTTTCCTAAATTAATTTTGGCAAAATATTTCACAAAACTAATGAATACTGTAAATAATTTGCTTATTTCAACCTTCTCAGATTAGCAAAACTCAAGCTGAGAATTTTCAATAGAGAGAGAGAGAGAGAGAGAGAGAGAGAGATAGATAGATAGATAGATAGATAGATAGATAGATAGATAGACAATTATAGATATAGAGAAATTAGATGGACATATAGATATAAATGATAGAGATAGATGATATAGGTAGAGAAAAATATAGTGTGTGTGTGTGTGTGTGTGTGTGTGTGTGTGTGTGTGTGTGGAGAGAGAAAGAGAGAGAGAGAGAAAGAGAGAGAGAGAAGAGAGAGAGAGAGAGAAGGAGGGAGGAAGGGAGGTAGAGAGAGAAGGAGAGAAAAAGAATGTATAGCACTTTCAAACAAAACAGGTTTAGTAGGTCTTCATAACTTTGAACTCCATTCATCTGCAAAATTAATGTTTCCATAATAACCACTAATAACAAGTGTTGGCTTGAGACAAGATGCAAAACAGCCATGTGTCAGTCAGAGTATCTTGTTCTTTTCTATTAAAATAACTGAAACTTCTGGTAGTTGGTGCTTGCTCAATGGATGACAACCTGTATTTTTACAAGATACCAAGTCTTCCTCGTGCTGATGCATGCTAAAGCAGTCCAGAGCACTCCAGAACCCTGCAGCAATGAACCTGGCCGGGAGGAGGAACTGAAGCCTTGTGAGTCCCAAAACAGGATGCAACTTGATGCCCTTTAAAAACTCTGTACATACAACACACATGGTTAAGAGTAAGCTTGCTTGCTGGAAGCCACTTCTAATCCCCCCAATATGCCATATCTCTTTTGTAGAGAACAAAATGCACCCCCATCACCTTTGGCTTATGAATGCTGGGATGCTTAAAGATGTAGCATGGTGGGTTGAGTTGAGAGATAGGCTGTACTTCCAGATGAACCAAGGCAGAGGGGTTTGCCTATGAAATGAATAAAGAGAGAAGTCTGTGGGTTAAGATCGAGAAGACTAGGGAAGAGCTGACAAGTGCCAGGCATGGAAACATTTTCCCATATAATTCCAACTGTGCACTTGACTCCTGCAGATAGCCTTCTTCCAGCATAGCCAAGCCCTGACAAGAAGCAATTCACCAGAGTTAGCAAGTTAATAAACCTATTCTCCTCCTAACCTGCAATTCCACTCTATTTACAGATTCCGAATGGCCTTTCCTGCATGCATCACTATCTAGCCAACCCCCACAAACCACTATCAAATTTTAACCACTCTCTAATATTTGCTCAGCCCAGTTTTAGAAAGTAGCCTGCAAGACACGTTATCATCTCACTGGATTTTCGAAGAAGGAACAGCTTGGAGCTAGCAATAGGAATAGAATAGTAGAAGATTTCTATAGTTCCAAATAGAAGATAAATTCGTCCTTGCAATATACTCAATGGAGCTCAAGAATGAATTCTTTCTCGTTATCTAGCTGTCCAGGCATTTGAAATAGATCATTTCCTTAGCAATTCAGCCAGAACAGAGAGAATCAGCAAGTGTGCTTTGAATCTATAATATATGGATGTCTGTCACCCAGGAAAAGAATATGACTGTACTTTAGAAAGTTAGAACTTTCATTATTAGGATACTTCCAGTTCTGAAGAAAACTTTTTTCCAACCCCACAGTGGCGTCTATTAGTTAGTATTTGAGGAGAATTAAATTGGTGTGTTTTCTGGTACACAGTTTCAAATCAATAGATGTATCCTCTTCTCCACCCCACCCCTATATCAAATATGGAGGGTTGAGAAGTTCCTATAGGAAGGTGTATTTTAATAGACTGTGGAAAGAAGGGTTTGTCATATTACAGAAGCAGGGGACGACGGGAATCTGTGCTGCATTGAGAAGAGGCAAATGTGAATAAGTATGTAAGTGGAGTCCAGGGGAGCAATCATGAGGCTGAACGCACTTAGACATTTAATAAGTGAGTCTTATGTGCAAAGAACATCTCTCTTTGAAGAAATCAAGCTACGAGGTAGGGTGAAGAATATCAGTGAACATATTTCTAGCAACATATGGACTATCCCTAGTCTTTCTTTATACTATGAAATGGTGTGCCTGGAGATTTCCACTCGCTTAAAAAGAAGTGGGGATCCTCCTCATTGCTGGCCCGGTGTGCTCACAGCAGATTTTCAGGTCATGTGGCCCTGATCTTAAGATGTGGAAGTTCCAGGAATGATTGTTTCGCCCAGCAGCTGTTCTTCACAAAGCCTGCCACCATTGAGGACCTCTGAAAAAATACAATATGGCTCAGAACAAATACTAGGCCAGCAGAGCACAATGATCTTCTCCCAGAGGCCATAGAGAAACTTCTGAACTAGGTGACCTGGCCCACCATTTCTGCAAACTGAAAATACCTTTAAACAGGTTTTTAAATTTTTACTTATACCTAGATACATGTGTGTGCATGGGGAGGGAATGTAATCTATATGTGCATATAATCTACTACATATATAGTAAGGCTGAGTTCTCTCATTTGACAAGAAAAGACAAAAATCATAGGATTATATTCTCTGTCTTACAGGGATGTCATAGAGAAACCTTGACTGAAATATGAAGGATAGTGATTAATGGCCAGTGTTTGGCTGTAGAGCAGGCAGACAAGGTAGTATGGTGCATGAGTCTTGCATTGAGCAGAGCTGCACATGGAGCTGAGGTGAGTTCATTATCTCCAGTGCAGCAAGTCCATAATTAAGGACTCTGACAGAATGACTATTTTCCATAAATAATTTTCCCATACCTTCCCCTGGCCACTTCTGGGACTCGGTGTTCTATTTCTGTAAAAGTCCATTCTCTCTCACCTCATTCAGAGAAGAGAACAGAGATGAAAATAACAAACCCACGTATGCACAGTGGGAAGATTCTCACTCATGGTTTCTATTTGCACCATACACTCAAGTGGTAAACAGCATCTTCAAATTACTTTGTTGTTGAAAACATGTTTTACTTCACAGTTTCTGTCTTACTTTTGAGACCCTAAAACATCTCTAATTAGAAATGGTGAGTGGGTGGGTTTGAAATTGAAATGTAAATGAAGAAAATATCTAATAAAAAATATAAAGAAATGGTAAATGTTTAGCACGGAAGTATCTACCTACTCCTTTTCAATATGTCCTTCCCTCTTTTAGATAATCTTCCCATCTCCACGTGTGTTTTATAAAGAAAGTGCCACTCAGGGGGATCAATGATCATATGTCAAACCACACAGGAGATGAGTAAGAAGGAGAGGTTAATGCTCTGATCAAAAGTCTTCCCTCACTACCAAATGTATCTGCAAATGAACATTGGGTACCATTGCTCCGGACCCTTTCACAATGAGGAAACACAATCCTATCAAGTCTGGATTTTGTTTATTTTTTTATATAGATTTTCTTTAGTAATTCTTCTTTCAATGTGACAACTGTCATTTCTTTTTGCTAGCAAAATGTTTCCTGTCACGGTCTACTTTTTCTTTGGTATGTGTGTGTGTGTGTGTGTATGTGCAGTGTGTGCTTACATTCAGAGGTCAAAGGAAGACATTGGATATCCTGCTTTATCAATCTCCAAGTTATGCCTTCAAGGAATGATCTCACACTGAACTTGGAGCTAGGCTAGTGGCCCACAAGCCCCAGTGAACCTCCTGTCTTCATCACAGAGTGCTGGGATTACAGGCTCTCAATGCCACAACCCCCTAACTTATTATGGAGGTGCTAGAGAATAGAACTCAAGTCTTCATGCTTGTGCAGAAAGCACTCTTATTCCCCGGAGCCCCCTTTAGGCCTCAGTCCACTCTCTCTAAATTTAATTTTTCAGCCCTGTGTCTTTAAAACCTGCACCATGGCAATTTTCAGAAATGTATAAATAGTGAGAGATCTGAGGAGCTGGAGTGGGGAACAGGGGTTTCTGTTGAAACAAAGAATGAAGATATGGGCTTCCTCTGGTGTCTTTTGGGAATACTCGTTGGTCTTGTTCCTTGGTGCTCAGAATGAATTAAACTACCAGAAGAAAGAATCTCTCAAACTGGTTTTCCATTTTTCTGGCCACTCTTCTTTGGGAATCACTGGCTTGCACATGCAGCGTGTCTGGTGCACCTATCTCATGCCCAACTAAGGATGTATCAGCTGCTACTTTTTTTGTTTGCCCGTCCATCACACATGTTTTTGAGGACCTCTCTACATATCAGGCATTATTCAAGCTATGGGAGTGACAGAGATTCAAGAGAGGCCCAGTCCCTGGCCTCAACTTGCTCACAGTTTGCAGGGGCTGTGAATATAGCAGCAAACTACATCACAGGCTATGTAATCATCTAGATAGGTCCAAAGGATGCTATGAGCATAAAGAGATACCTGCTGATACCTTGCCCAAGAAAACCTTCCCTCCTGCATTAGCCATAGTGATTTACAGGAACAAAGGGTTCAAGATGTCCCAGGCAGGAGGTTCACACACACACACAGGAGGCAGCAGGGGAAAGGCACCATGGCTGGGGACTGCCAGCTTCCAAACGCTGACACCATTGCATACACTAGCAAGATTTTGCTGAAAGGACGCAGATATAGCTGTCTCTTGTGAGACTATGCCGGGGCCTAGCAAACACAGAAGTGGATGCTCACAGTCAGCTATTGGATGGATCACAGGGCCCCCAATGGAGGAGCTAGAGAAAGTACTCAAGGAGCTAAAGGGATCTGCAACCCTATAGGTGGAACAACATTATGAACTAACCAGTACCCCAGAGCTCTTGACTCTAGCTGCATATGTATCAAAAGATGGCCTAGTCGGCCATCATTGGAAAGAGAGGCCCATTGGACATGCAAACTTTATATGCCCCAGTACAGGGGAATGCCAGGGCCAAAAAGTGGGGGTGGGTGGGTAGGGGAGTTGGGGGAGGGTATGGGGGACTTTTGGGATAGCATTGGAAATGCAAATGAGGAAAATACCTAATAAAAATATTTAAAAAAAAAGAAAGAAAACACCATTCACATTGACAGCAGTGCTTGCTGATATGTGAGCTGCACACCCTGATACTGTGGCCAGTTTCAAGGCTTCAAAAGTTTGCAAACACCCTTTTGCTCAATTCCAGAATGTTAACTTCACCTCGCTAGAGTGGTTCCACAGTCATTCTCCTGTGAGAGTGGAGTAACACCACTCCAAACATCTGCCCTGACATGGGTCCTTCTCAGAACCTATTGATTAACGCCTTCTTTGTAACACCACTCTTGGTTTTCCCACAAATAACTAGTTCACCGTGTTTGTGTAGGAGGTTCTAGTTCACCACACAAGAAAAGCAAAGGACCCAGAATTAGACATCTGTCAGCCATGCTATGTAGTGAACAGTGATATAGGGGATGTGTTAAATTACTTCTTCCACATGTATTCATACATAAAATATCACCTTATGCTTTATATAATCATATTTTAAAATGACATTTCATATGTGCAAGAATTCATTGTAATCCATTTTGTGAGACTGGGTCTCAACATGTAACTATGGCTGCCTTGTAACTTGCTATGAGGACTTGAACCCAGACATCTGCATACATCTTTCCCCAAGTAATGGGATTAAAGTCATGTGCTACCACATCTGTCTTATTTGGGATTTTAAAATATGTAAAATAATTGGACATTAAAAAAACCATCAAAGTGGGAGAGGAAGCAGTATGCCCACTTCAGTAATGGCTAAATTTACCTCGTTAATTCTCAGAAAGGTTCATTCATATAAAGGAAGATAGCCTTTATCCTGTTCTTGGGGCATTAATAGATATAGATATTTTTAAGTTTGAATATTATTTCTGTTTTGGATACTATCTGAAGGTGTAAGAAGCAACTGATTTAAAAGGAATATTTTAATGAGTTTTTTCAGAAGCTAGAACCTGTTCTCTAGGTGATAAAATCAGTCTCTTGATTGCCTGCTTTAGAAAATGCTTTCATAGCATAAATGTGCCCCATCCCTCCAGGAGGATAGCAGTAGAGCCAGCATCAGTACAATTTGATTAGAAGAGTGACTTTAACACAAGAGCACTCTGAAGGCCCACTGCGTGCATTTCCACTTTGCTCACATAGAGATGGGGTGTGACTTAAGGGAGTGTTCTGAAGAAGACCTTTGCTTAAACAATGAATGGTCTCAATTTAAAATGTAACTGAACCAAGCGTTTATGCTCTAGAGGGCTTATTTCCGGCCAGTGGTGCTGTTTCAGGGGGCTAGAGATCTCATATGGGGTGAGTCACTGGGGGCAGCTGCTGATCTGATCCTATACTCCCTGCTTCCTGGTCGGCAGTTATGTGAGCCTCCTCTGCTATAACTGTTGCTCCCATGGACCACGAACAAAAAATAAGTCATTCATCCTGTAAAATATTTCTTTCAGCATTGTGGACATAACAAAGCAAACATGACTAAGAACAAGCCCCTAAGGTAGTGCTCAATGGCTTGCTAGAATGGCCTTGCACAACTTTAGTTCCATGGCAAAGAGAAAGGATGACTCTCCATGACCTTTGCAGACCTGCAGAGTGGCTTGCATTCCAGCTAGAGTGGAAGACCTCCTTGTGGAGCTCCCAGGATGCAGTTGAGTGCCACATAATAGGGTCTGAAGGTTGCTAAGAAGCTCTCAGAGGCAAGAAGAATCAATGCTTAGGACCTGTGTCTGCTGTACTTTCTGCCTCTCTTATATGACCTATGTTTGGTGCACACTCCACAGAGGTGGCAGTGGAGAACCATGAGTCAATACATTCATATCCCTGTGCATACCCACACCATAGTATGCACTGAAGCACAAAAATATAACACACTGGGTTTTCCTCATCTCTCTGCTTGCCGTGGGGGCTCTGAAGGGCAGCTAGGACTCAAAGGGTCAGAGGGCTTTTCTGTCAGCTAAAGAAGCAATCCTTTCTAAATTAAACACCAGGTGTGAAGCAAGCCTCCGGCTTTGTGTTCCCCTCTGCTGTGCGTACACAGAAATGCCTGCACAAGTGCAAGATAATCCATGCATAATTCACCAGGCTACGCTCTCCAGATGTGCAGTCACCCCTGGCTTCCCCTGACAGCTGGGCTTTGTTTTTGGAGACACAATATTGGCCACAGCCAGATCTGACTCCAGCATGCCAGCCTGCCTTGCAACATGACTGTGGCTGTCTGTCTCTTGTCTCCTGGCCCTGTCCAGCAAGTCCCCCACTCCCATCTCATCTTCTGTTGCTGTCTGGACTCCTCTGACCTTTGCCTTACAGGGACTTTTCCTACTTCACTCATCATACTTTAAAGCTGAAATTGAATTTACCTTCACAGTGTAAACATTTCTCTTCCAGTGTGGAGGATTTATGGTTTCCTTTGTCAGGCCTGTGAGGGGCCTTTTCCAAGGCTGAGAAGAAACTTCTGGGGGAGACTTAAGATTATAATTTGCTTTAAAGCGAGAGAATTATAGATGAATTATAGACTAGCAGGTTTGTCCAAGGGACAGATAGTGCAGCTATAACACTCAGTCACTATGTGCCTCCCTATTCTTGTACCAACTGTGTGCAGCCATCTCGGCAGATGTCACACAGAGCCTTAAAGGAAGACAAATGGAAAATGCCTATTCAGGGTCGATCTATGTTCTGTTGTTCTCCCACAAAAATGTCCCACAAGAAGGACCTGAGTTATACACTTTACTGGAAGTTGCCTCATTTATATTTCTTCCCCAGGGTCCTTAGGAGGTCACCTGAGCTGGTTTTATTTTATTTACCTATTTATCTACTTATCTATTCATCTATTTATCTATTTATTCATTTTGGGGGGTGGGTGCAGGGAACTTTATTGATGGTATTCAAGAGAGTAGGGAGGGCTCCCTAGGCCCCTCCTGTTATTATGGGGGTCTGGGATGGAAATTGTGAGGGAGATGCTCAGTGTTGGGGGCTGAGTTGGGACAGGGACTCCTCAACAATGGAGGGCCTCTCTCTTGCTCTCAGTGTCCTTCCTGAGGAGGTTGGTCTAGGATTTCTTACTCCTTATAGGCCATGTAGGCCATGAGGTCCACCACCCTGTTGCTGTAGCCATATTCATTGTCATACTGGGAAATGAGCTTCACAAAGTTGTCACTGAGAGCTATGCCAGCCCCAGCATTAAAGATGGAAGAGTGGGAGTTGCTGTTGAAATTGCAGGTGACAACCTGGTCCTCAGCATAGCCCAGGATGCCCTTCAGTGGGCCCTCAGATGCCTGCTTCACCACCTTCTTGATGTCTTCATACTTGGCAGGTTTCTCCAGGCAGCATGTCAGATCCACAACAGACACATTGGGGGTAGTAGCATGGAAGGCCATGCCAGTGAGCTTCTGATTCAGCTCTAAAAGCTTTAATTCAGCTCTATGACCCTGCCCACAGCCTTCACAGCACCAGTGGAGGCAGAGATGATATTCTGAGCAGCCCCATGGATATCACACCACAGCTTTCCAGAGGGGCCATCCACAGTCTTCTGAGTGGCAGTAATGCCATGGACCATGGTCATGAGCCCTTCCATGATGCCAAAGTTGTCATGGATGACTTTGGCCATTGCGGATAAACAGCTGGTGCAGGATGCATTACTGACAATCTTGAATGAGTTGTCATATTTCTCGTGGTTCACACCCATCACAAACATGGAGGCATCGGCAGAAAGGTGGAGATGATGATCCTTTTGGTTCCACCCTTCAAGTGGGCCCCCAGCCTTCTCCATGATGGTGAAGACACCAGTAGGCTCCATGACATGCTCAGCACCAGCATCACCCCATTTGATGTTAGCGGGATCTCGCTCCTGGAAGATGGTGATGGGTTTCCAGTTGGTGACAAGCTTCCCATTCTCAGCCTTGACTGTGCCATTGAATTTGCTATGGGTGGAGTCATACTGGAACATGTAGAACATGTAGTTGAGGTCAATGAAGGGATCGTTGATGGCAACAATCTCTACTTTGTCAAGTGGAGAGCAGATGGTAGCCCTGGTAAGCAGGCGTCCAATATGGCCAAATCTGCTCATGCTGACCTTCATCATTTTGTCTACGGGATGAGGCTGGCACTGCACAAGAAGATGTGGCTGTCTCTGGAACAGGGAGGAGCAGAGAACTTTGTTTTTCTTCTTCTCTCACTTAAACAGACTTGCTGGGATTGTTATGAAAATTAAATAGATATGTCATAAAGTGCTTAATTTAGTATCAGCCAACATTAAATGTTCTTTCTTACTCCATTTTATTATTTACTTGGCACTGCAGTTACTGCCTGAGTCCTTATTTTTAGCTATAAAAATACTGAAGCCTGGACTCATCCCATGTCATAAAGTTGGGCCCCAGGAGCCCAGATAAATTTATAGGCAGAGTATCTGAACTCCAACTCCCAGACTTCATGCCAGTCTACCTTATCCTTGTCTCTTGGTTTTCCTTA
Source organism: Mus caroli (assembly GCF_978045245.1). NCBI lineage: Eukaryota > Metazoa > Chordata > Mammalia > Rodentia > Muridae > Mus > Mus caroli. The sequence continues at coordinate 74,173,025 of NW_028227263.1, read as the reverse complement.
TGAAAATTAGCCTTGGGATCCTGGAATTCCAATGTCAAAGTGAAGCAACAACAGGAGCTATATTCACAATATAATTTTCACCACTGCAACATCTGCCCATGGGGACAGACCTACTAGTGTTCTTTTAGGATCTTAACTGTTCAAATTTTGTTTGAAGAAATCAGTTCCATGCTTTTCCAAAGCAATGCTAACCCATGTCCAATTAAAGAGACTGGCTGGCCACTCTCCTCTTTGTGCCAGCTCAGTGTCTAAATGCCCTGGCTAAGGGACAGTGGGCTCTGAATCGGTAATTTCATCCATTCTGATAACATTAATAGACTTTTTTGTAATCACTCTCTAGATGACTCTTTGTAGTCTGTAATGTCCATTTTCCTAATCTGCAGCAAGCTTGGCAGACCCAGCTCTATCTATCCATTGAGGATTTGTCCTTTGTTTTCTCTAGCTGATAATCTGTGAAGAGACATTGAGCAAAGTGGAAAAAGAAATGGTGCCCCATCTCTTGGCCTGTAATTGACATGTTCTAACACATGAATCTGAGTTAATCTTTCTTCTGAGAACACACAAGGGTCTTTTCATTCTCGAGCTTTCCAAACTCTTAGCTCCGTGGTTCTCCTCATCTCACCAAGTGGTCACAGTCAAAGCCATTCTCTTTAGCTCATGCATTATCAAGTCTTTGTCTTGACTGGGTTTAAGGTCGGTTCTGCATCTGGTGCTGCAGGCCAATTCAGAAGGTGTCTTCTGTCCATCCTCTTGGTCTTCACCTTTCCCATGACTTCCCAGCAATTGCTAGACTTGCTTCCAGGCTCCCTCTCTTTGTCTACAGAGCTGCTAATTCATTGCCCCGATATTACCATTGTCCTTGACACAAAATTTCAAGAAAAGAAAACTAAAGAGGAGAATGAGCAAAGGCATGACATGACAAACTACATATAGCTGACTTCTTGGTGGAAAGATATCCCCAGCGGGGAGATTTTAGATGGAAATCTATATGGTCTGGCATCACAGTGAGCATACATCATTTTGTAATTAATTCGGAGAGCTGAGAAGAAACATTAACTATTGATTCCAATTAGCTTTGGGCTCTAAATTAATTGTTTTCTTGCTTGAAAATTTCCAAGTTAATGGCTGGGGGGGGGGGTAGAAGGACAGCAGGGTTGTAAGTCTGTGTACCTGTAGAATGGAATTATAACACCAGACAGGAAGATTTCTCTATTTAATTTTGCTTCTACTTTTCGACTCTAATTTCATTCTATTTCATCAAAAAGTATAAGTGCTTCAGGGAACTTAGGCTACAGTTCAGCCATAGTCTCAGTCAAAGACTAGCATTTTCAAATTTCTTTAGAGTTCTTCTCAGGTTTGTTCCTTATGGAAAACTAACAATGAAGGTCAGGAGTTGCTGCTGTGAAGTGTTTATGAAATATTCCTTATTGTTGCATAGGCTCTGACAAGTGATGTCATCTAGGCATCTGGTGTCTTGAGTCTCGTGTTCTTAGGTTATCCTCTTAGCTCCAAGCATGACATTCAGTCTGCTCTGTGAACTTTTTACTGTTTCCTTCATCCACATCTACAGCTACTTATTAAGATCAGTGACCTAACCCTGACCTTCAAGCCTCACAGGGAGAGTCATGATTCTGGTCTACCAATGTATTCATTTCTCTTCCCCAATATGCCAGTCAGGGATTTCTCATAGCCTTTTGTGGTGAAGATACTAAGTTGACACAAGGAATCAAAATAACCAGATACTAACAACTTTTTCCAGACACTTGGCTGTGTTGAGGGAAAACAGGGTCTTCTTGAGGTTTCTAGAGCTAGAATTTTTTATGTCAAAACACAATCCTAGTAAAGTAAAACAAAGAGATCCATTGTCTCCAGTGGCCAACAACTTTTCACACTGGAAAAGAGCCTTCATAATGTTCAATGGATGACTTGGGGGATCCAGGAAGGAGGGAGTAGAGCAATGAATCTATACTGGCTTCCCATTTAGCAAGAAGGGCTTTATTTGGACATAGGCTGCCAGTGGAAACAGAGAGGCTTTCAGAGAAGGCTCAGCTAAACTTCAAGTAGGATGTGCCTCAGAACTGTAATGCTGACTGGTGAAGTTTCTTGGGGTAATGGCCCCAAGGCAATTGACACAAAATACTTTATTTCAGAAAATAAGGCCCCTGCAATTACTGAGCGCCAATGAAAACAGCGCTGAAAGCTGGGCAGGCTATAGTCTGGACAGGAACTGAGACTGGTTCCAAAGGTCATTCAGAATGGGGCCTCACACCAAGAGCCAGTTCCCAGAGTATAAAGATCAGTTGCAATAGTTAAGACATATCCACATGACGTCGAACTGTGTAGCAACAGAGAAAACCAGGACAATGGTTGGGACCAGATATAGAGATGGGGTAAAGCATGTGAGTTTCATGGGATCTATCAGCTTAAGCCACCACAAGAGAAAAGAGCATACAAACTGAGAAATATCTGGAAATGGATTATTTAAAATGACCCAAAAAATAACCTCATAGAGGATAAATAATGTATTCAAAAACTCTAAAAACTCAGATTCACACTGGTCAGTACAGTAGCATACGGCTTGAATATCAACACTCAAGAAGGAAGGTTGGGGCAGAAGGATTGCAAGTTGAAGGCCAGCTTGCATCATAGTAAGTTCTAGTGGGGGAGGAAGAGGAGGAAGAAAAAGATGAGGAGGTACAGGTACTCTATTAAGAGATGCCAAAAAAATTGAGATCACACTCGGCTTGGATTTACAGATACAAAGAGCTGAAAGGGAAGCATTCCAGTGACTCCCTAGGATTCTCATTTCCTAGACACTGGGAGTTTTAAGTTGTCTATTCCCAAACCACCCACTTCATGGAGTCAGACGTATTTATCTCAGTGCCCCCTCTTATGCCTTGCATGGCACACAGTTCTTAGCAGATATTAGGGGCCCATATGAATTGTAAGTAAGGAATTAGGCTTGAGAAGAGTAGTTGGTGATGGCTTCTTAGAGCCCAGCATCTTAAATCAGTGCTTACAATGAGAAGTAACATAAACCACTCCAGGTAGAGGGAACTTCAAGGGAAGACATGATGTCAATCAAATAACCAGGATGGAAGGTTAAGAAACCAGTGTACTCTTGTCTATAGCAGTAGACCCTAAACATAAGAGGTAACTCTCCTCATCTCTCTCATTCTAGAGTTTTATGTGGCAAGAAGAGAGAAGGAACCAGAGACTAGCTACAACATATATCATCATTAATAATTGCTTAAGTGGGAAATTAAGATAATATGAGAAATGGGCCTTAAAATTCCTCTCTATCTACATCGCTGTTGATGGACACTTGGCTTCCACAAAATTTATCATCCATTTCTTATAGAAGCAAAATAAAAGAGACAAATAAATGACTTAAAAAATATGCTTCTGAAGTGAATTTTGTTTTCTTAGGGAAATAATTGATGTTTCCTAAAAGCAACAAAACTACACCAATAGGTGACAGCTGTACATGCCTTTCTGAGTTATAACTTGTAAGAGGATGTTATATATTTAAAAATACTATTACTCAGTATTGATGATGGGTAGTATGCTGGGATTCATTATGTGGACAAAAGAATTTCTCAACTTGGAGGACACTGGACAGAAACTTCACAACACTGTCAGATCCATGTCTGATCCTGTCCTTGTGCAGGAGCACAGCTATGTACATATGTACAAGCATGGACACACTGTTCCCACCCAGACCATCACAGGAAAAGATGCAAATAAAATGAAAGTCTGGTATTCCTGTGGATTTACTCCAATAAGGAACAGGAATTCTTGCTTAGCACGTGTGCTAACCGGGGCTAAGAGCTTTGTTCTGTGAAACTCCTTGGAGATTTGAAAGGCATCCTCCAGGCCTGCCAGTAGAGCTCACCTCAAAAGATCTCCGTTGGCCCTGAGACAGGATCATTCCCATCAGTGCCCGGGAGGGGAAGCTGATGTGATCTTGCTTCAATTCTATGTGCAACAGCCAAGACACTTGCTCTAGTTTTGCTCCCACAACTCAGGATGGTCATTTCTTATTCTAGAAAGGAAAGAGTGGGTTACTTGGAAGCCCGGTCCTCAGTATTCTCAAATACCTTGTGTGATGGAAGCCTTAAAATCTCCTATACAGAAACTGACTTTTCAGTTTCATGTTTCTTTCATCTTAGCTTTGCCACTAATATTTTTTTTTAAAAAGTATTTATTACCAAGTATTTCTTGTTGTAGCTTAAAAAAAAAAAAACCTATTTCAGAACTGACAGTACGAAGTTAAACCAGGAAATTTCTTAGTAACTCATTTGGCCAAATCCGTCTCTTGATGATGAAGAAACTGGGTGACTGAGAAGCTCCTAAGTCCTGGTCGACAAAGACAGGTTTGTACCTGGGATAGACAGGTCCAGCAGGGTCACAATCACTGAGATTAGTAAGACCCCCATTGCTTCCCACAGTCCTGAGTGCCCTGACAAAAGTATTTTCATTCCTGATGTTTTCTCTACTGCTGCATGGACCTACTTGGTGTCTTAATGCACAAATAAAATACTTGTGGGAGAAAACTATTGGGTTTTCCTCAGACAGATGAATATTAGTATTACTTGGAAGCCTCGACATGTTCTGTGTCTTGCCTTTTTAATATCCAGCCCCACTATTTATCTGGTGAGCTGCTTCTGAAATCGGATGGATGCTTTCATTTCTTACCTGAATGTTTCTACCTCTGAGTCTTCCTTTGATAAGTCGCAATTAAAGCCCTGGTCTTTTTATAACTGTTTAAGGAGAACCTCAGCCATTGTCCATTGCCTAAAACAAGTTCCGATGCCATGATTCCTTTCATAGTGAAAAACCTTTTATTTTGGAATTAGAGACACAATTCCTAAGCACTTAACATTGTAGGACAAAAACTATAAAATCTATAAACCATCCATTACAAATAGCCATCGTATAGATTTAGTAAATCTCTAAGAATGAACATGAATATCATTCACATATTTACTGCTACAGTCTAGTGTCTCAATCTGCACCCGAAACTTTGTTCCTAAATCACCATTTTATTTTCAAAAAGTTTTCTTTTTTAATGCATGTGAGTATTTTGCCCAAATTCGTGCATGATATGACATGCACTCTTCTATGCACAGAGGACAGAAGAGGGTGTCAGATCCCATTGAACTAAAGTTTCACGTGATTGAAAGCTGCACATGGGGGCAGAGAATTGACTCCAGGTCTATCACAAAAACAGCAAGTGTTCTTAGCTGCTGAGCCATTTCTCCAGCCCCAGGACTCTGTTGTACTTTAAGTTAAGTATTTGGGAATAGAATCACTGAGACAGTATTCACAGAATTGAAGCATTAGAATCATTCACCATGTCAAATTGTCTAAGAATAGAGTCTGCCCAAATATATTTAATTTATGAAATACTATGTTTGTCTTGTCATTTTCATTATGGGCACTTGAAACGTATTTTTCACAGTTGTATGGAAGCTGGCTAAGTTTCTCACATAAACTTTTGAATGTTAATATTTCTTCTTAAGCACATTGGAAACATGTAAATTCATATTCATGTTACCTACACTTCTGGAACTCATTCCGGATAAATTCGCACCCATGGATTCCTGATTTAAGCACTCAAAAATATGAACTTTTTAGTAGTCCAATTTTATTCTTTCACATACTCTTACAGAATCCCAGCATTTTTAGCATTTTTTACCCCCCAAATAAAAAAGCATATCTGCCAATAAGCACATTGTCACTGTGACTACCTTTTACGGAAACAATTGGTTTTAGAATTGGAAGTTTTAATCAAAGACACATGTGTGAATTTGTCGGCTGTTCTTTCCTGCTGTGTCTGCCAACTGCCACTTAAGTTCTAGCTCTGACATGCATGAGGCCATGTGTATATTATGTGTGTAAATACACAAATCACAGTCATGGTAATACCTAGTCAATTCTGAATTCCAAGTCCCCCAGGACGCAGCTTTGCAGTCATGGTCCATATTTGTGTTAAAAAGTCATGCAAGTTATGAGATCCAGTAATAAGTATTAACTCAATTTCCTGGCCGCCTCGCTGCTACGAAAGGCCTGTTGATAGCTGGGCTCTGCAGTGGCATCTCCAGCTCTCTAGGATTTCAGTGAGGTGCAATTCTTGCTTACGCACCTCATGCTAACACAGTGACCAGATGTGGAGCACATCACCAAGGGCCAGAAGCAGAGACTGCGCAGCCTGGAGGTGCACATCATACAAGGTCCCAGAGTATTACAAGTGGCCAATTAGTTCCCTCCTAGTAGCATGTAAATACCGTCAAACTTCAGGGTCGGTATATGCCCCATTCCCCATGGCATCCTGTCCACACATTCTTAAAGATACAATTTTAATGAGAACAAAAACAAACAAAGGCGTGCCAACACTGCAAGAAGTCGGGAAAGCCACCCACAGTAATCCAGGCTAGAAATGAAAGGGAGGGGTGGGCTTGTGCTGTAGAGTGTACAGAGAAGCAAGGGCAGGGGAGGGTAGAACCAGAGAATCCTGGCTTGCACACTCATACTCAGATGTTTTTCAGGGTTCTCTGTTTTCCCAAGAAAGATAAATCAAATCAGAAGTTAGAATGTAAGAACAGAAGAGCCCAACTAGGCAGTGATGCTTGAGCACAGACATCACAGAATGAATTATCAGCACGTTCCAGTTTTGAAAACTATGGGTTTCATTTTTAAGGGACGTTTATTTTTTTGTACTTTTACTGGGCTCTTGATATAGAATAAATTCCTTCTAGGTTTTTAAAACCTTTGCTTTCTGCGGGGGCAGGGGGCTAGTAATTATCATTTTTTCATTTTTGCTGTCTGTTTTTATTTTCATATACAATTGATACATCGAATTTGTACAAGTATTTCGGGTTCTCCAGCATGACATTTTTTATTTAAATCTGCCTGTGTGGATATTCTCACAATGGAGCCTGTTAGCACAGCATCATCAGGCATAGCTAGCTGTGCATATGCATGTATGGGATACCTAAGATATTTCCCATTCAAGTATTTGAAACAATATAGATGAGTTTAGAGACCATTATGCTGGATGACATGAACTAAGTAGAGACAAAAACTGCTATTGTTTAAGTATTAAAAACTAGAAACAACTTGTGAAACGGTGTTTACCAGGGATTGAGAGGCGCGAGAAATGGGAAGATATAGGTCAAAATAAACACTTTCCCATTATAAGACAAATAAATTCTAGGGTTCCAGAGTACCATATGGCACCTGTGGTTATAGGGATGTAGTACATGTTTCTTGTTTTCAAAGATAGTATTTATCCTTGCTTCTTCCCTGTAGACATTGGGATGCTCTTGAATACTCTGCCATTGAATACTCATGCGCACGCCACTTGACTGCTTTTCTTTCCTTGAAATTGGCCTGGAACACTCAAGATACACTGCCTTCTCTATGTGTTCCACAGGACTTATGTGTGAGCATAAGACTCTATGAACTCTGCCAGCACTATCTGGGTTAAGGCATTTAGGCTGCCACCCAGATGTTTCATGAGAGAACACCTAGATATTTCCAGAAATGGTTTCATCACACTACAGTTCATGCATCTCTCCTGACCATACCTGAGACTCCTCATACACTCGAGTCCTCATTTCTACACAGTCCATTGGAAAGCTACTCTTCTAGAACATTCTGAAGCTTGTCCCTCTCAGGAGCCCAGGCACTTCACTCTTGACTGAAACCATGATCTGAGCACCGCCATCCCTTCTCTGGTGCTTTCCGTTGTTGCTCCATGTCCTAGTCCCGCCTCTCCACAGGGCACTCCTGCCCTGCCCTGTGTTCTGCAATAGAAGTTTCTGACATTCTGGATGTTCTCCAAATACACACCTTGTTAGAGATGCCACATAGATTTCTATCTGAAGTCTGTGTGACAAGGAACACCAACTTCTCTGCCACACTCACCCCCCGGGACTCCTAAGACAGCCTTCTTATAATTTGACTGTTGGAAGCTCTGTTTCATGTCTTGACACCCTGCCTAAGTCTGTATGCTTCTATGGTCCAAGAAAGTGATCTTAGCAAGTGCAGTGAAAACAGTGCCTGCCATCCTTACCAATATTGTCACTTAGCTAAAAAATGAGCCAGAAATATCTTTGCAATCTTCCTGGAATCCTGTAACCTGTATTATTCTGCCAAGACATGAATTTGATTTTTTTAAACATTTTTTAAATAGTGTGTGTGTGTATCTCTGTGTGTGTGTGCGCATCCGTGTGTGCCCATACCATGAAATACCTGTGATCAAAGGACAAGTTGCAGGAGAAAGTTCTCTCGCCACCAAGTGGTTCCTGACCATAGAACTTAGGTTTGGTTGTGGGTGCCTTTACCCACTGACCCTGCTACCAGCCCTATTTTGAAACTCTAATTGTCTCTCCACATCTGCCTTATATTAGACTTTAGTGTATAAATGCTGGTGAAGAGAAAGCAAAGTCATTTTTGGAAACCTCACAGGATGCCTTGCTTCACTTGTACTAGGTAAGGGCTCGCTTTATAAAGTCATCAGCAAAAACTGGCAGTGCAATGTCAAACTACGGCATTCATATTGAGGGGACAATGAGTAAGCGGATACATTAAATAGTAATTACAGTGTTGATTAATTAAATAATTGATGAATGGCAAGACTGTTAATTATTCTTCAGAGAATCTTTTTAAATTACCACCAAGAGCAATTACTGTGCTTTCAGGGATTATCTGGATGGCTTTTTTTTTTCAAACAGGAATGCTGAAAGTTAATAGTATCATTTATTTTTTCCAAAGATTCCCTTTCTCCTTCTGTTTTTCACTTAGGGGCCAGGCTTCCTGCCTCAGACTGGGCAACAGCAGAGTGCGATTCCCATGGAGGCTACTCCTGGGTCAGAGGTGATGAGTTGGAGAACTGGAGCATTGTAATAAAGTGGAGCTGGATGATGACAACGAAGAAAGCTACTGGACTTGGGTGATGAGGAAGGAAACTATCTAGGCAAAGTGGCGTCCTTAGCACAACAATATGAACCTGGTATTTCAGAAACAAAATCCAGATCAGAGAGATGGGCCACTGAGAAAAAGTTCCTGCCAACAAGCCTGATGATGTCAGCTGAGTCTCCTAGATTCTCATGGTAGAAGGAAAGTGCCAACATCCACAAGTTGTCCTCTTACTTCTACACACATACCATGCCATTAACACTCACACACAAACACAGACACACACACACACAATCACACACACAATCAAACATACACACACAATCACACACACACAATCAAACACACACACAATCACACACACACAATCAAACACACACACAATCACACACACACAATCAAACATACACACACACAATCACACACACACATAATCAAACAAACACACACACAATCAAACATACACATACACAATCACACACACACAATCACACACAAAAGCACACATACACAAACATACACATACACATATCCCCCACATAAATATATGAACATAGTATAATTTTTAAAGATTTAAAAATTTTTAAATGTTATTTTATGTGTATGTGTGCTTTGCCTACATGTATGACTGTGCACATCACATGTGTCTCTGATGCTCATGGAAGCCAGAAGAAGGCATCTGAGCCTTTAGAACTGGAGATACAGATGGTACTGAGCATCTGTGGATGCTGAGAATCAAACCCGGGTCTTCAGAAAGAGCATCTGGTGTTCTTACCCACCCATATAATTATTTCTAATTCAAATATTGTGCAAATCCTAGGGTCTCAGGTGAGGGGCTGACCTCTGTATGCCTATTTGTGACTTTACAGTATTTACTGAAAGGGAATCAAAGCAAATGTTCAACGGAAATGAGCTGTCTCACAAAGCTTGGTTCCAGATGTCCTTTGGGTGCATTGTTCCACCATTACCTGCACCTTGAAGAGAAGAACTATTCCTAAACTTTGGGATACTGTTAGAGTACACTCACGAAAGGCTAAAAGCACTAAGTCCTTTTGCTTGTGATACCTCACCGGATTACTGTGGCCCTCTCTTACCATTGTAAGCTTGTATTCGACTATAGCAGTGGTGACTAGCCGAATGAAGACCTGTACCTAGGCCTGGCTGGTACAAAGCCAACACCTCTAGTCTATACATCACTGCCTCCTCTAGTTAATGGTAAACAAGACATATTCCCTTACATTGAATGCACACTCAAGGATCAGTTGTGCTAACAAAATCCAGAACGTTTAAATGCCCATCAAATACTTAAATAACGTATTACAGAGTTCTAATTTTTTTGGTACTTATCCTTATAATTGGTTACTTGATTTGCATAATGGTCCTATCCCAGAAATGACTGCGACAGATCACTCAAATGAGAAGCATACCACCTAAGCCCAACTGAAACTTGAAAGCTTTTGCAATAATCTACAAAGCAAAGTGCACATGGGGAGTCAGTTCTCTTCTCCTGCCTCCTAGAGGCCAGGTCTCCCTTGCTGCTTCTGCGGATGCATTGTAACCAGGCTGACTGGCCTGTTTGCTTCCAGATGGCTCTCCCATCTCTGCATCCCTTCTAACCTCAGGAATGCTATTACTGCAGAGTCATACAGTACATGTTGCCTTTTACATAGGTCCTGGGAGTAAAGCCTGGGGGTCTAGACTGGCCTCAGAATCAGTACTACACATGATTCATCTCCCTTGCCTAAGAGAACATTTCCCCATTTGTTTGTTTGCTTATTCTCTTTATACCCTGACTGTAGCCCCCCGCCCCCTCTCCTTTCAGTTCCACTCGCACACTCCCTCACCCATTCTCCCTTCTCGTCAGATAGGGGGAGGCTCCCCCATTGGTACCAACCTAACCCAGGAATAACAGGTCACAGAAGAACTAAGCACATCCTCTCCCACTGAGACCAGACAAGGCAGCCCAGATACTGGGAAGGGATAGAAAGGCAGGAAACAGAACCAACTACAGTATTGCAGAGAATAGAGGGGGCCTTGGTACTTTTGCAAAAACCTCCCTGCTTGCCTGGCTCCATCCATACCACATCTATGGAAGAGGCTGCTGTTCAGGGGCCTCCTTCCCCTTGCACCAGTTGCCTATGGAGGGGAACAACTATCCTAGCTCTGCATTATGAAGCTCACTGACTCCAGCTACCTCTAACTGGCACCAGCTGCTGACCTGCCTCTTCTGCAAAGTGCTATTCACTGATCTGACTTTATTAGAAAGAAAAGTGATTTTAAAAACAAATCTCCAAGTTTTCTCAGTTTTATTTCTTCAATGTGTGTTGGGTGCAGGCATAAAACTGAGATTTTTTTTTAATTGGGCTTTTTTTTTTTTTTTTTTAGAAAATCCAAGCTTCTTAACTTCTCCAAGTAAAAGTATTTTGCCTCATTATACCGTAGAACCTCAAGAGGCCTTGTCTTACTATTTAAGAATGCATTCTCGACTGTTTGGCGATTCCACTCTTCTCCCCCTAACATGCCATTCGTTGAGTTGGAAACAAACTTGCGGGTTAGCCGCATACCCGCGGGGCTGGAGAACCCGCTGTGTGCGGCCACAGCCACCATCCCGGACAAACCCGAAGACCGCGTGAGCGTTACGATACGACCTGGCATGACCCTGTTGATGAACAAATCCACAGAGCCCTGTGCTCACCTTCTGGTCTCTTCCATCGGTGTTGTGGGCACCGCGGAGCAGAACCGCATTCACAGTGCCAGCTTCTTCAAGCTCCTCACCGAGGAGAGGAGCTGTCCCTGGACCAGGACCGGATCATTATCTGCTTCTTCCCCTTGGAGGCCTGGCAGATTGGAAAGAAAGGAACTGTCATGATGTTTCTGTGACGGAAACAAAGAACCCAGGGCGTTTGCTTGAACCTGGCCAGAGCCCTTCCAGAGAGGCCTCCCAGCAGAATCGTGGCCTGGTAGATACGACGGCAAATTCCTCTTTTGCCTAAACGTCTGCGACTTCGGTGTACCATTTTTCTCTTCCCCAGCCTCGTGAATAAGTGAAAGAGAGCAAATAAATGAAGAGAATATCATAAAAAAAAAAGAATGCATTCTCTGAGGTCATCAGAGCAAATTTGACTTGAAGTTCGGTGGCCTTGACCAGGGTGCATGAACTCAGTAAGTCTCAGATTGTCATCTGTAGAATAAAACAATATCTACTGCACGAATTTGGGTATCACAAAGTCCTACTGAGTTTTGTTTGTTTGTTTGTTTGTTTTTGTTTTTGTTTGTTTGTTTGTTTGAGACAGGGTTTCTCTGTATAGCCCTGGCTGTCCTGGAACTCACTTTGTAGACCAGGCTGGCCTTGAACTCAGAAATCCACCTGCCTCTGTCTCCCAAGTGCTGGGATTAAAGGTGTGTGCCACCACCGCCCGGCTCCTACTGGGTTTAATACAGTTCTTCAAATATAATGAATACTTTTTAATGTCTATGAGTACACTGCAGTTGTCTTCAGACACACCAGAAAAGGGCATCAGATCCCATTACAGACGGTTGTGAGACATCATGTAGTTGCTAGGAATTGAACTCAGGACCTCTGGAAGAGCAGTCATTGCTCTTAACCACTGAGCCACCTCTCCAGCCCCAGTGTAATGAGTACTCTTTACAAGAGTTAATATATTAAACATTAACTTTTCAGCTTGATATTTTACTTTTCAGGACATTCTCTCAATTTATATCTCAAGCAACATTCTATCAGCCTTTCACAGTGTCCATTTATAGTTATAAACGGGTTTGTAAACTATCTATTGAGTATTTTCTCGGCATTTTGTGTTCCAAAATGAATTGAGAATACTAAAATAGATCATATAATTTCTGTTCTGATCACTGTTCTTTGTTTGGTAAAGAGAACTATACACATGGAAACAATACTGTTAGATAAAGCATTATGAAAATTTTATAAATATACATGTAGTATGTATGTAATTCTGATGGATATGCTTTTTGAATAGATGGTTAATATGCAAATACATGTACCATGATTTTAAATTTGTAGGACAGAGCTTTAGAAAAGGTACAGTACATATTAACTCAAAATAAAGAAAAGGCAGAATACTTGATCCTGAACTGCATCATAATTTCTGGTATAAGTATCGTACATAATTATAAGGTTTAATTTGCATACAATTTGATGTACACATGGTCAATTTTCAGAAGCAATGTACATGTGTAGCCACCACTTACTCAAACTTTAGAATATCTCTAGTATGGCAGGGACCTCTCACTGTCAGCTGCATTTTTAACAGCCATGACAAAGATGCCACTATAGAAAATGACAGAGATGTTTAAGATTGAAAGGGTAGCTGAGTTCAGAGCTTGGTGGCCTTGTGTGTCCAGTGCAGAAATTCTATCACTAGACTCCAAAACAAGACTGTTTTCCAACTTTGATGTCTAGCTGCCCTCCTCTGGCATTCTTTGTTACTGTGCTTTTTTAGCCTCGAACACTATCTGCTCCACCCACCCCTGTTTGTATTATGATTTCTATAAGAAAACATCTTACCTAAGTACAAAAACTTAGATGAATGGCATATTTTAAGTATGAAGCAAAAATGAGAAAGAATCATAAAAAGATGAACAGAAAAACCTTGTGTCCTTAATTCTAAGAGAACGATGCTTAAAACCGCACCTGAGAAGAATAATATAAATTTAAACTATATTAAGATTCCACTTTCCATTTAATAGGTCAAATCATTAAAAATGTAGACACTTGGGCAACATGCCTCTTAGCATGCCTGTGGGGAACAACAACTCTTACATGTGCCTGACAAGAAAGTAAAGCCTTTTAGCCCCTATGGGTGGGAACTGGGTTCTGTTTAACCCTCTTATATTAGCAAGATTTTAGAGACATGCATACTTTGACACCCCTATCCACATTCTGGGATTATATCCCAAAAGTGCACTGCCAAAACTAGGAAAAGAAATATGTGCACGGGTGTTTAACCTAGTGTATTTATAGTAACAAAAGACTGGGCTTTCTTCAGTCTATCAACATGGAGCTATAAACCATGCTGCAATCACACAGAGGGTGCTATGTCACCTTGAAAAGATGTGAAGATGCTCCTGACATCTTGAAGAAAGCAGCCTCTGGGATAGTCTGCTAGGTAGAAAAGTAAGATGAAGAAAAACTGTTATACTATGGAACTATACATATGAAAGAGAAAATGCTAATAAATAAATACATACATACATACATACATACATACATACATAAATGTGTGCTTGTGGGTTTGCAGAGATAGTTTGGCAATTGAGACCCTTGCTGCTCTTTCAAAGGACCTAAGTGCAGTCCCCAGAATCCACATTCTAAGTCTCACAGCTCTTTTTAACTTCAGTTTCATGGGATCTGACACACTTATCCAACCTCCTCTGGCAACCACGGGTACATGCCCATACATACGTACATACATACATACATACATACATACATACATACATTTCCAAATAAAAATTAAAAACTAAATCTTAAAATTATGCATGCATAAACATTGTTTTCTATTAACAAAGCTAACTATTAACTTAAAGTTTCCCATGGTAAACATGAAATGCAAATGTTTACCTGCATGAATCATATTCCCTTGTATTAAATACAAAAAAAGCCAACAGGTCCAAATAGTGACAAAGAATGACTCTGAGGACGGTAGAAATGCATGAAGGGGCCCTGGCTGGATATCTCTCAATGGAGTTTGCTTCATACATTTGGCTTTCTTAATTTGTTCTGTGTGTATTTTTTTTATGTTTAAAGAAATAGGGAACAAGAAAACAATGTTGGTAGTGGTGCTGTTGTGATTTTGAGAGCACAGTTGGTTTTTCTTTAATTAAAACAGGCATGAAAAAGTGGGAGTGGGAGGGTAGGGGAACAGGGGGGGGAGGGTATGGGGGACTTTTGGGATAGCATTGGAAATGTAAATGAGGAAAATACCTAATAAAAATATTTTTAAAAAACAAAACAAAACAAAAACAAAAAAACCAAAACAAACAAACAAAAAGAAAATGATGGAGACTTCCCTAGTAATGGCGGCCAGCTTGAGCACACCCCAGCAGACTGCTGAAGAAAGCATGTAGCAGTTATTCAGAAGAGGCAATATATTCAACACGTGGTTAGGAGGAATGACTGCTAATATCTGATTCCAGAGCAACTGTGGCTGAAAACTAATGATATGTTTCAAAATGGCTGCTGGGAGATGCTATAGCTCAGATTGTTTTTCTTAATTTGGATCTTGATTGTGCCCTAAAGGCCCATGAATTAAAACTGGAGTCCCTAGAGCCACCTCTGAGAGACAGTGGAATATTTAAGAAGTGTGTCCTAAAGGAAGGAAATTAGCGTGTGGAAAGCATGTCCCTCGAGGGAACCCTGCAAGCCCTCCATTCCCCTCCTCTTACTTCCTGGCCTCCTGGCTACCAGACTTGATTGTTTTCTTCCACTCTGTAATCTCTGCCATGATGCGCATCTCACTCAAGGCCCCAAAGCAGTCAGTCCATCTGATCACAGAGTAAAGTCTCCAACACTGTAAGCAAAATAGAACTTTCTGCTTTATAGTTTATTTCAGGTAATTTTGTTACAGAAATATAAAGAAATGACAAATATTTGAACTGACACACACACACATATTTATATATGTGTGTGGGTGTCTGTGTGTGTGTGTGTATATATATATATATACATATGTATATGTATATATACACAATTTTTTAACTGATAGAATAGAAATAGATAGATGATAGATAGATAGATAGATAGATAGATAGATAGATAGATAGATAGATAGATAGATGTTTGAACTGTTTTGTGTGTGTGTGTGTGTGTGTACCAGATACCCTAGTCTGATCACTACACATTGCCCATATGTACTGATGTCACCTGGTAAATATGGATAATTTTATGTATCCATTGAAATGCCTCCAAGCCCACTTTATTAAAAGAGGAAAAATGACCAAGTAAAAAAGTTTACTTGCCAAATGGCCCTTGTATATACATTTTGAGACAGGGTCTCGTATAGCCTAAGCTTTTCTCAAGTTTGTTACTTAGCTGAGCATGATCTTAAACTCCTGATTATCCATCCTCCACCTCCCAAATATTGATATTATAATGGGCTTATTAAATAGTCTTCAAGGAATACATCAGTTCTCTTGGACAGAGCGTTTTACTAAGAATAATAAAATTAAAGAGGAAAATATGTAATCATATACCCTAGGAGAAAGAGGCAAAGGTCATAAGTGCACATACAGGGCTATTTATTAAACACCAGGAGAGGTCATTGGAGAGACGGTTCCATGGTGAAGAGCAGATGTTGCCCCTGCAGAGGATCTGTATTAGATGTGCAGCATTCACATAGCAGCTCATAACAATCTGTGATTCCAGGGTCAGGAGAACTGATTTATTCTGCCTTACTTGGGCACCAGCCACAAAAGCACACTCACATAGATATAGGATAAACACACACACACACAAAATACAAATAAATGAATCTTTGATACACTAGGAGAAAATACCTTGATGAATAATTAGGCAAAAACATATCAATTATAAATAATAAGGGAGCTAGAAAGTCAACTTAGTGATTAAGAATACCTATTGCTCTTGCAGAGGACACATAGTAATTTCCTAGCACTTAAATGGAGAAGTTCACAACAGCCTGTAACTCCAGATCCACGGTATCTGATATCATTTTTAGGCTTCCACCAGCATCTGTACACAGAGGGAGGGGGAGGGGGAAGGGAAGGGGGAGGGGAAGAGGGAGAGGGAGACAGACATAGATAATGGATAGATAGATAGATAGATAGATAGATAGATAGATAGATAGATAGATAGATAGATAGATAGATAGATAAAACATACATTTTGTATAGGCAAAATCTAGCAAATTAATTCATGATTATCTCTTAACATTCAGATTATTAACCTATAGACTATAGGTGATTTTTAGATGTTTACTTTTATTTGAAAGCATCGTTTTAATTCTAAATATACATATACCAAAGTGAGGGCTGATAAGATAGCTCCATGGGCAAAATTGCTCACTGTGAAATGATGATGCTCAGTTAGGATCCCTAGCAAATAGAATCTGGGTATAGTGTCACACACCCATCACTCCAGCACCAGGAGACAAGAAGGCTCCTCGGGAGTTCTAGTGCTATAACCCATCCAACTGAGAAGTCCCAAATTCAGTGAGACATCCTGTCTCAAAAGTTAAGGTGAAGAACAATCGAAGAAGACATTCATTGTTGACCTCTACCCTCCATATGTGCATAGGCACCACACACACATGCATTTAACACAAACATACACAGTGAGGTAAAGTAAAATATAAGTCATATTTAAAGACTTGGTCCTAGACTTCTTAATA
Source organism: Mus caroli (assembly GCF_978045245.1). Taxonomy (NCBI): domain Eukaryota; kingdom Metazoa; phylum Chordata; class Mammalia; order Rodentia; family Muridae; genus Mus; species Mus caroli. Next base: position 74,155,713 of record NW_028227263.1, on the reverse strand, counting down.
TTAGTATCTGTTTGTTCCCAGCTTACATTAACAGAAATTCTAAGATTCTGCAGAACACAGCTCATCTACGAGAAAGGATATCTTTTTGTCTTTTAACTTCAAATACATTTCAAGTTCTCTCTGACAAGATGGCCCTGCTTCTTCCAAGAGATTGGGAGCTTCTCTTGCCTTGGGTACATGGCTACTGTATGTGGCTAGCCCTCTGAACTTCTGGTCTTCACCGCCATTACCACAGTGCTGCTTACAAGGGAAGTCTTCTCTCCCGGAGCTTGATGAGAAGCGACCCTCCCAGCTCTATTCCACCTTAGCATAGGGTCTCAGCCCAGTGGCTCATGGGTCTGAACCCTAATTTCTACATTTCCAAAGAGATAGCAGCTCACTGTGGAGGTCTACACGGTGTTCTCTTAGCCGACATTGAATGCAGAATACAAAAGTGCTCCTTTCTCTGTATTATTGTCTTGTGCTGCTTCAATTACACAAGGTTAACCATCATCCAAAAATATCAACTAGAAAAAATACAGAAATAAGTGATCCATAAGCTTTAAATCACTGATACCCCAGTATAGTCAGATAATATTATTAGATTCTGTTGTAAATGCCTTATAGTGCCTGTTTTATAGACTAAGTGTAAACCCAGACATGTATGTGTAGGGAAACACGCAGTACCTACTGGTTTGCTACTGACTTCAGATATCCATTGGGAATTGCAGAACAGGAACCCCAGGAACAAGAGGGAACCACTAGGGTTCATCTCATTCTGGCCCAGCAGGGCTTCCTCTGTCGTCTCTCTGGCCAGGCAGCAGCTGAACAAGCATGAAAATGAAGGCCATCGGCACACCTCAGAGCTGGAGGAAGCTTCCTTGTCTTTTCTAAGGATGATAGAGGAAGTTCGCTCCATCACCAGCAGGGCACAGGGCCCACACAGTGTGAGTGTCTCTGTGTGAGAGTGCGTGTATGCCTAAATGCAGTGTTCTCTGTCTAAATCTGTGTGAGAGTGCATGTATGCCTAAATGCAGTGTTCTCTGTCTAAAACTATCTCTACGTGTTCCATCTGTTCGGGGCTAATACATAGAGAAAACCGTGAAGGCCAACATTGCAGGAAAAGTTCATCTACATTAGAACCACGTGACCCCGTGACTCACTGAACCAGCACAAAGAGAAGAACAGCCACCCCTTTGGGGCCTTCCTTGTGGTGCTCCTGCCAATCTGAGGGGGGCAGCACAGAGGATAAAAACTTCACAGCATGTTTCCTAGTAATGATTGCCCAGAGAAACCATTCCTTCATAATAATCTTATTAAGGGAAGGGAGTATATGTTTTTGTCTCCCCTTTGTGAAGAGCAATTTATTTTTATGGATAGTAGAGGAAATAAATTCCCCTGAAATGGTTCCTTGGTGGATCGGGGTCCACGCAGCTCATTCTGCGTTTATAGATAAGCTAAAGGTCAATTGAATGTTACGTGTTTATGGTGTGCGCATGCTTAGGCCTACATAGCACCGTGTCAGAGAGAGCAAGCTGGCTCTTTCAGCTGTTGTTCTAGCTACCTCTGGAGACCGGTGTGAGGGGAGATTTTTGTGCCAGAGGCTGTCAGGGGAAAGGGCTATCAATCATCTGTCATGAGGCATTTACTTTGCTTGTGGGGTTTAATGTCCTGTAGGAGACGTAAATGTGTCGCCTTTGTCACCGCGGAAAACATACAGATGATTTTTCAGACACAGATTTGACAGCTTTTAAAGAAATGGCATATGGGTCTCTGAATATTGGCTTACTCTTCTCTCCCTGAGGCTATTCACACACACAAATGTTTGTGTGTGTGTGTGCACATTAGATTAGTATGTGTGTAGGCGTGTGCACGTCTATGAGAGCCAGAGGACAACCTCAGTCGGTCTTCTTTGGTCTTCTTTGTTGCTATCTACTTCTTTTTAAAACTCTTTTTTTTTTTAACATTTATTCTTCTATTCGTGTTTGTGTGTGGTTATTTTTCTGTGTGCTCTCATGCAGGCATGCATGCCACGGCGCACATGTGGAAGTCAGAGGATGACATTTGGCAGTTGCTTCTCTTCTTTGACCCTGGGGCTGTTGGGCAGTCAATCACAGGTCATCAGGTTTGGTGGCAAGTACTTTTACTTGCCATCTCACCTGAGTCATCTCGCTGTCCCTGCTCCAACCTCCTTGAGCTCAGGAAGCAGACTAGTCTGGCTGGCCAGTGATCTAGGGATCTGTCTCTCTGCCTCCTCCTCACTAGAATTATGAGCCTAGCATAGGCTACTAAGCCCAGACCTTAAAAAAAAAAAAAAAAAAAAAAGAGGATCCAAGGAAGGATCTGAGGAAGGAACTCAGGTCCTTATGAATTTTTCGCACTCATCATCTGGCCTGGAGTTTATTAAATATAAAAGAAGAGAGAATCCAGTCCCGTGTCTGCTCTAGACAATCGATAGTCTTTAATCTCACATCCTCTCTAGTCAAGCATGGGGTAAAATCACAGGTGCCTCTCTGTTGCATATGCCTTTATGTTCCTAACCACATTTTTCCATTTATTCAACAAATATTGAGTTACAGACAACTGTAACTCAGACAGCTGAAAGTGCATGCTAGAGCCAGAGAGGACCCTACACTGAATTTTTTACTCTCTACTCTAGACAGGAGAGAAAACTGAAAATAAAAGTGTATGTTTCAGGTCGAATTGTTAGTTATTGAGTCTAATAGCAGAAGAAACCAGAAAGATCCTTTTTACTGAATGCGTACCCATAACAAACCAGACCATGTACTGGGCATCCTAATACAAGATTTTCCTTACTATCCTTGGCAATATCTTTACCGCCATCTTTTATGGTGAGAAAGCCAATATCCAAAAAGCTGTTCTCAGTAATAGGTGATTTGCTGCAAGTAAAAAGTTATAAGCATGTGTTGATCCTCCCAGTGTTCTCAACTAGGGGCATCCTCCTGCCTCCACCCCAGCTCCTCTGACTGCAGAAGCAATGGGAGCGGTCCCCTCTGGAGCTACTTTACCTGATAAGGGGAGTCCTTTCAGAAGCTTGTATTGCCCTGAGCTTCTTCCTTCCTCTTACTTTAGCAAGGAAGATTAACTCACAGGGAGAAAAGCTAGAATTAAACCCATGCTCAGAACCTGGGAAACTTTGTCCTGGCCAATTTTCTGGTTTTTTCCCTCCATTATCCTTAGTTAACCTAAATTGCTACCATGAGGAGGGGGACACAAGCTGTGATAATGGCTACTCACTCCATTCTCATTCTTGATGTTATCCACCTGACCCTGCCCTTCATATAATGAATTTGCTTTCACTTCCCCTGGTTAATCCATTGTCAGTTTATGTCAGGCACACTTGATTTTATAACTTTCAGACAGTAAAAGAGAATCCCATATTCCTCCTTATAAAGTGAAACTAGTTCTATTCAGAACATTGGATTCCAAACTCTTGGAAACTTTCTACTTTCTACACTGAAAAGAAAGTGGAAAGATAAAAGGTAAAAAAGATACTACATGACCAAAGCTGTGCACCACACACATAGTGAGGTACAGTGTTCATATAGGATATTTTAGAAGCCCAGTGAGTGAGACAGCCGAGGTGGGGTGAGATGGAAGTAAGGAACTGGATGGAGATGGGAAGATGAAGAATGGCAGCATTGTGTGGTGTGAGATAGGGAGAGAGGAGTTTAGAGTGGAATAAGATGAGAAGAGTGGATAGGATGCAGTGGGATGGAGGTGAACGTGAATAGAGATGTTCTCTAAGGAAACCAGGGTACCCAAGAGAAAGGATGTCAAAGCACAGATGGACTGGAGATAAGAAAAATGAAGCACATCTGAGCATCACCAATGGCCTTGTGTGCCTCACACTGCTTTATTTAGTGTAGTAGTGATGATGAAAACTTCATCCTCCATCATCCTGCCCACACCTGGGAAGGCACCAAGCTGTAGAAGCTGCCTTGCTCACTGTCATTCATTACTCTTCCCTGACCAATCCTTTCCTGACCTCTCTCTCTTTGGTCCCTATATCTGTCACATTTCCCTCTGCTCATCTCTCTTCTTGATCCTTCTAATGTTTGTTCTCCATATGCCAGGGCCCTCCCTAGACCTCTGCTCTTCTTGCTGATCTCAGCAATTTCAGGTATCTGACTGCCCCTCCCTGCCCACCTTTTTCCAAGTTGACATCATCTTTTTATCACAATGATCGCTCCTAGGGTGTTTCTTTTCAACCTTTTTTCATGATCCTAGCTGTGTTCTAGTCCAAATCCCACAGAGCCAGGCTTATCATGGTCTCAGTAGCTCTTTCTTGTGTCCAAATGCCAATGCAGCCTGTCCTATAAATGGTCTCAGTAGCTCATGGACATTCTTGAAGCTTGTACCACAGGTATTGACTCTTCCTGCATGCTTCTTTTGGCATTTACAAGCTCCTCTAGACAAGGACCTGGTTTGGTTCACATTTGCATTCCAAGACTGATTCTCTAAACCTAGGTGGATTAAAAGCAAAACTAAAAGGACATGGGTACTCCTAGGGCTGGGTTGAGGTGAAGGTGCATCAGACAGAAAAAAAGAAATTAAAGAAGTAAGTGTGGTGGGGGATTAAGGTGATTGTAGATAAAAGGTAAAGCACAGCTAGAGGCATCAGGAAGGGTCCAGAGTGAACATGGCCAGACTAAGCTGGGTCATGGGAGGAGAGATGGAGAGGGAGAGCAAGAGAGGAGCTGTCAACCAAGAGGGGTGGCCTGGGCCAAAAGACCAGCCAAGAGAATGGTATAGCCAAAACAGTTGAGTTATATAGGGCCAGAGGAGCTGAGGGAAAGGATAGCCCAGCACCTGGGCTGTAGAGTTCAGTGTAGCGGGCAGTATTTGCCAGCTGGGAGGTCCCTGCAACATGTAGCAATGCTGGAAGAACCTGGAAGTCAGAATCCACTTTGTGATGCTAAGAGGCATCTCAGCTGTTTGTACCAAGTTTGAGACCTCACAGTAGGTAATGTTATAGGATGAACTACTGATATAACCCCGCCCCCACTGTACATAACCCTGCACATAACCATTAAGTCTTTTCCTAACATTCTGCTCAAAACATGCAGGAGCTACTGGTTATGAACACAATGGAACCATCCATGTGAACACACTCACAAACTGGCCCTGGATAACCCTTCTGGTCTACCTCCTACCACTCTCCCCGAGTAATTCACTATTCTAGGAAGTTCAGCTCTGGACCTTATTCTATCATATCCCTGATCTCTTGTTCACTTTCTCTGTAATTTATTCTCTCCTCTCTCTTCTTGGTCAAGTCCTCTTAATTTAAAAAAAAAAAAAAAGAATTCAATCTCATCGCATTCACAGGGCTTACTAGATCCTCAAGTTTTAAAACTTCCAAACCCTGTGACCACTGAAGAATTAAGATACCCAGGTTTTTTTGTTTTTTTTTTTTTTAACCAGTTTCTTCATACAGACACTCTCTCCAGGATTCATGCATTTTATTTCCAGCTTCTAAATTCAGTGAGGATCAGGTCCTTAGTCCACTGGATACTTGGATATATTTCCAGTGTTCTCTGCCTGGCAGGCTGTTGTATAAAGCTGTTGTTTTACAATCACCTTCCAGAACAAAAGAAAAAAGAAGAAAGAAAGAAAGAAAGAAAGAAAGAAAGAAAGAAAGAAAGAAAGAAAGAAAGAAAGGAAGGAAGGAAGGAAGGAAGGAAGGAAGGAAGGAAGGAAGGAAGGAAGGAAGGAAGGAAGAAAGAAAGAAAGAAAGAAAGAAAGAAAGAAAGAAAGAAAGAAAGAAAGAAAGAAAGAAAGAAAGAAAGAAAGGAAGAAAGAAAGAGAGAGAGAGAATTCTAAATATGCTATGTCTTGCTGGCACAAATCAGATCCTGGTCATTATTTATAAGGCAGGTTCAATGCTAGGCAATTCAGATCCCACACACCGAGTCTTTGTGAGACTCCTTCCCAGGTGGCCTTGTTGGCAGGGCAGGTACCTGCCTTGACTGGCAAACAGGCTTCCATATGACATTGCAAGAGCAGGTTCAGTTAGGGACTGTGATTGAATTACAGTGTTTAATACCTGTAATAGGAGCTACTTGTTCTTTTGAGAAATTTTTGAAAAATAGCCCTTTTGTTATCAGACAGTGTTGCTGAGTCAGCCAGAGAAGGCCTACTTTCCATCTAGGCCATTCTTTTATACCCTAAAATTCATTTCATACTTCTGATACTCCATGGCCCAGATAGTAAATGGGGTATGCTAGAACATGCTGCCTTTCTCCATGATTTTCTCAGCTTAACTAAATACCTACCTGGAGGGATTACAGTCAACCGATGGCCAAAACTTGAAATCCTACCCACTTGCTTATGTATACTTCATGCACCTGAATGGCTCCACTCAAATGCCCCAAAGAAAGGAGGCTGTTGTGAGAGGAGGTTGCATTACCTGCCCATCTAGTGAGATGGATTTTCATCATGAAGAATTTTAAACTGAGAAAGACCCCAAGGGCTCTTGTAAGGGGAAAGAGGTGGGTGGAAGTTCTGGCTATCTTTGCAAACTTATTCCTGCCCAGAACTCTAATATTCCCCTCTTTCATTGTCTTAAAAAGATGCCTAGAGGTTTGAAAATAGGGTGGAGTTTCAAGCTCATCCTTTTTTAACCCTTTGAGTGGCTGTGTGCTTCCCTCCAGTTGATCCCTTTGTGTTTTAAGCATAAAGTTAGTATGGACTCAGTCTTAACCACTTCCAGATAAATATAAAGCAATGAGGAATGCTATAAATTACTCACAACTTCTCCCAAAGTGAGGCTACAGTAGAGAGAGGAGAGTACTGAATACCCTAGGCATCCATTATATATGTAATCTTCCAACCGTGTGCACTGGAAGCTTCTCTTTATAGCCTCACCTTTCTTGGCAATGGAATATGCAAGCAATAGAATTCTAAGAAAGGGAATCTGTATACTAGAACAAGAACACCAAAAGTGGTCATCTCCTATTTGGATAGTTAAGAGATTCCTGACAATATTTCTTCCATCACATACATCATCATCTCCTCTGGGTGCTACCCCTTTGATATGTTGTCTAATCATGATTTAATCTCTTGAGTTCACAAATTCCTTCAAGATTCCTATAAAGCATAATTAAGCCTACTGACACCTTAGCTTAACATAGTTTTTCACACACAGTAGGCCTTCACAGATGTGAAAAGATGTTGGATGGATGGATGGATGGGCGATCATAACTGATTTGGACAAGAATTAATACTTCAGATTTCTTGGCATGCTTGCACGTTTGCAATGCCAAAATACTTAGGTTAGGTGGTTTGAGAAACACATCAAAGTATTTAAATTAGTTTCACCCCTGTCTTAGTTAGGGTTTTACTGCTGTGAACAGACACCACAACAAGGCAAGTCTTATAAAAAACATTTAATTGGGGCTAGCTTACAGGTTCAGAGGTTCAGTCCATTATCATCAAGGTGGGAGCATGGCAGCATCCAGGCAGGAATGGTGTAGGCAGAGCTGAGAGTTCTACATCTTCATTCAAAGGCTGCTAGTGGAAGACTGACTTCCAGCCAACTAGGATGAGAGTCTTAAGCCCACACCCACAGTGACACACCTATACCAACCAGGCCACACCTCCAGATGGTGCCACTCCCTGGTTCGAGAATATACAAATCATCACAACATCCATTTGTTTATTGGCAACAATCACCTAGAATTTGGGGATGAATATTAATGTGTTATTTTTATACCTCAAAATGTTCACATACTGACAATTTTGTGTGTTGAATCTGAGTAATTTAGAAGTTCCCTTTTTGCTCTCCAGTACTCTCCTTGTAGATTTTAAACCAGTAGATGTGTTAACTGGATGGATATCCCAGTGTTTGCCTACTTACTTATATCCATATGGAGAAAGAAGAGTTGCTTATAGTCATTTCTACACACACGTCAACATCTAGAGTGATGGGGAGGGTAGAAGGCAGAAGAGTGTTATATTCAGTATGCAGAGTTCCCTGGCAGCTCCTATGATAGTTACATGTCTTTTGACAAGTTCTCCTTCTGTTCTTTCAGCTGAAACATGGGATTAGTAGCTACTCTCTTCTTATAAGATGGTTGAGATAAAACATCATGACCAAAAATAACTTGGGGAGGAATTGGTTTATTTCATCTTAAAATGTGTAATCCATCATCAGGGAAGTCATGGAAGAAATATAAGACAGGAACCTGGAGGTAGGAACAGAAGCAGAGGCCATGGAGGAGTGTTACTTACTGGTTGGCTCTTCATGGCTTGCTCATCTGATTTTATATAACATTTAGTACATTTTGCTCAGGGACAACACCATCCCCAATGGGATGAACCTTCCCACATCAATCATTAATGGAAAAATACCCCCACTGGCTTATCTATGAGCCAATCTGCTAGTGGAATTTTCTTAATAAAGGGTTTCTGTTCATAAATGACCTGTGAAAGCTGACATAAAATTAGCCAGTACACCATGTTCCTCTTGGAGGCTTTCAGAGCATCACTCTTCTTGCTGGCTCTCTTCAAGAACTTTTCTGCTACAATCACCTCACAGTCTTTATCTGTCTTTTTGTGTCCCAGAAGCTTCTGTTCTGCCAGCCTTGGCATAATCATCTCCTTGTCATTCTGAGACAACAGTGGTCCCGCTGAGGCAGTACCCTCTTACCTACAACCAATGACCTAAAACTGGTGCTCCTGATGGACCATTTCTTCTCTAAGTCCACCATTTGCGTTGCCATGGCTTTCCTTATTAGGGTAGTGGTATATTAAGGGATTCTACCATCCACAAATAAATCTAACACAGCACACGTTTTCTCTGTGTATTACATCCTTTCTTCTCCTGGGGAAGAAACTATAGACTTTCAAGCTGGGAAGTCAAACATCTTGATTAAGAACTTTCCACATAGTGATCAGCAGAACTTAAACTGTGCCATCATCTCCCATTGAGTAAGTTCTCCTGAGCATCCAGGGCAATTTCTACAAGCCAAGGGCAGTCTGCCATGGTTTCCTTTATAAGAAACCACATCCTAAAAGAGACAGATAGCATGATTGTTGGGACATCTTAGAAGCTTGCCTCCTTAAGGAGCTAGTCTAGTATGAATAAAGTCTGGTATGGAAGGTTTATTTTGTAACAATGGTATTATTTCTGAAAGGAAACAATTTCCCTTCAAATTGCTAACTGTAATGTACAAGTCTATTATGATCATATCCATGTTCACCTCTAACTTTTCTGATAGCTCATTAGTGACTTTGACAATGCCTGTGACACTAACAATCAAATGAACGTGAATTCAAAGCCAGTCATCACTTGGTCTCTCTCTCTCTCTCTCTCTCTCTCTCTCTCTCTCTCTCTCTCTCTCTCTCTCTCTCTCTCTCTCTCTCTCTCTCTCTCTTTCTCTCTCTCTCTCTCTCTCTCTCTCTCCCTCCCTCCCTCCCTCCCTCCCCCTTCCTCCTTCTCTCTCCTCTATGTAATGAGGAGGAAGGAAAAGGCTCTAGGGTGTGGTGAAGTAAAGATTTAGGAAGGCAAAGAATCGTTCCAAGGTACTTTGCACTTTGCTTTGAACACACTAGGCATTGAACAAATGGTACTTAAGTGTCTCTTTCTTCTCCAGGAAGGAGTTAGGTGATGTTCACATTATACATAAAGAACTTTCCTGCTATGGTTTGCAAACATTGCAATAATGTACTATAGGTATTTAACAGCATCCTAGTGGTATATGTTGCAGGTGATTCAGTGCATCATCAATGCAATCATGCCTGGTTAAGGTTTCTGTATCAAGAAGCAGTAATCCCATATTGCTAAATACATGTGAAGGGCTGGCAAGATTGCTTAACAGGTCAAGGTTCTTGCCACCACATGGGATGAACTGAGCTCAATCCCTGGGCTCACATGGTAGAAGAAATAAACCAGCTACCTATTTAGGTTGTCCTATGATCGCCACACATGCACCATAGCACTTACAGTTATGTACACACACATTGAAACTAATAAATAAGCAAAGATGTAAAACAAATACAGGATGACAAGTAAAAGGATTCCTAAATTTTAAAACTGGATATGATATTTAATTTCAAGAGAATTGTTTCACCATGGTAGCAAAATGTACAACAAATGTAATGAAAAATACATTAAATATGATTCTCTGGCATGTAGAAATTTAAAAATGCCATTTATATTTATATACCATGTTAGTAGAAAGCCAGCATCTACAAAAGAAGTATGAACTGGAAGTGAAAAATTCCCCCAGAGTGTGCTCACAGGGTCTCTCCCTAGAAGGCGGATTTTCTGTGTATAGAACAGAGAAAAACATTCTGTGACATCTGTGTGATATAACACCTTCACCAACATGTCTGTAAATTTATCTCGAATGCATCTTATTTTTCTCACTTACCTTCTTATTTTTATTTTTTGTTTGAAAATGAGGCTATATTAGTCAAAACTCATGGTATAACAAGTGTGACAGTATCAAAGACAGAAGAAGGGAGGACTTGGGCTAAAGATCAAGGCATTTTCTGGAGAGTATTCAGTTGTAACCATGACATACAAAAGATCAGGTAGAGAGTAGAGTTCAATTTTCTTGAATCACAAGTAAATAGGGTCTTTTCCTATCATAGATATTAGATTCAACATAGCTGGCAAGAATCTTTATCTTTTTCTTTATCTTTGGAATCATTGATAAAAGGAGGAAATGGGCTATATTGTTATGTTTAAGTATAATTGACATCTCTCATACTGTGACCTCCACTATAACATTTGCTTATTCTCGTGTGATTCCTCATGCTACCTAAGTCCCCAAGTACACACTGAAATCTAAGTTCCTTTTAGTCAGTTTAACTAGTTCTCATGAATTGAGGGACACAATAAGATCTCAGTGCACTGCTCAGGGAAGGTCTGTCCCTCTGCTTTGTGCAGTAGGGTAGTTGACGAGCAGTTACTGAGCAGCAGCCATGTTTGTATTGTCATCTGAATGTGAAGAGTCTTCCATAGGCTTAAATGTTTCAACACTTGATCCCATCTAATAAAGCTATTTTAGGAGGGTTATGCAACCTTTAGGAGATGGAATCTCACTAAGGAAATACATCATTGGGGAGCAGGTCTAAAGATTTATAGCCTGGCCCCATTTCCTATTCTTTTTTTTTTTTTTTTTGGTTTTTCGAGACAGGGTTTCTCTGTGTAGCCCTGGCTGTCCTGGAACTCACTCTGTACACCAGGCTGGCCTCGAACTCAGAAATCCACCTGCCTCTGCCTCCCGAATGCTGGGATTAAAGGCGTGCGCCACCACGCCCGGCCCCATTTCCTATTCTTTCCCCACTTCCTGACTACAGATGCAAGTGGTCAGCTCAGGTTATGTTTCTGTTGCCATGCCTATACCACCAGGGTTGACTGGCTCTCTTTGAAACTGTAAGCTAAGATTTGTTTTGTTTTGTTTTGTGTATTTGTTGTTGGTTTTTTTTGTTTTGTTTTGTTTGTTTGTTTTTATCTCTTAGGTCACCCTAGTCAGATATTTTATCATAGTATAGCTGGTGAACTAACTAAGAGAGCATGACATTTCTCATATCTTTTCTGGAGCAGTTGGAGAGAAGGATTACAGCACCATTTTATAGCCAAGACAGGTGAACCCTATCAGAACCAGCCATCTTGTCAGGTGTCACAAAGGTTATGCACAGTCAGGATGCAGGAGCAGTGACAGACTTCTCCATCGTTCCTGTTCTCACAAGAATCACCGAAATTTGTTCCATGTAATGTTCCTTGGGGAAGACTCCTCTGGTCTCAGCATTCCTTAGTTGCCTATAGGTGCCTCTTTGAGAGGGGTGAGGCCTTATGGGTCTTCCCCTATCTGTTTTAGTATGTCTGTTGTTATTGTCCTTGTTCAGTTCATGTTTATGCAGTCATGTACCAAATGGTCAGTCCTGAAAACATACAGACAAGTAAAATTATACAGATTGGGTAGGTTGTAGTCATATACCGGAGAATGTATATACATATGGATGTTAGAACAATTAATGAGAAAGATAGCCATGAATTTGAAAGAGAACAAGGAAGGGTAGATGGGGGATTTGGAGGGAGGAAGAGAAAACAAAGAAAATCATGTAACTATATTAAAGTCTAAAACAATAAAATAAAATTAATTTAAAGACACAACAAAGATGCAAGCTTGATGTACAAGGTGTTTGGGTGATTAAGGTGAGAGAATTACAAGTTTAAAGCCTGCCTGGGCTACAAAGTGAGTTCAGTATTGATCTGAGCAGTGGGATTGTACCAAAGGGGGAGCCCTAGAAGGGGAAGCAAATTGGGAGGAGGAATATGCAAGGGGGAACTAGGAGGAGAGGATGGAGGGGGCAAGATCAGGATGTAAAGTGAGCAAAGAAAGAAGGAAGGAAGGAAGGAAGGAAGGAAGGAAGGAAGGAAGGAAGGAAGGGAGGGAGGGAGGGAGGGAGGGAGGGAGGGAGGGAGGAAGGAAGGAAGGAAGGAAGGAAGGAAGGAAGGAAGGAAGGAAGGAAGGAAAGAAGGAAGAGAGGAAGAAGAGAGGAAGAAAGGGAGGAAGGAAGAAGAAAAGGAAGAAAGAAGGAAAGAAAGAAAGAAACAAAGAAAGAAACAAAGAAAGAAAAATTGGTTTGAGGAACTACAAAGACCCTTTCTCAAACTGAGAGCAAAGAAGCTGATCTGTAGCTCAGTGGTGAGTGCTTGCACACTGTGTGAGGTGCTGGGTTCAATGCCCATGTGAACACAGAGACACTTAGAACTGGGAGTGGGGGTGGCACAGGTAGAAGTTTAGTGAAGATGGTATAAGAAATTATTTTTATTTTTAAGGAATGAGAATAACACTGAGCAAGAGATAGAGCCAAGTTCTCCTGTTCTCACACCCTAAGGGTTGGCTCTCAAAGGCCCACCCCAGGAGGGCCAACTCTACCATGCTCCCCAGAAGATATGCAGAAGAGGTGCAGGAGAGTTGATGGGCTGCACAACTGCTGGAATATATGAAGGGGTCAGTCCTGGAGAACCAAAGCTGCAGGATCTCCATGACACAGGGCAACAACAGGACAGCAGAGAGGAGTCCCAGTGTTTTGAGTGTAGTTTTATTGCTACCACCTTTGTTTCTGGATCAGCCACGCTACCAGTCCCTCCTTGCTTCACTTTTGTTCTACCTGCCTTTGCTCCAGGAAGTGAGGCATCCAGCTCCTCTTGAATCTGTGTATAAAAGACACACACACACACAAACACAGAGAGAGAGAGAGAGGGAGAGAGAGAGAGAGAGAGAGAGAGAGAGAGAGAGAGAGAGAGAGAGAGAGAGAGAGAGAGAGAGAGAGATTGGCACTTTACAATTTGCCCTCTAGGCACAATTGCTGGCTGTTACTATATCCTAACTGGAAAAGCATGCCCTTAGCAATTTATTATCTCTGTCTCTCCACTTGCCCTAAACTTCAGTGGCTAATCCTGCCTAGACCCTGCCAAACATCCTTGGCCAGCCACCTGTAGCAGAAGCCACAGGACCGAGCTCCCCTCTGAGACCTCACATGGTTTCTGTGTTCTTCCTCCAAAGCATGGCTGAAAGTGCCTCTCTTCTTTCTTGCTCCCCTTTTCCTCCTAGGACCCGGAAGTCCCATCTGTACCTTCCAACCAGAAATTAGCTCCCTGCTTTCTTTACTGACAAATCAAGAACCAATTGGGGAACAAGACCTTCGCATCAGAACTACCCCCCTTCACCAGTGAAGATTCAGTATTGATAATGCAGCAGATACCAGAGGCCTCAAACCAGATCAATGACTCATTGCAATGTATATTAGCAGATAAAGCAACTGAACAAAAGGGTATATTGTGGGACTTTTAAAAGGTTTTTTATTTTTCTCTTTTTTTGTTTGTTTGTTTTTATTTTTGTCTTCTTAGGGGGTGGTTTCAAGGGCAGAGGGAAGATATGGAGGGATTGAGAGATGAGTGGGGTTGGGAGGAATGATGTGAAATTCACAAGAATTCAGTAAATAGTTAAAGAAGAAGAGGAAGAGGAAAAAGAGGAGGAGGAGGAGGAAGAAGAAGAGGAGGAGGAGGAGGAGGAAAAAGACATAGTGCTTAACCCTCCATCTCCATCTGCTCTTATTTGAGTCACTGGTGTCACCTTAAGTGTCCTGCATCTGTCTTGAAAAATTAGAATGAGGCTGTGAATTTTACAGCAAAGCTCCCTAAAAGAGCATTTCCTCAGAGAAGGGAAATGACATCGAGCACTGCCCACTGACAGCCTTTTTTGACCTCAGAACTAGCACCTCAATTTCAGTAGTTGCCAAAACAAGAAACAAAAATCATAAAATCCAGATGGACCGGGTGGGAAAGGTCACCCCAGCACTGCCAGGAGCTGAGCTAGCAGTGCTTACCAACAGCCTGAGTTGCTGTTCCCTCCTCCTCACAGCTGGGTCATCCACCCAAGTGACATTCTCATCCCCACATGTGTTGATTCTCTGTTGCACGGTAGAGCTCACAATTTATCACACATGGAATTTCGTTCCAGGGGTCACCACACTCCCAGATCAGCTGCACTCTCGCTTCCAAGCAAATGAGGCATGACATAGCAAGTGTGTCCCCATATGTTTCTCTTTCCCAAATGTGATAGTAAATCAATACCAGTTCCACGGGTTGCAGCAAACATAAATGTGCTCAATCTGGGCCGGTATACTCCCAGCCTGAGGCCAACAATGGCTGAACAGCATTGAATGCTGAAAGACCCATCTCTCTCTCTCTCTCTCTCTCTCTCTCTCTCTCACACACACACACACACACACACACATGAAAATGCTTACCCTTTTGAAAATGATATAAGCCCAGGAAGGACAAAGTGAAGCATCCACATTTATAGACCATTATAATACTTCATAGGTTTTCATGGGCCCTTGAGAAATATTTCTGAACAACCTAACTGTGCAATGACAATTCAAAGTAGAAAGCAAGGTGAAAATGTGAGGCAAATACAATGGTACTGCATCCAAACAGGAATTCTCTGAGTCATGGGCACCACCCACAACAGCGTCAGAAATGTCAATAGTATTAGTAAGCCTTTTAGGGCTTATTCACGTAGCAAAGACCATAATGCAGTATACTATAGCTACAACGAGGCCCAGGTTTTGCCTTGTTAGATTATCTGCAAACTCTCAAGTGTGCTCTTTCTGAAAGAAGTCTTTTTGTCAGTGTCATCACTATGAATTGGATGTGCATATCTCTTTATAATGATGTTGACACTGTAGCAGTCAGTGTAGTGATATTTGGGAGTGCCGTATTGGGGAAATAATTGCCCTGAGAGCAGTTAAGAAAAAGGCCCATTTTGTACTACATGAAAGAAAGTCCACACTAGTGCCTAGCAACACATCTGTCAGCCAAAGAAGAATACCATTACCAAGGACCTATTAGCTGTGACCTTGATTTTGAACATTTAGCATCCAGAAATAAACTGCCATTGTTTATAATACCCTGGTTATGATGCTTTTAAATAGTAGACCAAGATAACTGATACAGTAGATAGCATTTGTCCAACCAAAATATAACAACTGAAACTGTTAATCCACCAATAAACCACTCTAGCCTTACTCTGCAATGGCATTGTGCTTTGCACTCACTCCTTCACCCTCAGTGTTTTCCTTTCTCCCTACCTCTGGTTGATTTTCAGGTGGTTCTTATTATTCCCTTCTCCCTCACTAAAATGCAGCTTCCATTTCCTCCCAAAGACTCTAGGCTGCAAAGCTTCTCCCTCTGCAAATCTATAAAAAATTTTAAAATGTGTATAAATAGAAGCCCACTGCTGCATCTAAAATCCCCTTTCATGTTTGCGCATAATGCCACATGTCCTATAACGCCTCCAAGAGCAGTTTCCAATGCTGATTTCTGGTCTCAATTCATTGTGTCATTACATTTTAATCTCTGGTAAGGATTCAGCCTCTGGAGGAGGGGGCTATAAGATGACAAAGGCCTGGGAACCTTGTGAGGCTCATCTGTGTGATGGCCCCCCCACACCTGTATCCCTGGGTAAGCAGCTAAGCCTTTATCAATTGCTTTTTCAGGTCCTTGCAGAATGTGCATAATCCCTTTGGAATGTTCTCAGCCTTATCCTCCTCACGACCTTGTAAGAAACCAGAGTATGTAAAGATGAAATGCTGGAAGTACTCAGAAAACCTGTTTCCAAGCTCTGAGTAGAAGGTTGGGGGATTAAAGGGAGTGGGTGACTTAATATAACTGGGACCCTCTGAAACTCGTGCAACAAGTACATCTCAGTTATTTTGCCAAAAAGGAAAAAAAAATCCATGAAAAGACCTCCTAAACATCCCTGCTCTCTATCGATCCCAACCCTGAGGGTGTGAACCCCAACTCAGAGGCCCACCTAATACTAAGCTACAGAAGCCTTTATGTTAGCAGCAGACAGAACTTAACCCAGCAGCTGGCACACCTCCTCAGCTTTCCCATTGGTAAGCAGAGTTAATGGCATCCCTTATACTGTAGACCTTCAGGACTAACCGAGGGAATTCCCCAAAGGGGGCTATGGCACATAGTGAGCCTACAAATGGCACCCAGTAGGCCCTTGCCAAGCAAGAGTATTTGTATTTGTATTTGTGTTATTTATATTTGCATTTGTATTTGTATTTGTGAAAACCTTCCCTCTTCTCACAGAAACCCTGGGAGAAGCTCTGGGTAAGGAAACAAAGGAGTTTTTATGGGGAAAGCAATCTGGATGTTGGAAGCTATTAGAAGTCTAAAAGTAATAATGTGGCACTGAAATCATTCTGCTATGTGTCGAGAGCTCTGGGTTTCACTCTGGCTGGGAATCCAGTGAATTCTGACTTAGGCTGGACAACTATTTTCTGGGCACCTAGCATTTGCCAGGTACTGAGGACTCAGAGTCTAGTGAAGCACTGTCCCCTTTCTGCAGACACCTACTGAGTTGTAAGAGGAGAAATTGTGTGAATAGAGGAACATTACTCGTCATGATGTACACAGGACAGCAATTATAGAAAGGAGAACCATTTGTATTTTCTGTGTGGTCAAAGAAAGCTTGGTTGAGGCCCTTCTAGAGCGACAGTAAGAGCAAATGGGAATATACTAAGTGGGGATGGTGAGACAGACTAGTAATTTTGAGTGAACAGAACTGGGTGAGTTCTTTATTGTACTTTAGGCCTCAGTTTCCCCTTATGAAAAGCATTTATGCTGTTGGGTTTGGAGAAGGATTGGAGTTGAAACACATAAAGCCCCCAGGCAGGGATCATTCGTGTGTGTGTGTGTGTGTGTGTGTGTGTGTGTGTGTGTGCGCGCGCGCGTGTGCGTGTGCCTGTGCGCGTGCGCGTGCACATGCGTGCATGCGCACACAGAGGGTCTGGCACACAGTAGAAACACAGCTGTGTAGCCATGTCCTCTGCAGCCACAGTCAGCCCTCCTGCTTTTAGCTGCTCTGCATCAGACCCAAAAGAATGTATGTTGTCACCTCCTGCTGTGGCTTTCTAGGCTGCCATGAACTTTACTGGAACTGAGAGTTTAATGTGGAAAGTTTCACGAATAGCTAGCTGTTGGTCCAGGTAGAGTGCCTGGGTGAATAGACAGAACTGTTTCTAAATTTCACCAGCCTTTTCTTTCTTTCTTTTTTTTTTCTGTGAAGGCAAGGCAAAGGCTAGTCATTCATTCTGACTTGTTTTTCTTTCTCATTTCTGTGGGATGTTACTGTAACTGACCAATGATCATCAATTCTATTCTTTCATTCCTGGTGGGCGAGACAGACAGCCAGCACTCTTAACCCAAAGTGAAAATATCTCTGGAAAGAAAACTCCCAGTCTTTAACTCTACCCAAATCCCGAAAAAGACACCCTTCCCTGGATGGAAAACCCAAGTTCACAACTGAAGCTTACTTACAAATTCTTACCAGGGTGAAAAAGGCAACTGTACCACAGAAACGAATCCACACTTTACCAACAGAGCTGGACAGGAAGAAAAGAAGCCCAGAAACCTTATTCTGGTTAGCTTTACAAATGAGTGAACCCACACTACAAGAGGTGCAGTGACTCACCACAGCCTTTGCTAAGCTCAGGCTTTCCAACCAATCACCATGTTAACATGCCCACAATACCCCAAAGTAACAAACCTGTCTAGACCTCCAATTGAGTGTTTCAGAACCTTGATGCTAGGCCAGTAATTCTAGCACTCAAGAGATTACACATGCCTATAATTCTAGCAATTGGGGTAGAGACATGAAGATGGCAAGTTCAAAGTCAATAGAGTCACATAGAGAAACCATGTCAATAAATATATACATACATACATACATACATACATACATACATACATACAAAGATATAAAGAAGGGTAAGAAGATGGCTCAGTGGATAGTGTTTGTCACATGAGGTAAGGACCTGAGACATATGTGCTTTAGAGAAAGACACAGAAGAAACTCATGATGTCACTCTTAATAGCTGAGTAGTATTCCATTGTGTAATTAAACCACATTTTCTGTATCCATTCTTCTGTTGTGAGACATCTGGATTGTTTCCAGCTTTTTGCTATTACAAATAAGTCTGCTATGAACATAGCAGAACATGTGCCCTTATGGCATGGTGGGACATCTTTTGGGTTGTTGCCCAAGAGTGGTATATCTGGGTCCTGAAAATTTATTTCTTGTACTGAAGAATAATATTCCATTATAAGGGCATTATCCAATTTGTTTATTCATTCATTTATCAAAGACAAATTCTCATGATTTCAGTTTGGGGATAGTAGTAAATAATGCTACTATAAATATTCATAAAGAGGTCTCCAGGTTGGTTCACTTAAAGTGTATATTTGAATGGTTATTAGTTATTCCTTGTATAATCCATCTACAATGGTAGATTAATTTTTTGAGGCAGAGTCTCATGTAGTTCAGAGTAACCCTGTTTTCATATCACTTGGACAGGTATAAGGAAACAATACACTAGATTATGGTTATCAACCTATAGATCATCTTACTTAACTGCTACTTAAGAGTTCAAGTAGATTAGCAATAATGTCCCAAAGTCACCCACATTTATATATAAGTACTGTGACCATCACAATTTAATATCCTGCAGGACTGAACATGGGGCTCATGGTCATGAAGCATCAGGAGAACTATGAGCTGATCTGTAAAATTTAGGATACGAAATCATTTTGATACTCAATGGCAAAGGGAAAATTAGGTTTCTCCATTGGAATCTTATTTCAGGGCAAGCCCCATGCCTAGGGATAGTTAGCCAACACAAAACAAATTCAAGTTTGCTTTCTCTGAGCGTTTTTGTCTTATTGGTTTTTTGCATGCTTGTTTTGATTTTTGCTCTTGTGTGGGAATTATTTTATGTTTCTTGATTTGGGGGATCGTTTTCTTGTTTGTTTTTATTTTGAAAAGGAAATAAAGAACATAAAGTTGGGTAGTAGCTAGCTGGGAAAGATCTAGGTAGAACTGGGTAAAAGGAAAAATTATCAAAATATAGTGTATGAAAAAATTCTTTTCAGTAAAAAAGAATAAACCTGTTAAACTATAAAAACTGTTAAATCAGAGTTAATCGGCACTTTAAAATTCTGATCTCTGAATATACTATCAAGAAAATATAGACAGACCAGTCCTGATGCCCTATAATACAATCTCAGTATTGAGGAGGTAGAAGCAAGAAGATGGCAAGTCTGAGGCTTTTCGGGGGTGCGTTTTTAGAAATTTTGAGGGCCACCTAATGCCATGCCCAAATACCTCACTCCCCACCTCTGCTCTAGAAAGAAAAAGAAAAAGAAAGTAAAACAAAACAAAACAAAACAAAACAAAGCCTAAAGGTCAAGATCTCTTAAAAGCCAACACACGAATGGAGCATGGTAGCACACTTCTTTAATCCCAGCACTCGGGAGGCAGAGGCAGGCAGATTTCTGAGTTCGAGGTCAGCCTGGTCTGCAAAGTGAGGTCCAGGACAGCCAGGGCTATACAGAGAAACCCTGTCTTGAAAAACCAAAAACCAAAAGAAAAAAAAAAAGTCAACATACACAGCTATGATACTGCAGCCTATACCTCCAGCTCCAGAGAGGGTACAGCAGGACGATCTTGAGTTAGAAGCTAGCCTACATAAGGCTTGGGCTCAAAAGCTAAAACATGAAATAAAATAAACAAAAACCTCATCAACAGGGAAACAGCCTAGTTAAAAAGCAGGGCAACTACATAAAATACGTTTTCCACCAGAGAAGCCATGTAGATACCACCTCAGGACCTAAGAACTGTCTATGATTCCTTCCCGGAAAAATACAATGTTAACAACAGTGAGACACTAGAGATGACGCTCAGTGGGTACGATAGATGCCCAGTATGACGAAGCCTTGGGTTTGGTTGCCAGTACTAGATAACCCAGGAGGAAGAGTTCATACCTACAATTTCTAGGACTTGGGAAATGGAAGCAGGAGGACCAGATGTTCAAGATTATTCTTGGTTACAAAGCAAGTTTGAGGCTAGCCTGAGACACATGAGACCTTGTCCCATCCACAAACAAAGAACAACAGCCATAATAATGAGAAACTAGGAGTTAGACACCCTGGTAGGCAGATAGGGAAAGGGCTCGTGGCTAGATAATAAAGTTGGTGGATTTCCAAGATGGCGGGCTTCTTCCTCCCCCTCCTGACTTGAGTGAGACAAAAGCTGGACAGCTTAAAGCAAAGGCCTTGTAGGCTTCAGTCTCCCACCAACAGGGCTACTGCTGATGGACTGTTTCAACAGGTTCAGGGCTGGATCAGGACATGTCACACAACAGTAGCCATCAACTCTCCTGCCTTCCTTTCTGTCTGTCTGCTCTACACAGGTGTCTACTCACTCACACCAACACACCCCCAATACAGAATTTTCCTTCACTGCTAATCCTGTCTACCCTCTTTAGGGTTTCTCTGCTGCCAACCATTGTGTTCCCAATGTTTCCTGCTTTGTAATTCTTTAACTGACAAAATTAACCTGACCAAGACCCATAGACTATCATTTTAGTGGCTCAACTAAGGATTTCTTCTGCAAACTGTATTAATAAGATGCCTTGAGAAATGTTTGGATTAAAAAGACTCATAATATCAATCACAACCCCCCACTAGTGGTAATAGAAAAAAAAGATATATCAGCATCTGAAATCTTCCATGGGAAACATTTTAAAAATACAGCCTTTTGGGAAGATCTTTTGCGAGTTCTTAGCAGTTAGACAGACAGCATCAGATGAACAAGTAATTCCGCTCAAGAGAAAGAGATATTTATGTCCGTACAAAGACCTGGACCTGGTTAAGAAGCTTTAGTCATGAAAGTCAAATACTGGAAACATTGCAGATGTCTATTAATTGTTGAAGACACGAGAAGGCATAGCATTTCATGCTCTGTAACTGAATAACAAAAGAGAAAAAGCCACTGGTACATAACAGCAAGATGGCTGAATCTTAAAATGTTACTGCAACTGGAAGAAAGTGGACACAAAAGCCTGTATTCAGTATTATCTCATTTTTGTGACCTTCTGGAGGAAGCAAAACTTTAAAGATGGTGATTTGATATGTTAAAGAAATAGAAGTATTTGATGCTTGGAGTCTAGTTATAAAAACATAACTGTATGCATATTGTAATGCTCACTGAACTGTACATCATAAAAGGGTGAATTTTACCAAATGTAAACCATGATTCAAAAGCCCTGACTCAATTTGACCCTTAGAAAAAAAGCCACATAGGTAAGTAGAATACAATGAATATTAAATAGATTCCAGATAAACTTGAGTATGAATTTTTTTCCTGCTTTGTTGATGTTCACTGGGATTTAACTGTCCATCTACTCACTGTACATCCATCCAAGTGAAAGGAAACATAAATGTATTCAGCATGCTAGAAATAATTAATGTGCTAGAGAACAGAGGAAATCAAAAATACTTGAACTGGGGCCTAAATATAGGAGGTAAGATCAGAGGGGGGCAGTCACCAAATGCCATGGTGTGAATGCCTATCCCCCATGTCTAATGTCAGATGCTAAACACTCTAAGTGGTACTATCAGAAGGTACTAGAACTTCTCCCAAGGTGGCAACCTGTGGGAGGGCTAGAGATTATTGACAATTGATGTTATACTGTTAAAGAGGAGTATAGTAGCCCAGACATTTTCTTTCCTCTTTTCCCTTTCTGTAAATGAGTATACAGTTTTAATGGACAGTGTGGTTCCACCATGCTGCACTGCTATCACAAACACCAGATCATGGAGCTATTTGATCAGGTAGTAAAAGCTCCAAACTATGAGCTAAAATGAACCTTTGGGGCTTTGTTTGATTTGTTTTGTCTAACAAACTAGTTGTCTCAGATATCTTGTTATAGTGATGGAAAGCTAACTAATACAGCAGATCGTGGGCAAGAACTTGAACTTCATTTTGATAGCAATGATAAGCCACTGAAAAATTTAAACATGGCAATCATATTTTTGTGTTTTTGTCTCTGAGTGAACCATCTAACATGTGTCTGCAGAAGACCCTGTCATGGATGAACAGCAAATAGAGATTGATGAGTGGATATGATACAAAATACAGACAGACAAACAGAAGGGAGGGACTAAGGAATGAAGGGAAGAGTGAAGGAGAGATGGAAAGGGAGGGAGGAGAGGAGAAAGGGATGGGGAAAAGGGGGAAGGGAAGGAGAGAGGGACGGAGGGAGATGGGGACAGAGAGAGAGAGAGATATGAGAGATTAGTTTAGGCTACCTTAAGAACCTACTAGAATTCTCTCTTCTTGAAGGTGGGACTAATAATATATATTTCACAGTTCTGTTGAGATCACTTGTAACAATACAAGAGCACTGATGCTGAGTGTGACCCTGATAAAGTACTTAGAAATGCTTTGCTGATTCGTCCTTCACCAACATTTTCCTGATGAGTATACAAGTGCACTCTCTGTCCCACAGAAAGCAAGAGCTCACCACTGTTTTCATCACCGTCAGCGACCCCAGCATCTCTTTCCCCATTGCTCACAGGACTATTTATCATCTAAGTTGAAACAAGCAAATAAAAGCCAAGTGGACTTAAGGCCTGACTGTGGGCCAGGTTTTGAGAGCAAACTATGGTGGATTTGGGTTCAGAGGGGGAAATGTAGTTTCAAGAAGAATTGAGTCACATACCACACTTTTCACATGGGGCTTATTAAACTATAAGCATAGCTCTAATATTTAAATATTACACGGAAATGGTAAATTAAATTTGATATGTGAGAAAATTAGTATCTAAATACCATCAATGTATTAGAAGACAAATTTTCTCCAAGAAAGTATTCAAGTTTCAAAGAACCTTTATACTTTCTTTTCAATACTCAATTTAATTCCATAGAACCGTAATCAAGCCCTGATAATTTTATTTTCTGTATAATAGGCTCATATGGATGGTGTGGGGCTTCCCAATTTCTCTCAGCCATGCTTGATTTCCTTCCTACAATCTCTGAAGCAACAGATGTCCTCAGCAATTGCCTACACATTTATTCACTCACTGCAGTAATCCTGGTTCCATTTACGGGTTATCCTATGGGTCAGGAAAATGATCCAAAGATGTCAGATCAGTAAACCCTAAGGTAGCAAATGAATAGAATAAGTGCTGTATTGGGTGAGTTGGTTAGGGAAAAAATACATTTGTTTAAATATATATTTAATACATATTTACAGTGATTATGCCAAGTTAAAAATAGAAAGAAAAGAGTACACAATGGAGACTCCACCAAAAAAAAAGAAAAATGTGGCATAAGGCGACACATGTTATTGTGTCTGCAAAGGGAACTACAAAGAAGAAAATTATATTTAAAGAAATCACAGCCAAAAGAATTCCAAATCTAAAAAAAATACATTCACCTACACATCCAAAATGCTCAACAAACTCCAAACCTTGGCATGTTAAAGGGTTAAAGGCAAAGATAAAGCACTGAAAAGTAAGTACACACAAACAAAAATATTGCCCGACTTTCACTAAGAAGCACAGAAGGCAGAGAGATTGCATACTCAAAGAGCTAAAGGAGACAGAGTTTCCCACCAATGTGATTTCCAGGAAAATAATACTATTAAAATTTAAGTTTAAATAAAGACATTCTATAAAAAGTCAAATGAGGAAATTCAATGATAACACACCTATCCTACATGAAATACTAAAAGAAACCATTCTGGTACACAGAAGAAAATATGAAGAAAATGAGTTTTAAAGGAGGAAAAAAGTATATTAACTATACTATCTACTTTGTAATTATAAAATATATGCCCTAATAGCTTGTATATTTTATTTTGCCTCATCTGATCTAATTAATAGTTATGTTGGACAATACACATAACTCTATTATAGACATATATACTAATACACAGAAAAAACTAACATATTAACAAAAAGCATAAAGGATGTGGCTGCAAACAAGTTTGTTTGGAGTAGTATATGCGTGCACACACACACTCTTGGAGTCCAGAGGACAACCTCAGATTCGGGTTTTCCTCACACACATCCCCCCCCCTGTTGACACAAGCTCTCTCTGTTGCTTTGTTACTTTACAACAAGTTAGCCGGCCCATGAGCTTCATAGCTCCTCCTGAATTTGCCTCCCAATTCTCCACAGGCACCCTGGACTATAGGCACATTACAGCACAGGATTGTTATGGGTTCCAGGGATCCAAAGTCCTTGCAGGGTGAGCCCTTACAGACTGAGCTCTCCTCGGCCTCCTACTTTTTTTTCCAAACTGTCTTGAATTTGTTATTTTCCATGATAAAAAGTTGGTGATTATTTCTCACCCCGGTGACATGAGCCAATTCGAGCTAGATGAGATGATATTAAAGGCAGCTTTATTGGGAAGCAGGCGAGTTCACTGGCCCCAAGGACAACTGGCTAGGGAAGATACCATGGGGAAGGGGGGATGGGGAAGGGAGGGAGAGAGAAATGAGTGCAGGCACACAGAGATAGGAGCAGAGGAGAAAAGGAGAGGCCAAAATGTCTGGGAAGAGCCTCTGGGGGAAGAGCAGCCCAGTCCCTGAGCTGCAAAGTTCAGGGTGGGGTCAGGCTATCACAAGTAGACTGAGGGATGCTGGGAGAACCTGAAAATCAGGTAAGTTTTGGTATGTAAAATTTGAACTTCAGTCCCTTGTCCCAGGGTCCAAAACCAAACATTTGTGACAAACATAGATTTTGAAACATTAGAAAATGCATTTCCTAAATAAATCAAATTATAAATCACTGAGGAAAATATAAAAGTACTTGGTCTTAGTCAGAAAAATGGTGGTCTTTGTCAGACATTTAACAGCCCAGAGCAGTGGCTAGGCTGCAATAGACCTTAAGAAAACCTGTAAAGCCTGACTAAATGGAAGAAGTCAGGGTTCATGTCCCTTGATTTTGTCTAAGGAGAGGCAGATGTTCCCCAGTGGGAACTCAGAACACTCAAACCAGGACTAAAAATTGGGGCCTGTGACATTGCACAGAAGTTGTTTCTCTGTCCCCAGTATCAAGAGAGGAAGAACCAGGACTGAGCCCCAAGGCTTATATCTACCCCTCCAGACAGCTGAGAATAACCCTGGCACAGGGGTAGGACAAAGGGATCTGGATCCCTGCCTAACTCTGTTTCCATGATTTATTCCAGATGTGTGTGTTTCCTGCAGCCTGGTGTATATGTTGTTTGGTCAATAATTACATGACAAATATATATTTAAAGCCTGTGGGACTAGAGTGGATTCAACATTTAAAGGAAAATTAATCACTGAACAGCTTGTATTAAAATAAAGCTAAATAAATGATTTGGGAAAAAACAGAATTAAAAAAATAGAAAAAAGAAATAAAAAGTATGCAAAATAAGATGAAAGAGAAATTTAAAGAAAATATACTATAGAAGCTCTCAAGTAACAAAATTACTTTGGGGAGAAATAATACAAATAAAATATAAATCAGAGCAAGGTATGTGAACGGTGAGAAATACAGGCAGAGGAGCAACGCCTGGGTAACATTTCATGCTGTAGAGTGTGCTTACATGTGAGGGGACCTGGCTCAAATCTGCAACACGAAAAAGAAAAGTAAGATAGGTGGAAGGACTACTATTCATAAGTGTCTCAGAAGTTACTAACATGAGAGTATTTTAAAAACTCCATGCTAATAAAGTTGACTCCTGGTATAAATAGCAGGCTCCCCTGAGAACTATATTTTTACCCAAATCACTGCATTAGTTACTTCTCCATTGCTGTGATCAAGCACCATGACTAAGGTAGCTTCGAGAAGGGTGCATTTATCTGGCGTTCACAGTTCCAGAGGGCAGAGCCTGTGATGGTGAAGCAGAAGCAGCCTGCAGCATAGCTGGAGAAGGAAGCTTGGAGCTGAGGGCTCCATATCTCCCACCACCTTCTGGAGGCACATGGAAGGAAGTGGGAACGGAGGGTAGCATTTGAAACCTTAAAGCCCACCTCCAGCAATACTGCACATCCTGAGCCTCCCCAAACAGTGCCACCAACCAGGGGACCAAGTATTCATATGCATATGTGTGAGAGTGGGGGCAGGGTCATCATATTTGTGCCAGAACACTCAGTTAAGAAAAATAGTAGCTGTCTCTTGTGAGACTATGCCGGGGCCTAGCAAACACAGAAGTGGATGCTCACAGTCAGCTATTGGATAGATCACAGGGCCCCCAATGGAGGAGCTAGAGAAAGTATCCGAGGAGCTAAAGGGGTCTGCAACCTTATAGGTGGAAAAACAATATGAAATAACCAGTACCCCGGAGTTCTTGTCTCTAGCTGCATATGTATCAAAAGATGGCCTAGTCAGCCATCACTGGAAAGAGAGGCCCATTGGTCATGCAAACTTTATATGCCCAAGTACAGGGGAATGCCAGGGCCAAAAAGTGGGAGTGGGTGGGTAGGGGAGCAGGAGGGGTGTGTATGGGGGACTTTTGGGATATCATTGGAAATGTAAATGAGGAAAATACCTAATAAAAATATTTTAAAAAAAGAAAAAGAAAAATATTTAAAAGCAGAATAGCATTATTGACACTAAATAAGTATGATTATCCATCATAGATTTTATGTAATAGACGAAAAGCAGAACATTTGAAAATTCGATAGCTATCTCTTGTGAGGCTATGCCAGTGCCTGGCAAATACAGAAGTGGATGCTCACAGTCATCTATCGGATGGAACAAGCGTCCCCAATGGAGAGCTACAGAAAGTACCCAAGGAGCTGAAGGGGTCTGCAACCCTATAGGAGGAACAACAATATGAACTAACCAATGCCCCTAGAGGTCATGTCTCTAGCTGCATATGTAGCAGAAGATGGCCTAGTTGGCCATCATTGGGAAGAAAGGCCCCTTTGTCTTGCAAACTTTATATGCCCCAGTACAGGGGAAAGCCAAGAAGTGGGAGTGGGCGGGTAGGAGAGCAGGACACGGTGGGTGGGGGGAGGGTATGTGGGACTTTTGGGACAGAATTTGAAATGTAAATGAAGAAAATATCTAATAAAAAAATTGAAAAAATGAGTTTTCAAAAAATTCTGATAAATACCTGAGATAAATTGCATAAATGCTGTATGAAATCCTTCAGGAAAACTTAAACTTATGACAGAAAAGGTGACTTGCCCTCAGGTACAGAAACAGTATTTTCATCACATCCAAATCTACCAAAGAAGAAAACTCTCTGAACAAGCAGGAGTAGAAGGGGCTTGCATAACAATTTCACAGCAAGTGCAGC
Organism: Mus caroli; assembly: GCF_978045245.1. Taxonomy (NCBI): domain Eukaryota; kingdom Metazoa; phylum Chordata; class Mammalia; order Rodentia; family Muridae; genus Mus; species Mus caroli. The sequence goes on along the minus strand of NW_028227263.1, from coordinate 74,128,054 downwards.
TGAGCCAGGAACAAAACACTCTCCATCCATACAACCAGTGACTGAGAGCACTCTAGGTGCTCCACAGAACTCTGGAAAGTCTAGACAATGCACTGGGACAAGAAACAACAGAAGCATCCAGATAGAAACAGGAAGCCTAGATGTGGTTGTGGCAGCAGGCACGGTCACTTAAGTGGGGAAGCCCCCACTAAAACCATGGAAGTACAAATTACTAAAATTCTCCAGATAGGTTGCTTGATATGAAACCAGCTGCATTTGCATGGCAAAGCATAATAGTCAAATCCAATTTTAAATAAAGCAGTGAGTGTCAGAGTGACAGAGAACAAGAAAATGAAGATGCAATCTAATGTATGACATATAAGGCCCGATGAGGAAAATTGCAACCGTATTTAAACGACAGCTACAATACATATAAAGAAGGCAGAGATGCTGGCTACTGGTTTGCTATATATTGCTTTTATTATGCTCAGGTATGGGCCTTGAATTCCTGATCTTTCCATGATTTTTATCTTGAAGGGGTGCTGGATTTTGTCAAATACTTTCTCAGCATCTAACGAGATGACCATGTGACTTTTGTCTTTGAGTTTGTTTATATAGTGGATTACGTTGATGGATTTCCGTATATTAAACCATCCCTGCATCCCTGGGATGAAGCCTACTTGGTCATGATGGATGATCGTTTTGATGTGTTCTTGGATTTGTTTTGTGAAGATTTTATTGAGTATTTTTGCATCAATATTCATAAGGGAAATTGGTCTGAAGTTCTCTCTCCTTGTTGGATCTTTGTGTGGCTTAGGTATCAGAGTAATTGTGGCTTCATGGAAAGAATTGGGTAGAGTAGCTTCTGTTTCTATTTTGTGGAATAGTTTGAGGAGAGCTGGAATTAGATCTTTGAAGGTCTGATAGAACTCTGCACTAAACCCATCTGGTCCTGGGCTTTTTTTGGTTGGGAGACTATTAATGACTGCTTCTACTTCTTTAGGGAAAATGGGACTGTTAATATTGTTAATCTGATCCTGATTTAACTTTGGTACCTGGTATCTGTCTAGGAAGTTGTCCATTTCATCCAGATTTTCTAGTTTTGTTGAGTATATATAGTCTTTTGCAGTAGGATCTGATGATGTTTTGATTTCCTCAGGATCTGTTGTTAGGTCTCCTTTTTCATTTCTGATTTTGTTAATTAGGATACTGTCCCTGTGCCTTCTAGTTAGTCTGGATAAGGGTTTTTATCTTGTTGATTTTTTTCAACGAACCACCTCCTGGTTTAATTGATTCTTTATATAGTTCTTTTTGTTTCCCCTTGGTTGATTTCTACCCTAAGTTTGATTATTTCCTGCTGTCTACTCCTCTTGGGTGAATTTGCTTCCTTTTGTTCTAGAGCTTCTAGATGTGCTGTCAGACTGTTAGTGTATGCTCTCTCTAGTTTCTTTTTGGAGCCACTCAGGGCTATGAGTTTTCCTCTTAGGACTGCTTTCATTGTGTCCCATAAGTTTGGGTATGTTGTGGCTTCATTTTCATTAAACTCTAAAAAGTCTTTAATTTCTTTCTTTATTTCTTCCTCCCCTGGACATATACCCAGAAGATGTCCCAACCGGTAAGAAGGACACATGCTCCACTATGTTCATAGCAGCCTTATTTATAATAGCCAGAAGCTGGAAAGAACCCAGATGCCCCTCAACAGAGGAATGGATACAGAAAATGTGGTACATTTACACAATGGAGTACTACTCAGCTATTAAAAAGAATGAATTTATGAAATTCCTAGGCAAATGGATGGACCTGGAGGGCATCATCCTGAGTGAGGTAACCCAATCACAAAAGATCTCACATGATATGTACTCACTGATAAGTGGATATTAGCCCAGAAACCTAAAATACCCAAGATACAACTTCCAAAACACAAGAAAATCAAGAGGGAAGACCAAGTCGTAGATACTTCATTACTCCCTAGAATATGGAATAAAATATCCATGGAAGGAGTTACAGACATAATGTTTGGAGCTAAGACGAAAGGATAGACCATCCAGAGACTGCCCCATCCGGGGACCCAATCCCATAATCAGCCACCAAACGAAGACACTATTGCATACGCCAGAAAGATTTTGCTGAAAGGACCCTGATATAGCTGTCTCCTGTGAGGCTTTGCCAGTGCCTGGCAAATACAGAAGTGGATGCTCACAGTCATCTATAGGATGGAACACAGGGCCCCCAGTGTAGGAGCTAGAGAAAGTACCCAAGAGCTGAAGGGGTCTGCAACCCTATAGGAGGAACAACAATATGAACTAACCAGTACCCCCAGAGCTTGTGTCTCTAGCTGCATATGTAGCAGAAGATGACCATCATTGGGAAGAGAGGCCCCTTTGTCTTGCAAACTTTATATGCCCCAGTATAGGGGAACGTCAGGCCAAGAAGTGGGAGTGAGTGGGTAGGGGAGCACGGTGGGGGAGGGTATAGGGTACTTTTGTGGTAGCATTTGAAATATAAATGAAGAAAATATCTAATAAAAAATGTGTGCAAAAAAACAAAAAGAAGGTGGCAGAGATGCACAGCTTATGGTAGAAAGCCTCAACACCATAGAGATGTCAGTTCTCTGTGTTTGAATTTAATACAATTCCAACTTATAAGATACTTTTCACGACTCTTGACAATTTCAAATGTTCATTATATAGATATATACATATATATCATTTTTAGATATAGATTCACTGAAGAAGGTAGAAAAACTTCATTATGGTAATCAACACTTCTCATTAAAGAATGAATAAAGAAATGTATTCTCTATGCAGAAATGTGGAAAGAAGACAGTGTAACACAACAGCCTCAGACACACACACATGCACACACACACATATACACCCACAAACTGATTTACAGCATATAGAATTGGAGTCAATAAAAATAGATTTTTAAAAAAAATAATGCTGAGACAATTGAATCATTTATAAAGAAATAAAATTGAACTCCTAATTTACAGCATATAAAATTGTGGACTTAGAATGAATTCTACTGCTTATTTTATACTCAAGACCACACAATAACAGAGTTGCTTCAAAACTGAATTTACTTTACTTGGACAGTAAAGTCCAAGCCCAAAGATAAGTGGCTTGTTTGAGCTGGAATTTATACAGGCAGAGAGTCACCGGGAAAACAGTAAGATCTGACATTCAAAGTTTAGATGTCCTGCCTTTCAAGTGCTTATTCCTAAACACATAGACAGCTAGACCGATTTTTATTAATTCTAGATAGATTAAAGACATAAATGAAAAAAAAAACAAACTAACTTTATAACTTTTAGGGAAGAGACATGAAAAATAGTCTTCTTGATGTTGAGGTCGCAGAGAAATTTTCAAAAGACCAAATGCATACACTATGAAGAATATAATAAATTCCCTAGAAAGATATTTCATTTTATTAAAGTCACTTGAAAGACATATAAATTTGAGCTATAGAACTGGAAGATGATAGACGAACATTTACAACTAAGAAAAATTGGTACTCAGAATTTTTACTGAGTCAATAATAAAAAGCTTTTTAAAAAGTCACATATTGTAAGTAAAGGACTTTACAAATTTTCTGCATAACCATTTTACATAAAGGAACCTAGAATTGTTAAAACACCCAAACTCCATATGTTCCGACTCATTCAAAGTCAGGAGAATGCAAAATGAAAACAATTAGATTCCATTTCCTACATATTTGATTGGCAAAAATCAAAAAGATCTATAATCCCAGCTGCTGACAAGGATAAAGAATGCCCAAAGCCTCTCTAAGCTGGTCAGTAGTCAGAATGTAAGGATGGCCATGCGTTCTTTACCCAAGGGAAAACATACAGTTATCTGTCTACACAGCAGCAACATGTTCTTTGATGGGTCAATCGATGAACAGCGATGTTCCATCCACAAGCGATTAGTCAGGCAAAAGGCAAGTGTAATTCAAAGGTCCTGATACACCTAGTAACCAACTACCCTCAGAGTAGTGTACTGAATTTGAAAAACCAGTCTCAAAGAGATACAAATTAATTCCATTTTTTAATGTGATTATCCAAAAGACCATAAGTATCACAGCATAGAGTAAGGATGGGAAGATCAGTATTCACGAAGGGAAAGGGTGTGGACAGACGAGATATCTGCATGCTGATCACGACCACAGTGGTGGCTTCATAAATCAGTCACTTGTGTAAATCATACAGGTCTGTGTAATGCCTGTCTGCATGCATGTCAGTTTTACTATATAATTGAAAACGGAAGGGAAGGGGGGTGGAGGAAAGAAAGAAGCTCTGTGCTAGCCAGGAGCATCTGTGTATTTTCAATGCAGAATCCTTAGTTGAATGATGGAAGAGAAAATGAACATTAGTGAGAAAAAAACCCATGATGTTCAACTGAAATCTGTACTTTCATGAATAGTATTGTACCAATTTAAATATCTAAATTTGACAAATGTGTCAGTTAGTAACATAACAGGTTAATATTAGGAATACCAATAAGGAAATATGAAAAGTCATTACACCCATAATTTTCTGCAAATATGAAATTATTCCACCAAAATATTTGCATAAAATATCCAAAGACAACTATAGTCGCTATGATTTTCAGTTTGAAACAGGGGATAGCAGAGGGAATAAGTGAGAAGACTCAGTGGGTAAAAGTGCTTGCTGTGCAATCATGAGGACCTGAGTTCAAATCCCGAGCTCCTAAGTAAAAGCCAGGAATGACCATGGGCGTTTGAAACTTCAGCATTGGGAGCAGACAGAGGAAGGAAGATCCTGAGAGCTCACTGCCCAGCCAGCATAACTGAATGGCAAGCTTCAAGTTCTGTGAGATATTCTGTCTCTAGGGACAGCTGACATCCTCCTCTGGCATGTATATGTGGTACACTGGCAAACACACCTAAACACACATGCATGCACCAAACACATGTAATATTTGCACATGCAATGTAGAGGAGGTAAACACCTGTGTATTTGTATAAGTAACTTTCTCCAGAAAAATACCCACACAATCTACAAAAGCACAGTTACTTCATAAGAGGTTCTGGTCTCTGGAGAACTCAAATGTAGGAGAGAATTTAAATCATGCAGTCTTTATATATTTTTTTATATTTATATTTTAAAATATATTTAATTTTATATTAAAATTTATATAGTAAGCATGTAAAATTTATAATATTCAATTAAATATTGAAATAAATTTATATAGTTATTGTATACCTAATAAATATGCCAACCATTTAAAATAAAGTCACTTTTTAATCCCAGTAGTTGAATTCATTGACTAAAGACTATGCATCTTTTCCACTCTGGTACCCAAGGCTAGATTGCCTAGAGATAACTTCCTCCTGAACAAGAAGTTTGTTGCTCTGGGTTTCTTTTTGATGTTCTTAGCTCCATGTAACAGTCCTACAACTCACGATTTGTCTTCAGTTCTTTAAATTTCTCAAACAGCTTTGAACCTGTGAACCTCTGTCCCATGCACCACCTAAGGCCTCTTGGGGCAGTCCTGTCCCTACTACTCTGGCATGTAACATATTAACACTAGGAAAACCAGAAAAGAAAAATGAACTGTTCTATACCTATAACTTTCTGTAAATCTGAAATTACTATACCAAAATGTTTACATGGAATATTCCAAGGACAGATGCAGACTCTACAATTTTTACATGGAATTCTCCTGAGAGGGTTTCATAGGTTATGACAAGAGGACCCCAAGGGGACTAAACCTGGAGATAGAAGGAAGAGCATGCGCTCTGAGGACAGTTATTTCCATTGAGAATCAGCGCTCACATAGTAAGAAGTCGCCCACTCCCCTCACTAACCCTGTGAAAACTCTGGATTTCTGCAGAGGTTCCAGAGATAGTAAGTACACCCAACGGGAAAGGCCAGCCTGCAATCAGCATTCTTTCTGCTGGATTCGGGGAAGTAAATTGCTCTCCTGCTGCACAAATCATTGGTCTTTCCTGTACCTGCGATATCAATCCATCTTAGAAAAGAGGAGAGAGGGCAAATTACTGGTAGTTATCTTCTAAAGTGGGTTTATTATTCATTCTTAAAATCTTCACTTTTGACAGGGCCATCCATAAGTTTCAAGTACTAGAGAGAGACTAAATAGCCTTTAAATACCTCTTCCTTATCTCAGAAAGTAGAATACAAATGAGACATTTGCTCACTGCCTTAAGGGCGGCCCCTCTTCCTCCTTGTGTAGGAATTAATTGCACACCTCCAGGGGTTTTAAGGGGGACCAGGGAATCTCCCTTAGCTTCTAATCCTATGTGACTTTTATGTTCTTTATTACTCCAGGCTGCTGCTAGGAGCTGGACTGGCTTTCGACTGAGAAGTCTCAAGGTGGAGAGCTTCGCCAAGAACAGAATCCAAGCAGTGCCAGCAAAGGCTGTGGGTGGAGGCATCCCTATTACCTGTGCTCATTACCCAAGAACCAAGAGCGCGGTAATCACAGAGCATCATCCTTGTCTTGATCGTGATATGCATCATAGAGATGGACAAAGAACCCAGCACAGACCAAGGTGACCAGAGCAATCACTCTGGGTACCAATTCACTTTTGCCACTGATCAGATGGAATTCAGAGACACAGCCCAGTGTTCCCTCTGCCTTTGATATCTGTCAAAGACTGCGTATCTGTCAAGAATTTCTCATTCTGCTTTCAGGACTCTAATCCAGAAGCTACAAAACAACTATTTCTCTGGTTAAGCCACTGCTGCTAAAATTCAAGATGCCCCTAGATTATTGAGGATACCTTTTGTTGACCAGTATCAACCAGATTTCTCTGCAGGTAGCAGAGGAATAGATCAGTTAAAAAGCAACATGTAAAGTGAGTGGAGCCTCATTAATGGGTTGTCATCTCACTATAATCATTCAGAGGGGTGCATGACAAATGCAAGAGCTTTTGAAAGGACACAAAGCCTTTCCTATCTATCTGAAGATCCAAGCAAACACAGTTATTAAGAGAAAGAAATGTGTCTGTATAAACATGTATAAATTCTTGTGTCATTATTTCATAAATAATAGCATAGTAACCATTGATATTGCATTTATATGAAAACTAATCTAGAAAAGGTTTAAATTTGTGGAAGGATATGCATAGATTAGTCACAAACATTACACCATTATATACAGACACTTGAGCATCCACACTGTTGGGTGTCCTAAAGTCTACAAAATCTAATCCCCATGGATGCCAAGAGATGAGTGTCTAACATCTCATGTGCTATTAAGTGAGTAACAGAGCAAATTGGTGGGAGCTATAAAAAATCATCTTAGAGAAATTCCAGAAGAGCTACTAACATATTTCTCTAGGAAAATCCAGGATGCCTATGAAGGTATTTAACATAAGGCTCAAAGCAGTCCTGAGATTCTAGGAGGAAAAGACTTGGTGTTGTTAGTCACAGGTTCTGTTTAACCCAAATCACAAGTCTTACTGGAAAAGTGCAAAGAAAGTGAGGATGGTGGAATTGTAGAAAGGAAATGAGCAAGGGCTGGGACTCAGAAATCAGAGTCAAGGTCATAAGAGCAAACTAATCAGGTTGATCATGGACCCCACTGGTACTTGATGCTACTTGAGCTGACCTTAGACACATCACTTTTGCTGGTAGATTTGCAAAGAAATATTTGTGTTTTCATGTTCATTGTTTCAACTCACCATCCCAGGTAGCAATATTCAACTATTTAAGCCTGGGCTATTTGACCATGTTCTACCTGCCAGGGAGCCATCAACAACAGGCTGACTTCTTATTTGGGCCTCTGGGTTGCTGAAGGCTGAAATCAGGCTCTAGCCTGTTGATGAAGAATCTCTCAAAATATGATGAGTTTGGTTGCAGGGTTAGCAAACAAATGAGCTTGGGGAGCCGTACCCACAAACACCTGCATTTCTGTGTAAGCAACACAGACATGGGTGTGGAGGACAACACAGCTAAAGCAATAAAGATATGTCTAAAACCACATGCCAGAGAAAGAAATTGGAAAGGTAACTCAAATATTATGTTTGCTGCTTAGAAGGAAGGTGGAAGGTCAGACTTGAAGATGAGAATGTCAGAACCCAGAGTCCATCCTGCTTCCTAAAAGGGTCTAGACCAAGGGTTGTATGCATTTAGAGCATTGTAAACGTATTCAGAGAAATCTAGAGGGCAGTAAGAAAGGTAAAGCAGGAAAGGTAGGCATAAAATAAATAGGTGTGATTAACTTATGCTGAGGATGACTGTGGCTCAGTCCCACCTCTGCTCAGCTAGCAGAAAATAAACTCTTCCTTCCTTAGAATTCCTTCCCGGGAGCAGTAAAAGAGAGCAGGTGACCTAACCCAGCATCCTTCTGGCCAACATTGCCTTTCAACACTAATGCACCTGTACTTATGAGCTCAATGTCACTTCTGCAGGAATCTCATGCTACAGAAGGCAGAAAGAAAAGCCTATGAAATAGAGCCTGAAAAATGCCCAAATACAAATAAAAACATGGAACTCATTATTGCCAAATATGTCTTTTTAGACCAGGACCTCAAATGGCCTTGATTTCTGTATAGCAAAGCAATTTGTTAATAGTACAGACCTCTTCTCTGCTCAGATAGTCAGTTCTCTTGATTCCATATAGTGACACAGATGAACATATGGAAGAGATATTGCCTAAAAGTTGATAATTAGGAGGATCCTGGGATGAGACTCACTTACTCTCTCTGATGTTATCAATGAGAAATTATACAGAAAAAGAGCAATGGTAACTAGGTTGACTGAGTCCTCTCTTGGCCACTCTTTTCTGTTAGAATGTATCCAGTCACAATAATGGTCAGAAAGAATCATGGCTTCTTGGGCTTTCTGATATGAGCCTCTGTGATGGTTAATCTCTATTATCAGCTTGAGATCAAGAAATGTGTGTGAGGGGTGTGTGCGTGTGCGTGTGTGTTTGCGCGCGCGCGTGCCTATGTGCCTGTGTGCGTGTGTCTGTGTGTGTCTGTGTGTGAACGTGTTTGACAGCCACTATTGCTTATGTACTTAGTCTCTTGAATACATTCACTTTCTAAAAGCCTTATTTTTCAAAGAAACTAGAAGACAAATGTTACTAGAGATTGCACAGTCATCGCACAGCTGCCCCTGGGTCTCCCGGGTTACAATACCTGTGTGTGTGTGTGTGTGTGTGTGTGTGTGTGTGTGTGTGTGTGTGTGTGTGTGTAATGGGGACATGTTGGGGAAGAAAGGTGAAAATATCTGCAAAGAACAAACGCAACAAACCCCCATATCCTCTGCTTTTCTCCCAAAGGATGAGCTTAAGAGACTAAGTTTCCCCTGCCCACAGCAACCTGCCCTTGCTTCTCCATGTTATTGGGCTCTCAAGAAGTAGCATACTCCATAGCAACCCCTCGCCTGACCTGGGAAGAGGCCTGTACTGAATACTAAAGCCCCTGACTGGCAGCATGCATTATTCATCCTAACCATCCTTTCTGTTGTTAATGGCCTGTAAATAGTTGCTTCTGACAAGAACATTTAACACTAGCACCTAAGGGAAGGCAGAGGAGGGGAGAGAATGCAGATCATGAGAGATGAGCCTTGGGAACTGTCTGGGGCTGACTTATGACAGCAGGATGCTGGGCTGGAAAGGCTGACAAGGAGGCTAGGAGTCCAGGAAGCACAGGGGAGAGTCAAGCCCACAGGGCAGCAGACAAGATGGACTGCAGCGATGCATTTTGGGATGTTACTGTGTGGACATTAAAGGTCCTCCAAAGTTCCATATGCTAAAGGCTTAGTCGCCAGCCCTGTGGTGCTTTGGGGAGGTGGTGAGCAGGCCCAGAAGGGGATGTTGGAAAGCTGCTCCTATTCTCCTTTCCTTCTGCCCTTTCCCCAGCCCCAACCTCCCTCTCCTCCTCTCTTCCCTCCATCTTTCTCTTCTCCTCTTCCTTTGCCCTCTGCCTCTACCTTCCCCTTTATTCCTCCACATTCTCTCTTTCTTCCTCTTCCCATTCCTTTTATATCCCACCCTACCTCTCCTTCCTTTCTCTCTTTCTACACTCCCTTCCCCCCTCCTTCCCATGAGGTGAGGAACTTTGTTCAGCCAAATACTCTCACCATGACATCCTGCCTCACCACAAGCCCAAAGCCATAGGACCAAATGACCATGGGCTGAAACCATTGACTCTGTTAGCCAAAATATACCCTTTGTTCTTTTAAGTTTATTCTGTCTAGTATTTTGTTCCAGTTCTAGAAACATAACACAAGGTTAGCAGAGATGTGTGCAAAGATTGCCTGTGGAGATACCTGGTCCTTATCTGCAGCGCCTTCAGAACCCCTCCCTCTCTTGCTTCCTGTCACCTCTCTTGAGCTCCTGACAAACTGGATTTCTGTTTTCATTTCATTTCCTATGGCCCACAGAATCTGTCACCATCTGTGCACAGAGGAAAAGGACCCACTTACTAGGTGCTGCATCTCTAAACGGGGTTTCTAATCCTTAGTTTCTCCCTTCAGCTTTAGAATGGATTTATCCTCACCATGTTCATGAGAATTGAATGGGAAAATGTAAGTAAACCTCATGATAAATACTCAGAAGACATCTGATAATAAAGTTCTACCCTTGCCCATTTTTCCTGACCTAGGATTTAGAAATGGTACCCACATGAAAGGTGTTTAGAGAAAGCCACAGATGGTAGTTGAAAGAGCAAGCAAGGACAAGCCTAGATGGAGAAAGCCATTTGTCATGTCCAGATGTCCAAAAGCACATAAGTACATTGATTTCTCTAAAAGTAAGGTAAAGAGGAGAATTATGGCCAGAAGAGAAATGTAGCATAAAAATCCCTGGCTTAAAGAGAGAAAGGAAAGCCAGTCCCAGTGGGGTGGGGATATGGTCCTTCCTACCTGGGAGGTTGAAGCAGGAGGATCACATGTTCAAGGCTTGCCTAGACTACACAAAGAGTTCAAGCCCCACCTGAATAACTAAGTAAAAAAGAAATAATGAGGGCTGAGGATAGAGCCCAGTGACAGAGCATTTGATCCACAAATGTGGGGCCCTCCTTTAAGTCCCACTCTGTAGGATGTTTGAATGGAATCCTTCATGCTGCCTACGGTATGGCTCCTACTTTAAGAACCTATAGCCACCAGTCTCCTTTATTATTTCTGGGAAGACTTGGTAGGCTTATGTGCCTTTAAGCCATCTATTCTTCCCCAAGGCCATTGCTGATGGCACACTTAAAACCTAGCATATTTCTTAAGAAAAGAACATTCTTTTTTTTTTTTTTTTTTGCTTCACTAATTGAAACAGGATTCAGTTCCTCCAGGTCACATTGTATCAAGGACAACATCCTTGTTCCTTCCCATACCCATGGCTCACTCTCCAGAGCAGGTTGCAGACCTCATTGGTTCCTAAGAAAGGATGCTATACTTCAGTCTCCTGCTGGTCTTACCTCCATCAGAAAGAGCCAATTCATTTCTAGGTCTCCAAAAGCATCTTCAGAGCCCATGCCTATCTTCAGGCACAATCACACTCTGCCCTGTACCTTTCCCATTTAACACTTTGGAATAAGGATCCTTATATGGCCTCAGTTTCATCCCCTACCATACTGCCACTAGACAAAACATTCTGTGCAACTCATGTTCCCTTGCATGCAATGTAAACTGGGCCAGTGCTATTTAATGGCTCTCACTGTTGGCTCAGTAACTCCGTCTCAGGAACTCACCCTCAAATCAACAAGTAGCCTGAGGCCCTGCCAGATTCACAGTAGACAACTAGTATATTCTCCAGATTATGCAAGCCTTCAGTTAAACTAAGATAATGTGGGTTTGCTGCTTTAATTCACCCAGGTTTCTATACATAGTCCTAAAAACCAAAGTTAGTGGATGTTAAATAGTCTCCTTGGAAATAGAACCAAGAGAAAGTATTAAAAAAAAAAAAGCCAAACACAATACAGAGCTATGCTATGTTCTCAACCATCACTCCTCACCCTGGATGCAGGGAGGAGGAGACAAGTCCCGCCTCCAGGCACCAGTTCTTTATTTACATCCCTGCTTTCTCATTTCACCTGCCATATACATCCCTGCATCACTCATTTCTCGGTAGTGCACGATCCTTGGGAAGGTCTGCACTCTGGCTTCTCTCCCTGCACGGTTCTGTAGCTTTAGGGAAATCGAGTTAGGGCTCTGCTCTGCACATTTATTTTCCTCCAAGCAATGCATGCTCTGTTCTTTATAACACTCCCAGTTTAAATAAATGGAGAATAAATAGTTCTTTTCTTTAAAAGGGAGATCCTTCACGAGCTTTCCAAAGAGGGGGTTGTCTCCGAAAGGCTTTTACTATAAAAATAATAGAATAACAAGATCTAAGACAGTGAAGATAAATGTGCTCATTTGGCCCCTGTCTCTGAGGCAAAAATGCTCTTGCTTTGCTTCTAACTCCAATGCTGCAGCCTGAGTCCTTGGCTTTCATAAATAATCTCTTAGTTTACCAGTGAACCTACACACAAAGAAATGGTTTTTATTGCAGTAATAAATATTGAAGTATATAATGTACCATTTATCAATTGAAATGTTATTTTTAATTTCATATACATGTATTGCATTTATATCACTTTTCTCTCTCTTTCTTTCCTCCTCTTCCCTCCAATTTCTTTCAAGGCTCCCACTACCACCATTATGCTTCCTCTCAAATTCAGAGTCTTTTTGCATATATATATACATATATATGAATATGAATCTGTGCAGCAAGCGCTCTCTCTCTCTCTCTCTCTCTCTCTCTCTCTCTCTCTCTCTCTCTCCCTTTCTCTCTCTCATATGAATATGTTTTGAAGCTGAGCACTTGGTATTAGATAACATCTAAGACTGACTTTCATACCCTCAGCAATGATTATTTGCCTCTAGCTCTTCAGCTAAACTTGGTTTCCCCCATGAAACTTTCCACTATACACATTGGTGGGTCTACTGGTGTTGTCACTGTTCAGTTCTTGTTTAGGCAACCATGTCACTGAGGTTTCCTGGCTGCAGCTTCCCTATCATATATAGCAGATGCAATCTTAAAGCAGATGTCTTGGTCCTCTGCCTCTCACAATATTTCTCCTTCTGTGATTTTTCCCAAGCTTTAGTGCTTGGGATTGTATTGTAGATGCAGTGATTGAAGCTGGGCACCTACCACTTGATTGTTCACTGCATTTTGATCATCTGTGGATTTCTGTAATGGTTTCAATCTACTGCAAAAGAAAGAAGGAGGAGGAGAGGGGAGGGGAAGGGAGATGGAGAGAAGAAGAAGAAGAAGAAGAAGAAGAAGAAGAAGAAGAAGAAGAAGAAGAAGAAGAAGAAGAAGAAGAAGAAGAAGAAGAGGAGGAGGAGGAGGAGGAGGAGGAAAGAGGAAGAAAGGAAGAGGAGGTAGCAGCAGCAGCAGAAGCAGAAACAGAAGGAGAAGCAGAAGGAGAAGTGGAAGCAGAAGCAGAAGCAGAAGCAGAAGCAGAAGCAGAAGCAGAAGCAGAAGCAGAAGCAGAAGCAGAAGCAGAAGCAGAAGCAGAAGCAGAAGCAGCAGCTCTTTGTTGACTGGTCAGGTCTACAGTCATCTGTGGGCATTAAGATGAGCACCATGAGTGCAGTAGGGATTATAATGGTTTGGGAAGGTGGCAGTAAGAGGTTCTTCTGTAGGGTCCATGAACTCAACAGTGATGTGTAGTGAGCATGGCTATGTTTTCAACACCAGGCATCAATTTATGCCAAGTCATAAATGCCAGTGGAGCACCACTGGGGATATCTTGCTATGTTGGTCATTGTTATGATTTATATGCATCACACCTAGGTAAGTATTGATCGATTTTTTTTCTCCCCTTGGCAGCTTGACCAGCACCTCTGGTTCTAGGAGAGCTGGTCCAGAAGATAGACTTCTTTGTCAAAGGTAACTGGATTTCATTGGATCTCGTGTCTAAAGAGTGCCTTGTCTCCTTCAGCAATAAATACTTACCTTTAAGTTCTGAGAAGCTACCAAGGGCAGAAGGGAAAAGGCAATGGCCTACATTGTTTGGGGAGTCACTTTGACACCCCCTGGATCAACTACTCAAAAAGTGCTTTCTCATGCCTGGTACATTTTGACCATTTTAAAGTCCATTGTCCTGTATGGGTTTACCCACACTCTTATGCCGTTAACCCCTCCCCCTCCCTTCACTCTCCTCTTTCCCCTCCATAGCCTTTTGCTTTCCCCACAGTGACACCTTCTACCTGCTAGACTTTAGCTTCCTTCTCTGATCTCCGGAAACCTCTGCCAAAGCTTTTTCTATTTTCTATGTGAATTTGACTGCTGGAGGGACTTTGTACAATAGAGTCCTAGTCTTCATCTTTTGATGTCTGAATTAGTTTTAAAAGCATGATATTTATTTATTTTCTGTAACTATCTCTTTAAACATACCTTTTTGTTTTGTGCATATATATTATATGTTGAGTGCATTCTTTCTTACACTCCCCTACCTGCCCCTGTCCATTCTTCTCAACTAATATAAGTCTGCTTCGTTCTCATAGAAAGTTTATTTCTATGTTCATTTACATACACATGTACAGACACATGAATTTATGCAACACATATATGTGCATACACACACACACACACACACACACACACACACACATGATCTACAGTAGGAACCACAAGTGAAAAAAGACATTATTCAATCTGCCATTGTCAAAATTCACTTAGTACAATTATTTACTGAAAATGAAATGTCTTCATGCTTCTTGACTGAAAATTTTTTCTGGATGTGTGTGTGTTATATTTTTCTTTATCCATTTGTCTGTTGTTGGACACAAGTCTGTTCAGTAATTTAGGTATTGTAAGTAGTGCTGCAAAAAAACCACTGATGTGCAAGTACCTCTGTGCTGGAGTGGCATGGAGTCCTTTAGGTAAATACCCAGGAGTGATATAATTGGGTCACAGGAAATATCTATTATTACTTTTAAAATGTTGATGTTTAAATTAAAGGCCACACAAATAAGAGATGGTTTATATTTTTGACATTTAAACCCCACCTCTGACATTGAGTTCCTGGTATTCTCAGGGGGAAATTACCTAAACAAGCTTCCACACTAGTTTCATATGATCACTCTCATGAATCTAGGTTGAATGACACTTGTGGGGGTTGTATGTCCTCAGCTTGGCATATGATATGGAATGGGTACTTCGTGAGTACATTTGCTATCCCTAACAACAGCTTAAGGAATCGGAGGCAAATGATTGCAAGTTTCTTATATAAGCTGCTGGGTGTATCTAGCAGATACAAAGGAAAAGAATCCTTTCCCTTTGTTGTGGAAATAAAAACTAAATGTCAGCCAGTCAACCACATGGATCTTATAATTCCATGCATCTGATAGCAAGTGTTACTCCTCATCTCCCCTTATAAACTTTATAGTAAAAAGATTGCAAAGAAAAAGAAAAAGCTCATGCTAAACCTAACTAGATCCAATTTGTGCATCGCAGTGAGCTCCTGTACAGATAGAACAGCCATTTGGAAACAGTTATGGATCACCTTTGGTTTTTACTTTCAGTAACCAATAGATTTTTATTCACTTATCTACCACGGAAAATATATAAATAAATTTAAGAAAGAAAGAAAAAAAGAGGTGGGAGGGAGGGGGGAAGGAAGGAAGGAAGGAAGGAAGGAAGGAAGGAAGGAAGGAAGGAAGGAAGGAAGGAAGGAAGGAACGGAGGGAGGGAGGGAGGGAGGGAGGGAGGGAGGGAGGGAAGGAAGGAAGGAAAAGATCTATGACAAAGTCAGAACTAGAAAACAATTCGTGGCATATCCTCCTTCATAACTCATGTCTGTTACCTGAATGCAATTTCTCTTTTTACAACAATATGACTGCGGTTTGCTTTACTATATCCCTAGTCATGGAAGGAACTTCATCTGCACCACCAAGTCACAGCAGCAAGACTTTCCCTTGAACAGGGAGACTACCACTACTGAGTTACTTTCCATTTCCACCATTTCAGAGAGGGTTCCATCCCTAAGACAGTAGGTGCATTCCCATAGTGTGGAACTAGACAGTGCATAGACACGGATTAGCATGTCCTGGATTATAAGAGGAGCCACTTTTCCAGGTTGACAAGAGTACAGTTGAAGATACTTACAATTGACCTAACCAAAGGGCTGAGAAATGAAGAGGAATCCAGTAGCTAATGAGAAGGGGAATAATGCCCAGAGAAAAGCACACATGAACAAATACTGTGTCCCAGATGTGAAGATGTCTAGTAACCTCAGAGAACAGAGACAAAAGTGTGTAGCTATGTAAGATGAAGATAGATTCTGAAGACCTTGAATGCCCTGTAAAGTGATCAGAGTCTGAATATCTTAGCACAACCAAGAGTGGGGTTAATGTTCCTGATGAGATGATACCTGTGAACCACCATAAGCCACAGAGCGTTCAGCAGTAACATCTTGCTTCATCAGCCCAGGGTGTAAACCAGGCTCCCTCCCCCACAATGTGAAATTAAAATAAGTTACATGTTTATCCCACAGAATCAGGCGTGTTCTTCAAATCAACCTTCTTCTTGGAAACTGAATGTCCCAGGGAATGAGGCAGGGTCCCCATCCCTGAAATTCTCACAGCCTGGTAAACCATTTCAACAACATTGCTGTCTAGACCTGTGCAATCGCGGTGGTGACTTCTCTAGATCCCTCTGAAGCTTGGGAACTTTATGGTTGAAAACTCTGATGCACATTTAAGGGATGAGAAGAGAGGAAGCGGATGCTGGAATAACGCTACAGCAATAGAAGGACACTGCTTGACATTCATGTCCACATATAGGACTCTTTCAGAAACGACAGATTCTGCTGCAGAAGCACAATCACAGCTACCCAAAACCAGCTAAAAATTAGATCCCACTTGAGGTTTCTCAAAATATTAATTTATTGCTCATCCAATTACACAGCCTTGGGCATCTGTAACATGCCCACTGAACTTTAATTAATATTAAGCCTTTAACCTTATTCCAAAACTGAAAGACAAGAGTATTCCCACACACCAAAGAATAGAAAGTTAATTCTGTTTGTTACATCTTTCTATTAGAGCAGACACCGCACTTTCTGGGAGTTGAATATTTACTTGGGGGTTATTTTACAACAACATGTAGGCATGCTCTATCTTCAGAATGATAAATTACAAAGGTCAAGGCTTTTATGATAAAATCCCTTATATAATTGAATGATTTAAAAGAATGGTTTGACCACAGCTGAAACGATAGGACTTATGAACTTTTCACATATTAAGAAGCAGACATGAGCTCAGACTTGTCCAGTGATGAATAGATTCAGGGGCATGAACACTAACTATTCATATACGGCCAGGGACTCCTCAAGTCAATCCCTGTTTGGGTCAAGATGTACACAGACTATTGAAAATTCTTTCATCACCTATTACAAATGTAAATACTATGAGGTAGGAAAGCCTATAGCTTAAAAGGAAAGGCACGCCATGGCTTCTCACCCTTAGCCCAGAGACCTTTCAGGGGATGATGTAATCCTGGACACAAACTCATTTTTAATGCAATGGAGGTCACACTACAAGCAGACTCTGAAGAAAGTTTACCTCATAGGCTGTGAGACATCTTCCCCTGTCTGAGCTTGGTTCTTAGTCAATGGTTTGATCACTGGGTCTTTGAAGTTTTATGTAAAACCTATCATTGGCCATGAGTAACAGCCTTTAAGATGTGTTTTAAAGCCAGGGACATGGTCCTTCCATTTTAGAATCACTCGGTTCTCCTTTTTAGTCAGTTTCATTATTTTTATATTTTATTCCTGGTAATTAAGAATAGAGTGAAAGCAAATGAGAATACCAATGTATCAAAATAACCTGACTAACCAAATCAATGAATCCATTGACTTTTATATCTATTCAAGGTCAACACATTCATACACTAAATATCTAGCTTGGGCTGCTAGATATTTAGATATTAGTAAAAGCCTTAAAGTATATAGAATTTAAACCCTGTAAACAGACCAAAGTTAAATAAAGACCAAGTATCCAAATAAAAAATATCTAAATACCCACGGGCTCAACCCTACACAAAGAACTGTCAGCAACTGGGGAAAACTGGGATCAGGAAAGGGGATCTTCCCTGGGGAAGAACACACCAATTGGTTGTTCAAAACCAAATGGTCAGCCCTAAAAAAATACACATGATTAACATTATAGGAACTCAACAGGTTATATTTGGGAATAGATGTATATTATACACACATGCACACACATATGCATGCAATAAGAATTGATGAAAAACAAGGGCATCAATTTGAAGGAAGGTTGGAATGTGTATATGGGAGGTTAGAGGAAGGAAAGGGAAGAGAAAATATAATTAAAACATAACTCAAAAATAAATAACAACAAAGAATAATAAGACTCAAACCAAAAAATTTAAGCATTCAAATAAGACACCTATACAACATTTAAAGTAGAATTGGCTTCCTCATTTTAATGATGTCAACAAAAGAAGATATCAGTAAAGTTGAGAGGATGAGAAGGAGTTATTTCTGAGCAAAGGCAAACGCAGGGAGCCAATGCATAAGCAACTGGCATTTACTCTTCAGCAAGGAAGTGTCGGGATATATGCCAGGCTCTCCACTGTCACTCCACTCTCACAGTCAGTACTGTATGAGCATTATGGGTGTTTTAATCTTTGTAGTGTTGTTACTATCTGGACAAGAAAGAGCAAAGAAATTCTAAAGGGTGTTTCTTGGGCCCTTTAGCAATCAGACTATGGAGATGATGGGCTGAAAGTAATTGGAATTTTCCCGAGGCTCACATGGAAAAGACTGATGCTTGGTGCCCCCAGAGATGCCTGTCTCCCAGGAATAAAGTGTATAGTTCTCACACCTTTTCAGACCCTTTTCTGGAAAGAGACTGTTCAAACAATGATGAGTCAGTGATCAATGACACCATAGGTAAACCAGAAATGCTTAGTCATATCTATCTCTTACTTTCTCTTCAAAACTAAACGTTATGTCAGGACCCCTAAGATGGATTTGTAGGATAACTGGTACTCTTTATTTGTTCTTTTCCCCCATGTTGCTACCCTGAATAAATCCCTTTTCTCTGATTCCCATTATTACTTGTCTCTTTAACTGGCTTCTTAAGGAAAGACATAATCACAATTTGTTCCAAATCTTGACCCCCAACAACTCCAGAAATCAGCAGAGTCCTATAACTTAAAAAAGTAACATGCAGATATTAAATGATGGAATTGGAATTCAAAAGGCTTTCATAAGAATGTCATCCCTGCTTCTCTGTGTCTCACGGCGCCTATTCCAATCCCCATGTTCTGATACTACATCGACTTATCAAAATAATAGCAATGGGTTCACTCCCAGGGCATAGGAGCTTCCCAACCATGAGATCTTTACCAGATCTACAGTATCAGGTATGCACTTCCTCCTGGGGAATGGAAATTAAATCCTACCAAAGAGCAGCTGGGTACCCCTATTACAACTGTACCACTACTGCACATACAAGCATATCTCACCACAGTTTTATTACTGCAGTTCATAGGTTTTGTAGCTTTACAAAACTGTTTTTAATAAATTTACCTCCCAGAAGTCTGCCTAACACCTTCCAGTACTATGAGAACTTGTCAACAGAGAGGAGGCTTCCTACTGAATATTACCATGGTGTCTTCATGTCTTGTCTACAAAGTATGTGGTGTCTTTAACAACAGGACCTTACCATCAAGTTCTACTACATACCAAGAGCACTGACAATAGCCTTTACTGTCTAGTGTGTCTCTGGGATACCTTTGACCAATAGCTTTAGAGGTATTATCTTTCCTAGACCTGCCACTGGGCTTTTTATTTGTCAATATATGTCCTCCAGAAGAAGCCCAATTCTCTGTGTATAATAACTCCAGTTAAACTCTTTTATGTGAAAAAAATATATGCATGAAACTTACAAAATAGTGTTTCCATATGGCTTTTTTTCAAATATCTTTATTGTTAGATATACTTCTCTCTACTCTCCACCCTTCCTTCCCTCTCATCAATTATGCCCTTCCTCTCTACTATTTGTCATTGCCCTTCAAACTGCCCTCTAAATCTGTATTTCTGTACTCATAGATTAATGCAGTTCTCAGACATCATCAGAGAAGTTTCTTTATGCAATGGATGGTGGTTAATGCAGAAAATTGTGGCTTGCCTAACTACAGAGCTTAAGTGTCTGTTGAGAGCTCAGCCACAAGAAGGGAATCTGTATCACCACCCATCCCCAGAGGCTCAGAGATCATTTGTGGAAGAGAGGGTAGAAAAATTGTAAGAGACAAAGGTCAGGAAGAATCAGAACAAAACTGTATCTTCTGGACATGACAGAACTATTACACTCATGAATCCACAGCAGCTGTGGCTGCCTGCACACGACCTGTACAAGGCCAATTGTGTCAACATTGCAGCTTGAGAGGAGAATGGGTCCCTGAGCCTCACACCTAGCATAGGAGCATTTGACAATTTATGGATTCTGGGGAAGGGAGAGTCAGTTTTCATTAAGGGTGTGCCCCTGGTAGGTCAAATGCATGGTCAAATGCTCTGATGGATAGTTCTATACCCATACACAAATTGGGTATGCTGGGTGATAAAAAATACAATGAATGAATGAATGAATGAATGAACGAACCAAAGTTAGGAAATGGAGCATGGATCTGTGATGAGTTGAGCTGACAAATGAGAGTGAATATGATCTGAGTACATTGGATTCATATAAGAAAAATGCTGAATTTTTAAAAACCTAACCTATCTAGGTTTTAAAAACCTAGATATCTCAGTGGCTGGTAATGCCTGTCACTAATGCCGTTTCATTACTGGGACCCACATGATGACAGGAGAGAACTGACTCCCAAAAGCTGTTCTCTGCCCTTGAGGAGCAACATATCCATATGTAAGTGTTTAGGCAGAGGGACCAAAATTACACAGAGTCATAATTATACCGACGAGCCTGAAATCCACCAGGCTAACCTCGAACACACAGACACTATTCTGCCTTCCGAGTTCCTCAGATTACAATGTGCACCACAACTCCTGGTTTGTAATTTTTTTTTTTTGTCTTGAGTAAAGAAACACTATCTGAACACATACTGCAAACATTCCTCTTTAATATTCAAAGCAGAGGCAGCAAAATTCTCATAGAGTGGACAAAAGCTAATGAGAACAGGCAAGATGTGTGTGAGGGGGTTGATGAGACACGAAATCCTCTAGTGAGTTCCCCAATTGCCCTGTAGGAGGTTACACCCACAGGCATCTGGTACATGTGGCTCTTTGCCTCCAATTTCCAGCCTTTGGCACTGCACAGGAGATGTTCCTGAGTTTCTCCTAGAACCCCTTACTCTTTGATAATGCCTTTACAGATAGCAGCTATGGAAGGGCAGGGGAGGAAAAGGAAACCTCCAGAAGAGGATCTGCACTGCAACTCATATCAAGACAGCTACAGTAAAGGCGTGTTTTCATGTTGGTTACTAGATAGTCCCTGAAAGAAAGATAGCTAAGTCTCCAAGATGCATATCTACCAATACGCTAAGAAAATTAGGAATAAAAGAAATTCACAGCACGTGTACAAAAGAATGGCTTTCCTTGGTTTTTGCAGCTATCTGATAAATTATGGGCTCATGGAGAATGATAGAAACAAACTTGAAGAAAAAGAAGTGTAGGGATAAAGTAACTTATTTTAGGTAAAGTTTCCAGGAATGATAATTCTATCAAGACTTATCTTATGTATATACATGTGTGTGTGTGTGTGTGTGTGTGTGTGTGTATAATTGTGTAATATTACGAGTTGTTGTCTGGTTTAACAAAATCACTTTTCTTCTGCTTTATTTTTGTTATTGTTTTAATTTTAGTATTTTCATATTTTTGAACAATGATTGCGTATTACTTTACATGGAAAAAAAGAAACAAATTTCAGTTAGAAAAATAGGGAAAATTTATTCTTTCAGGTATTCATCTTGAAAATACTCCCAGGGGACTTTGTGATATATGCACCACACAGTATTGCTTTTCAGATTATCTCTGACAGAGGTTGAGTTATTTTTAGTCAATAAATTTCATCTTGGGAAAGAATTTCCCTTAGGGCCTCTTGGCAGGAGCCTCGAATGCTTCTCACTTTTCCATGGGAGGGTTCGGGGAGGGGCTCGTCCTCATTTGTTCCCATCCATCAATTTCTCACTTTTGACAGAGACACCCTGGGACAAGAATTCAGCTGTTTCCAATCCAAGCTGCCCCAAGCCATCTAACTTGGCTCCTTCTAAATCACAGAAAAATCTCTGACAAAAATTCAAGAATCCAAGCTAAGGGGCAGAGGAATTGCCCAGATGGAAAGGCAACGGCCAATACATCAATTGCATTTTTTTAACCCTTATTTTCAGAATACTTTTAGATTTATAGAAAATGCCTACGCAACTACAGAGAGTCCCATGGGGCGTATATCTAGTTTCCTTCTTGCTCTTCATGCCTTAAATTATACAGGTGCATTTGTCATAATGAATAAGCCAGCATCAATACATCAACTGTCGACTAAAGGCCTTGCCGTAGCAATGTTTACTTGGTTGTCCCTTAATGCCCTTTTCCTTTGCAAGAGTGGATCTAGAGACCACAGTCCATCTACTCATCTTGTCTTCCTAGGCTCTGCTAGACTAGGACAACATTCTAACCTATCTAAGGCTAAAAGGGCTAAAGGCAAGTTGCTTATTGTTGGTGCTGGTATTACACTTTCCAAACCTGTTCATCAGTAAATGTTTCCAGGAAGATATCTGAATGCCTAATGCCAATATGGTAAGGAAATTAGTAAAGAAAGAAAATGCATGACACCTGCAAAGAATAGTGACTGCCTGTTTATCTTGTATCCATCTGATAAATTATAGGAATATGGAATAGGTTTAAAAATAAAAGCATATTTACTTGAATCAGGTCAATATCCACTAATTTTAAATTCACGAACAGGCTCCACTCCACCAAAAAAAAAAAAAAAAAAAAAAAGGTGACACCAGCCAAATGGTCTGCCATGGGTGTTGCATGGGTAATATCAGTAAATGATCAGTCCTCTGCATCCAGCCCTGGGGGTGCTGTGGGTGGGGCCCAATGTAGCAGCTCTTACTTTTTCAAATCAGAGATGATTCATGTGCAAAGAAAGAGTTGCAAGCCACTCGAGAAGAGAATAAAGCAAACTCAGTCTTAAAGATCATTGTAATTAGGGGGTGGAGATTACGTTTATGACCTTAAAAAGACATAGATCATAGACTGTGAGATATAAAAGGTATATTGTTTGCTTCTAGTCACCATTTGAGAAGCCTTTGGGTTAAACTCTTGAATGTTTCTTTATTGGTGCAGATGATAATAGATATAATAGATATATAAGCATGCTGAGACTTAAATAAGTTGATGTTCTATCTAGATTCACTGGAGCAGAGAGGAGCTGATAAATGTACTTTGGTTTGCAGGACACTTTTCTAATATTCATAAAGCTGGGTTGCCCCTCGAGTACCAAATAAATCAGATGTAGCATTACACACCTGTGATCCCAGCATTTTAGAAATAGAGGTGGAAAGAGCAGAACTCCAAAGTCACCCTCAGCAAAACAGCTAGTGAATTTGAAGCTCCTCTTTGATATGTAAAACCCTATCTCTAGCTGGCCTGATAAAGCATTCGCTTTAATTCCATCTCACGACTCTCATATGCTAAGTAGGAACTGTTCCTCTGACTGCATTCTTCATCTCTCTCTCTAACATGAGATTTTCATCTCTGGAACAATCACTTATATCCTGTGATTGTAGGCAAATGCAATGCTGTCCTTTCACAAAAAGCATCTTATCACAAAAGGCATCTCCTCTGAAAACCCTTTTATGTGTCTCACGGGGGTTTCCTTAGCATCAAGCTCATATCTGCGTGTAAGTCTTATTTTAGAAATTGAATGTCTTGTTTCACATTCCCATGTGTCAGAGAGACCTTGAAAAGCCTGGATATGGTTGCATTTACATCAAGACATCCACTGTACTGTCTATTGGAGTTTCTCAGAGATGCTGTAACAAAGCAGAGGTGGCCCTCACCTATGATGTAAGCCAATTCTGCTATTGGATGGTTCTTTGAATTTGACCCTTTTAAACAACAAATGATATGCAGAATGGTATTCTTGATGCTTAGCAAAAGAAAGAGGTATAGCATTAATCAGCCAGAGTGTCACATAGCAAACAACTGATATTCTCCTGCACTAAGTTGCTAAACTAGTTGTGTCTAGTAGGTTAGATACATTATATGTGTTTCTTCCTAATAGGTGTTGGACTCTCAACAGGTTCAAAGACGTTATGTTAGTTGCTTTCGTTGTTACTTTGACAAAACACCTGCTCAAAATAATTTAAGAGAAACAGGATTCACCTCACAGTTTGATGATGGACTCCACTGTGGCAGGAAGTCTTGAGGGCCCTGGTCACATTGTGTCTGCTGCCAGGAAGCAACTAGCTAATACTAACACTTAGCAAGCCTTTAAATGCCCTGCCCCAGCCCATGTGGTACCAAACAGACTTAAGAGTATGTCTTCTTACCTCCATTAATCTAGTCTAGAAAATCCTCCAAAGACATGGCCAGGGGTTTGTCTCTTAGTTGATTCTAGATGCCTTCAGTTCACTATTAACTGACACAGCACCACAGTTCAACTTTCGAGCCGTCTAGAACATTTGGATTGAAGTCGCTGTGTAAGTTCAGTACATGCCCTTAAATGAACATGCTTGTGGCAATCTATTCAGTGCACACCTACGGGTGGGATTGCAAGGTTTTTGATTGCAAGTCAGTTTGAATTGGTTTTGCTGAAGAGGTTTTCAAAGTGGCTTCTGCACATTGAACCTTGGTACAGTGTTCTTTCCCATTAGGCATTCTGATGTAGGACTATGTGTGATTGTAACCTATGCTTCCCTAATGCTAAATAGATTTAAGCCCCTCTATAGATCTGTCACTGACGTGTGAATCTTTCTTGTGAACTGCTTATTTAGCTCCTCTGTTCATTCCTTCCTCCACCCACATTTGTGGGGGATATCTGTATGGCAAACTAAATGGCTAGAAATAACAGAAATGCTATCTCGTGGTTCCAGAGACCAGGAGTCTAAAGTCATGTGTCGGCAGGACCGTGATTCATCGCATTCCCTAACATACTAATAAAGAATGGAGAGACCAAAGTTAAGTTGGTAAAATCTACATTCCAGGTGAGCAGGCACAGAATACAGGTGGTAGGCTGTGCTTCTGTAACTACAAGCTTTCCAATCCTGCGGTTTCCTGCTACCCACAAAATTCCTCCATTTAAATACATGATTAAATAACGCCATGCTAAATCTCACAGTAATTCCCTTCCAGGCCTTGTATTTGTATCCAATTATGGAAAACCCAAGCCAGAGCCTCAAAAGCCAAATTTTGTAACCACTTTCCCATCCTTCTGAGTTAGTTGCTACATTGAGCATACTAACTAGATGAGTCTCCATTCAGCTATATAATGTTAACAAGGGGAGGGCAAAACAGTTCATTTTACAAATATCCAAATTACAGGAGAGGAGAAACTAGCAATGCTGGAGACAGGGTGGCGCTTTCCTCCACTGGTCCCTCCTTAAGGTTTTGATGTAGGTCATTGCTTTTCACCATCCCACTTTTTCTCCTCATAATGGAGCAAATTGCAAGCAAGCAATGTGAATGGTGGGGATGGGAGGGAGGGAAGGCAATCTATGCTTTGGAGGATGGAGGGATGCTTCCGCAGTTAAGAGCACTGGCTGCTCTTGCAGGGGTCTGATTTCAATTCCAAGTGCCCTCATGGCAGCTCACAACTTATAACTTACATGTCTGCAACTCCAGTTTCAGGGAATCTTCTGGCCTCTATAGGTAACAGATACGCATGAGGCATAGGTGTAAATGAAGTCAAACGTGTATTCATGTAAAATTATAAAATATATGTATTAAGGTCTAAAACCCTAAGCTTTCCAGATTCTGACTTACACAATCACTTTCCATTATCGCATTTCAAATTCTGAGGGAGGCAATAGTGATCACTGCATTGTTACAGCTAACATGCATTTCCTCGGTGATTCCTGATGGGTCTCATACACACACACACTCATATTCAACCATACACTCACACACACATGCACACACATTCACACATACACTCACACACTCACACATTCACATGCAGGCATACCATACACATACACACACACACACTCACTCATATTCATACATATACTCACATACTCTCATACACACTCACACACCCATACACACATACCACATACACATTCACACATACACTCACACACTTGCACATTCATACACACATGAGATACATACACACATACACACACAAACCCACATATACACATGCTCACACACTCCTTCAAAGTCAGGAAGTGTGACCCAGTCAAGGCATTCTGCTCACTAGCCACTCACTTCACAGGCATGTGAAGCTAAATTCTATTACCTGCTTGCAGCCCAGGGAAACATGAGAGGGAATGAGAAGGGGCTCTACCATCAACATTAAAGAAATGACTGCAACCACAGGCAACGTCACGCATATTTACCTGTACTTTCAAAGGCAGCAAAGTGTGACATCTCGAGAAATGGCTGTCACTTTTCTGCAGAGCCTGAGAAGTGCATGCAGATGCAGGATGAGAAGTGACACTCCAGTGTGGGTAAAGAAAACAAAATTCCAGGGCACTCTTTCCAAACAATGTTAAATCACGTTAT
The DNA here is from genome assembly GCF_978045245.1 of Mus caroli. NCBI lineage: Eukaryota > Metazoa > Chordata > Mammalia > Rodentia > Muridae > Mus > Mus caroli. The sequence goes on along the minus strand of NW_028227263.1, from coordinate 74,101,375 downwards.
AGCTTTGAGGGCAGAGGAGGTTTTGCTACTGGCCAAGCACACCAGGTAAAAAGAGGATCACTGCTAGATTTAACACATTTACCATAGCTGGGTATGGTGGTGCACTTGCAGTCTCTGCGCTTGGGAGGCTGCAGCAGGAGAATTGCTACATATTTAGATCCTGTCTCCAAACCTAGCTTGCTAGCTAGTTAACTAACTAATTAACTAGAGCCTTTTAGGAGGAGTTAACGCTTGCAATGTCATCATTGGAAATTAAACCATTTGTTTGTCAGTCCCCGAGCAAATGTCACTTCTACCATGAAGTGCTGTTTGTTTGATCGTTTAGTTAAATTCACCTTTTACAGACATGAAAAGCAGAGCACAGAGAACTGGATCACCTTTTACCAAATGGCCAAAGTAGTGGCGTGACTGGTTCACAGCCCACACTGATGCCGATAGGGTCTGAATACTGATATTCTTGTGTTCTCAAGTTTTACACATAATAAACCAGCCCATGGCTCAAGGAGAAGAACAGGATGCCACAGCCAACAGTGCTGTTCAGATGGGTACTAGGTGGCTACACAGCAGTGATAACTCCAAAATCATATTGAACACAGAGTCTTGGATAATGATGTATCCCGATGCTTCTCTCTGAGATAGATGAACCCTTTGCTCTCTTATTCTTCTAGCCTTTGGCTTTAAGCTGTGTCTAGCTGGAAGTTTTTTGTGTTGTTTACAGTGCTGAGGATTCAAGGCAAGCTACTGTGAGAGTGAGAACACACCCACTGAGCAGTATCCCTATCCTTCTTTTCATGTTCTTTCATTATTTTCAAGGACTCATTAAGAGACCTAGGCTGACTTTGAACTCACGATGTGAACCAGAAAGGCCTTGAATATGTGAACTCTCTGTGTCAGCCTTCTGAATAACTGGGATTACGGGTCACAACCAGTGTTCCTCCTTTTCATTTGCCAGCGGGCATCTGAAACTCTGACCTCCTGGGAGTTAAAGATGTTTCTCAGCCAGCTGCTCAGTGAGCCTTGTTTCTGAGAATCAAATAACCCAGCACAGTAGTCCACCATCAAAACGTGATTCTCGTAGAAGATTCAAGCTATAGACTTAGGACAGTTCGTCCCATCAGCAGCCCCACCCACACTTTTGCTCCATGCATATTTTTTATCTTTAATTTTATTTCCATTTTGCCACTAACACTTGCTTTCTCTTTTAATGCCAGATACCCTGAATTTATTAGATTTTAATGGAAAAGCCATGTATTCAATATCATTAATCTGAGCCCATTTGTCTAGATGTATGAGGTTAAGCCACCTCTTAATTAGATTTTTACTGTGAGGCACCCCAATCACTGATTTGTCCCTTAATTATAACTGAGTTTTCATTTGCCATTTGTCACTCTTAGCTCTGTCTCTTACTGTGTTAACTTGAAGTCTTTTTTTTTTTTTTTTTTTGATTCTTTTTATCCTACATGACTCTGAGATGTCTCTTTCTTTCCTACTGGTAAACTGTCCATTTATTTTGGTTAATCTTTTTCTTACAACTTGCCAAATACAGTGATAGCTCCCATCACATAGGCCTGTTCCTAGCACTTCTCCTCTAATCACAAAGTCATTGTTATTTGGTTTGAACTCAGCCTTCTAAGGGCACCAGCTTGACCATTCTCCATCCTGCCACTCACTGTACTTTGAGCTTCAGATACAGCCCTTGCCAACAGGCAGTGTCACAACTGTTAGATTTCTACCAGAGAGTCTCATCTAGGTACCAATTGCTCTCTCATACAGAACTCAGGAACCACCCTTACTTGTTAGAATTTAAACCTGGAAATGCCTTCAAATCTCAGATGTTCTCAGTTCACTCACCCAAAGCAAGCCTCATGACTACACCCAAATTCAAAAGAAACCACACACTTACAGACACTTAATCTTTGACAAAGACGCCAAAAATATGCAATGGAAAAAAGAAAGCATCTTCAATAAGTAGTGCTGGTCTAATTGGCTGTCTGTATGTAGAAATATGAAAATAGACCCATATTTTGTCACCTTGTACAAAGCTCAAGTCCAAGTGGTTCAAGGACCTCAACATAAAACAAGATACACTGAATCTAATTGAAGAAAAAGTGGGAAAGAGCTTTGAACTCATTGACACAAGGAAATTTCCTAAAACGAATTCCAATGGCTTATGCTCTAAGAACAACAATTGATAAATGAAACTGGAAAGCTTCTGTAAGGCAAAGGACATAGTCAATAAGACAAATCGGCAACCTACAGATTGGGAAAAAATCTTCACTAACTCCACATCTGATAGAGGGCTAATATCCAAAATATATAAAGAACTCAAGAACTTAATCACCAAAAAATCTAAACAACCCAATCAAAAAAATGGGGTATAGAACTAAACCAAGAATTCACAACTGAGGAATCTCAAATGACTGAGAAGCACTTAAAGAAATGTTCAAAGTCCTTAGTGGTCAAAGAAATACAAATCAAAACAACCCTGAGATTCCACCACACACCAGTAAGAATGGCTAAGATCAAAACCTCAGGTGACAACACATGTTGGAGATGATGTGGAGAAAGAGGAACACTCCTCCATTGATGGTGGGATTGCAAACCGGTACAACCACTCCTGAAATCAATCTGGAGGTTCCTCAGAAAGTTGGAAATAGATCTACCTGAAGACCCAGCAATAACACTCTTAGGAATATACCCAAAAGATGTCCCACCATGCCACAGGGACAAGTGTTCCACTATGTTCAAAGCTGCCTTATTTGTGATAGCCAGAAGCTGGAAACAACCCAGATGTCCCACGACAGAAGAATGGATACAGAAAATGTGACTTATTTACACAATGGAATATTACTCAAGTATTAAGAATGAGGACATCCTGAGTTTTGCAGGCAAATAGATGGAACTAGAAAATATCATCCTGAATGAGGTAACTCAGACCCAAAAGGACATGCATGGTATGTACTCACTAGTAAGTGGATATTAGCCAAAACAAAAAACAAAATAGTACAGAATACCCAGGATACAATCCAGAGAACTCAAACAGGTCAACAAGCTGAAGTGCCCAAGTGAGGACATCTCAGTCCCACTTGGGAAAAAGATGAAAACAATCACAAGTGGGGAAGGAGAGAGAGAGGGAGGGAGGGAGGGAGGGAAAGAACTGAAATGGAAGGTGGATGGGTGGGGGCAGACAGGGGGAAAGGGGAACCTGATCTGGTATTGGGTGGGGGAAAAGAACTGAAGCCCTGAAGGCCAACAGAAAGAATGGTAACAGGCAACCTCTGGGGATAGGAGGTTGGGGGAAGCCTCTAGAATGCACCAGTAACCTGAGAGGTGAGAGACTCTCAGGACTCAAAGGGAGAAACATTAGATGAAATGTAGGACAGTAGGGAGAGGGAACTTATAGAGCCCACCTCCAGCAGGAAAACAGGACATCATGTAAGGGATGGGGTTGCCATTCCACAGTCACAACTCTGACCCATAATTGTTCCTGTCTGAAAGAATTACAGGGATGGAAATGAAGAGAAGCCTGAGGAAAAGAAGGTCCAGACCCAGGCCCAAAGTGGAATCCAGCTCAAGGGATGGTCCCAAGGCCTGACACTATTACTGAGGCTATGGAACACTCACAAAAAGGGACCAAGCATGACTGTGCTCCAGAAGACCCAACAAGCAGCTGAAAGAATCAGATCCAGATATTTGCACCTAACCAAAAGCTGCTGAGCCCTGTTGTTGATTTAGGGAAGGCTGAAAGAAGCTGAGGAGAAGGGCAATCCTGTAGGAGGACCAGCAGTCTCAATTATTCTGGAACCCCAAGATCTCTCAAATATTGGATCACCAAATAGGCAGCATACACCAGCTGATATGAGGCCCCCAACACACATACAGTAGAGGACTTCCAGGTCTGTGCTCATTCGGAGATGATGCACCTAACCCTCAAGAGAATGGAGGCCACAGGGAGTTTAGAGGTCATGTGGGGTGCTGGGTGGGGACATCCACGTGGAGACAGGTTGTGGGGTGGGATGTGGAACAGCCAAAGAGTGGATGGGGTGGGGCAATAAAATTTGGAGTGTAAAAAGTAAATTAATTAATTAAAGAATAAAAATAAGAAATGGAACAAAGTATTAGCCTCTGTGTGTTTGAGGAGACTCAGAAATAATTTGGGTAACAGTAATGCCTATAAGACATTGGATAGGGCAAACCAGTCTGCCTCATTCTGTTGTTCTATATATCTACCTAAGCTATAATATATTATTCTAACTACTGAAGATCTCCTGAGCTGAAACAGACCTAAAGGAAGCTAACACATGTTCTTCAAATTCATCTTCTCTGTTGTTTCATTTTCATGTAACTTTTTTGACTCAACTACCCAGTTTCTGTATGACAAAGCAATCTGTTGGGATTTTGATAAAATCTATAGTAACTCTTTAGATCATGTCAGAGAAAAAATACTATCTCCAAAATACTGACTTTTTAACTGCATCATGATATAATATTCCTCTATTTCATTGATTTTCTCTAATTTAAAAATGTTTTTCCTTATAAAGAACATATATATTCAATAGACTCATGCTTATCTGATATTTTGGATGCTGTGACAAATTATGCTATAAAAAAATCAAAGAGCATGTTTTTGTTAATAGTTTACAATTATTATTTTCAAAATAGAATTGGTTTTTGTACCTCCAAACTACATCTATACATTTTGGAAATTCTCCCTAGTAATTCAGATCATATTAGACTTGTTGAATTGTCTGTACACCCCAAGCATATCATATAAAAGTGAGTGCTATCACTTCAAGTTCAATAGCCTTTGTCTCATTTCCACCATTATCAAGTTGATTGGGGTCCCTGGTAGCTGAAAAATGTATTCACAAGGGCCATGTCTCTCTTGCTCAGCTTGGGACAAAGGCCTTTAATATTTCAACATTGTATATTGGTAATATTTGCAGACACTTTTAAAGAGATTAAAAGTCATCTTTTCTATTTTTACTCCATTCGAGTTCTTATTATAAACTAAATGTTAAATTTTATAAAATAATTTCAGCTATGTATAGATATTAAGATGGTTATATGGTTTATGGTTTTTCCCTCCCCAGTTATGTAACAGGTTACATTAATTTAAAATGTGAAGCCAACCTTGATAACCTAAAATTAAGTAAATGTGGCTTTCATATACTATTCTTTTTATGTATTTCTAAATTTGTCTAAATTACCCATTAACTTGCAAGAGATGAAACTATAATATTTCCTCTCTTTTTATTGCAATTCTTGTAGACTAGTAGATTCTCAGTAGAATATGATGTATACAATTTGAACTATATGATATTTAAGTAACCCTTATTAAATAAGGTAGGAAAAATCATCCCTTTTCTTTTTTCCACAAAAATTTGTACCGTGCTGATGCAAGCTCACTAATAAATGTTTGGAGCCTGGTTTTAAACCCTAGCAAAACTCTCTGGTTTGTAATTCTTTTCCTAGGATGATTTGAATAAATCGATTCAATTTCTTTAGTAGATATTACATTATGCAAATGTTCACTTTAGAAGTTTACCCATTAAATGAACAGATTCAAATATATTGGGATATAGATTACATTTCCTAACACAGTTTATTTTTCTTCTAATGCTCTTTTTTAGTACTGTTATATCTGAGCAGTGATAAGCAGAATCAATCCCTGTATTTATTGTTTGTGTCTCATCTTCTTGTTTCTCTTGGTTGCTCCATTATGGAAATTTTGGCTGTGATAATCTTATGGCAAGCACTATTGTTTACATTTGTTGAGCCTTCTGCTATATGTTCATTTTTAACTTTATTCCTATATGATTTCATTCCTTTGTAAAAATTTAGTTTTTGTAAGTTTTTCTACATCATTGAGAGAGATGCTTGAATAGCTGATTTCAGGCTTGTAAAAATACTTTTGAAATAATGGCTGCATGTGTCCCTCATTGAAAAGATGTCTGCATCCATCTTTTTTTTTTCTCTTGTATCATTTACTTCAAAATGTTTTCTAGTACTCTGTGTTGTGCTTAGAATGTAAAATGAATCCCACAGGCTTGTGTGTTTGAAGAGCTTATGCCTACTGTTTTAGAAAGTTGTAGAATCTTTAGGAAGTGGGATCTACCGAGAGGAAATAGCTTTTATGAGAGCTAGGGTCTAACTTTTGAGCTATAGCCTGAGTACTCTGCTTCCTGAGTACCAACGTCGTAGCCATTGCTATAGCTTGCCATACATGTCTAGCACCATGCCTAACCCACCGTCATGGGCTACATCTTCAAACCATGAGCCCAAATGAACTCTTCCTTCCTAAATTTGTTTACATCAGGAGTTCCAGTGTATTAGCAAAGAAAGAAAAAGTAATGGATTCAATGTAATTTCCACTTTGATCCATGAATGTTGTGAAGGATTTTTTAAATTATTTTTACTGTTTTAATGTAAAAATAATTTTGAGAATTTTATACATATGTACTATACTCACACCATTTCTCCTCTTCCCTCTCTCCCTCCAAGTCCTTCTAAGCTCTGTCTCTAGGATTAGAGACCTCTTATTCTTTAATTATTGTTGCACACAAACACACACACACACACACACACACACACAGCCGTCTGAGTACATGTAGTATTGCTCATAGGTGTATCTGTTTAGGGATCATTGATTGGAAGTAGATAACCTATGAGGAAGGGAGCTTGTCCCTGGAGAAGAATTATTCTTGCTCTCTCAGCAGCCATAAATTTCTTACTGTTCTTTATCTAGGTAACCCCACCATTGTTAACATATCAACTTTCTATTGTCATTGTATAGGTTTTAGTAAACCACATTTTCGAGATCCCATGGATTCCCTTTTATATAGTGAAGACACAATCTCACAGTAGACTTCCTGGTTCCCTAACTCTTAAAATATTTTTTCCTCATCTACTGTGAGGTTCCCCAGGCCTTAGTTGTAGAGGCTGAGTTGTAGATCTCGTGACTGTGTTGGGCATTGCACAGTCAGTTGCTCTCTGGAGTTTGTTGAGTTTCTGTAATGTTTCCCATCTGCTACAAAAAGAAGCTTTTTTTTTTTTTTTTTTTTTTTGATGAGGGATTAGAGCTACATTCATCTGTGGGGATACAAATAAGTGCCTTGACTCAATTTAGAAATCATATAGCTTTAGCAAAATGGCAATAATAGGGTCTCCTCGAGAATCTATGCCCCCATCAACCATGAGTAGTTGTCTAGGTTTTTATTACCAGACATGACTTCTTTCATATTTAGTGGACCTTAAGTCCACTAGACAGATGTTGGTTGTTGCTAAGATGGGTACCACTATTGCATCTGGGAATATCTTACTCTGCTGGTCATTGCTGTGATTTACAGGCTATCCACTTGGGTAAGACCACTGATCTGATCTTATTTCAATAGCTTGCAAAACACCTTTGGGTATCATGAGAACTGGTCCTCACAGAGACAATTTCCTGATCAGTTCCAGCTCGGTTTCTCCAAGTCCTCTCTGTGGTGACTTCAGCAATAAGGACTTACTTCAAGTTCTGGAAGGCCACCAAGAACAATGGCAATGCCCTCCATTGTTTGGGAAGTATCTCGGGCTACTTCCTTGACTGAAAGTTCAAGTGAGATTTCCCATGCCTGTCACTGGAGTATTTGTCAGTCTGTGGCTCTTGGGGGAGCACTATCACCCCAAGAGGCATAACTTTATTCAAATATAGTTTAATATAAAGCTAAAATAATTTGGTTCTCTGTATTAAAAAAAAAACTTAATCCTATTTGTCTCTCCTGTTCCTCTCTCTCTCCAATATTGCCCTATCTCCCTACTTCTCAGTTAAATATTCATCCCAGTTTTCCAATTTATTATGTTATACTACTTGTGTCTTACAAGTGCTGATTTTTAATTTAATACAGATTTTTTTTTTGCCTACTATAGATTAGTTTCATGGTGTGAAGAAAAACTTCTGTGAGTAACTCAGTTATTTGTCCTTGTGACTTGCATTATGTTTCAACACTTTGGTCTTCATTCACAGTTGCTTTTCTGAGTTTATTATTTACTATTAATAAATAGTCCTGCTGCTCTAGAAAGTGCTATTTGTTTGTGACTATTTGCTGCAGTGCTTTATGTGTGTAAATTAGATTGGGTTTAATAACCATGTATGTGTGTATTCCTTACCCTTAATGACTGTCTTCTGTTCTAATAGCTACTGAGGGAACCATGACTATCTCCTAACATTATAACAGTGGTTTTATTCTTCTGTTTTCCTTATGATGACATTTTGAATCTGTGTGGATAAGACCATAAACACTTAGAATATTCTGACTTCTTGTTAAGCAAGATATTCTATTATGAGGAGAGAACACTGGTCTTTAAGCAAACTCATTACATTAAAATGCATGGTCTGAACTACTGAAATCGTTCTCTTTCCATTTGAATTTGCATTAACTGATTTTTTTATCTTTTTATTTTTCAAATTCATAAATGAAATGAGCCCTGTGTCTCTTAAAATCACCAAGCAGTTATTTTTAATCTAGCCTAATGTTTTGCTTTTTTAAATTAAATGTTTGATCATTTTTCAATGAAAAATAGTAATTGGTTTTGCAGTTATTTACTCTTACACTTTTATTTCTCAATTCATCTATAGCACAATTTCTTATGCTCTGCTCTCAAGTAAGTGGCTTTTCTTATACTACCCTCTACGATCTCACTAGTTTTATAGAATTTTAAACCATTTTTAGTAGTTATAAACTAGTATTTACCAGGTTTAAACTATTATTCCCTATTGAATGTAGTATTTTATCAATTAACATTAGAAATTTTATTTTTATAATTCAAAAATGCTGCAGCAGTAACCCTATATTTCACTTTGACTTGTGTGTTGTGTAAATTTTTTCATACTTAGCCTTCACAAAACATATTTGCCATCCTGAGGCTGATCTTCTATTAAAATGTAATTATATTCTTTCGCTTTTTATTCACGGCTGCTTTTCTGAGTTTCTCTATGATATTGTCTTCTTCCTTCTGAAAAGCTCCCTCATCACCTTCTTCAGTGATTACAAGTATTTTTCCTTCGCTGTTGCACAAGCTGACACCTACCCCTTGCCCAGATCAGCCTTCTGTCAGGTTCCGGAGACACTGACAGCATTCCATCTTAAGGGTTCATTATAGTCTTTTCAGACAAAGGGTATCTTTTTAAGCATAAAAAAAAGGCACTCACTCAGCATTCCTGCAAAATATCTCCAAGGTGCTGCACTCATTAATTCTCTGCCAACTTTCTCTCATGCAATTTGAAATAATATTAGGTAAATGTTATTACACTTTTATACCCTGCCCTTGAATTGATCCTTTTAGCATTATAAAATATCTTCAGCAATACTTCTTGCTTTTTACTTTACTTGAATGATATTTATTCAACAACACCAGAATTTTAATCAGCATTTGCCATTTCATTTTTAAAAATTTCAGCCTTTATTTATGTCTACGTTTTAGTTATGTTTTGTGGGGGAGGGGGGGCTGAGTGTGTAGCTCAGCAGAGGGAGTATTCTTCTCATGTGTAAAGCCCTAGGTTTAATCTTCAGTGCCATGTGTGTGCATACACACACACAACGCACACACACAGAGAGAGAGAGAGAGAGAGAGACAGAGACAGAGACAGAGACAGAGACAGAGACAGAGACAGAGACAGAGACAGAGACAGAGACAGAGAAAGAGAGAACAAATTTTGCTTCTTACAAACAGTTGGGTCTATTGAACTGCTGTGCTTCCTGGTCCTTTATGCTGTATTAATCTGTTTATTCTCCTCAGATTCCATCATCCTACCAAAATCTAAAGTGTTGCGGGAAATATTAAAAAAAAAAAATGAACGCTCCAACTCTCCACACTCCTGCTTCTCTCAACCCACCAACAGGGCTCCAGCTGGGTGAATTCAAATGGGCGGTCTCTCTGCCCACCAACTCCCTGGCGCAACCCCAGTACCTCTTGCTACCATGAAACGCAACAACACCTCATGCACCCCATGGTCAGCCATCTCAACACCTAATTACCCAGTACAATCAAATCTCCTAAAACTTATGATTATGGTTAACCAATCAGATTTATGTATCAGTGATAATCACAATTTACTGGCTACCAATACGATAATTTCAGAGCCGATTGATAATGATATAAGCTTTATTCCAAATTTTCTAACCTTATGAAATCAACACATCAGCTTCCATTCTTCTTTATCCCTCTCTCCTGAGACACTCTCTGTCTCTGCCCTCTTAGCTCCGCCTCCCTTTTCCCAGTCAAATCAGAGGCCTCCTCTGTACTAATGTAACTGGACAGAAAAAAATCCTGCAACATTAAAGTTCATTCTTTTAAACAGCTTTGAAAAATGTTTAGCTGTTTGTAATCTTTCTGCAGATGGACGTTTCCTCCCCTCATTTCCTACCTCGGCCTGCAACTTTTAATAAAAGTCTATCTATCTTCTGACACCGGTCTTTGTAGCTAGGAACACCTCCTTCCGGTGTTTCACCTAGTCAGCGTTTCCGACAGCATTCTAGGTAGTCTCATGAGCATCAGCTTCTAGGTTTCTAATCATGACCATCAGTATTTAAATCTGTTTCCAGTTTTATCTTTATTTTCATATATGGAGGCTCCAGGTTATTGTTCTGAAATGTACTGTGATTTTATTGCCACTTTCTATGTTTTCATGTATTTAAACGTGGAATACCATTTTCTAATTTTGTATAGTGATTTGCAAATCCTTATGCTGTTATTTATGAAGCATATAGCTTCAGGGTGGCATATTTATTTGTACATGCTGTGCGTTCTTGTTCATTCATCTCAGACCTTCCCTGTGGTAAAACCTTCAGGCATAGGCATAGAGTGAACCTGTCTTTCTTCAAACAATAATTTGAAATGGTGGGGTTTTTTCCCCAATGTATACAACAAGTCAGCCAAAATTCCATGGGAGAGCTAGGGTCTGGTTTTAAAGCACAAGGAAAAAAATTGTTGGCATTTTTTTCCCTCTCTCCATCTGTGAACAAGGTCAAGACATTTAAATCACATGGATACAGCCCAGCCCCTCCTTCTCTTCCTCCTCCTTCTCCTCCCCCTTGTTGCCCTCCTCTTGCTTCTTTTCCCCTTTCTCTTTCTTCTCCTTCTTCTCTTCATCCCTCTCTTTCTTCATCTTTCCACTAACGTAGAAGTTGGTAGCTTAATTTAATCCTCATATCTCCTATTGGTTTCCTCATAGCAAATACACAGTAGGATTTATCTGTAACATGTTTTTGTTGAATTATAAAGTTAGGTGTTTGGTGGCCGGTATTTGGCAATGGTCTCCCCTGGATACAGAAACCAAATGCGTAGGATTGTGAAGCAGTTGTCTTATTCTGGTGAGGACAGAAACCACTTACAAACATGGTCTAGATCCATTCCTTCTCTAACATAGTCAGTGTTAGCATTCTTTTATTGCCTTGTCTTTCTCATTACTTTACCATGTTATTTCTAGAAGAAGAAAACTCTCTCAACTCAAGACTCCTGTGTGGCTACCTTGAGCAGAAAAGAAACCTACAGATGAGCAAAACACAGGATGCCCAGTAAATTGGTTATTCAATAAATGACTGTGATTGCAAGCTGGTACAACCACTCTGGAAATCAGTTTGGTAGTTCCTCAGAAAATTGGACATAGTACTACTGGAAGATCCAGCAATACCTCCCCTGGGCATATACCCAGAAGATGTTCCAACTCGTAATAAGGACACATGCTCCGCTATGTTCATAGCAGCCTTATTTATAATAGCCAGAAGCTGGAAAGAACCCAAATGTTCCTCAACAGAAGAATGGATACAGAAAATGTGGTACATTTACACAATGGAGTACTACTCAGCTATTAAAAACAATGAATTCATGAAATTCTTAGACAAATGGATGGATCTGGAGGTTATCATCCTGAGTGAGGTAACCCAATCACAAAAGAACACACATGATATGCACTCACTGATAAGTGGATATTAGCCAAGAATACTCAATACTTAGAATACTCAAGATACAATTTGTAAAACTCAAGAAGGAAGACCACAGTGTGGATACTTCATTCCTTCTTAGAATGGGGAACAAAATACCCATGGAAGGAGTTACAGAGTCAAATTTCAGAGCAGACCCTGAAGGAATGACCATCAAGAGACTGCCCCACTTGGGGAATCTATCCTATAAGCAACCACCAAACCCAGACACTAGGCAGATGCCAACAAGAACCTGCTGACAGGAGCCTGATATACCTGTCTCCTGTGAGGCTCTACCAGTGCCTGGCAAATACAGAAATGGATGCTCACAGCCATCCATTGAATGGAGCACATGGTCCCCAATGAAGGAGCCAGAGAAATACCCAGGGAGCTGAAGGGGACTAAAGCTCCATTGAAGGAACATGAATATGAACTAACCAGTACCCCCAGAGCTCCTTGGGATTATACCACCAATCAAAGAAAACACATGGTGGAACATGTGGCTCTAGTTATATATGTAGCAGAGGATGGATGGCCTAGTCGGTCATCAATGGGAGGACAGGCCCTTGGTCCTGTGAAGGCTCTATGCCCCAGTATAGAGGAATGCCAGGACCAGGAATAGAAGTGGGGAACAGGAGGTGGGGGAGAGGATAGGGGATTTTCGGAGGGGAAATTAGGAAAGGGGATAACATTTGAAATGTAAAAAAAAAAAGAAAATATCTAAAAAATTAAAATAATAATAAATAAATAATTAAATGACTTTTTGAAACATAAATACAATGCGTGGTGCCTACCTATATACAAAGTTTATTACTGTCTATCTGAACAGACTATATTTGGTAACCCATACCCTGCAAGGCAGACATTTTACATTTGAAAAATGGGAAAGTGGTTATTTAATTTTCAGTTATAAAGATAATGAAGATTGGCAGGTGATGGTGGTGGTGTGTGCCTTTAATCCCAACGCTCAAAGCAGGAGCAGGCAGATCTCCATGAGTTCAAGGTCAATTTGGTCTATAGAGCCAGTTCCAGGACAGCTGAAACTACACAGAGAAACAAATGTCTTGAAAAATAAAACAAACAAACAAATGATGTAAAGGTCTTAACAATTTTTTTTCAGAAACCATTTAAAGCACAGTATTCAAACTAAAAGAACCTGAGTTCAGTGAATAGAAAGTTCTAGACCAGCCCAACATATGTTTAGCAAGTCACTGCATGCTAAAGTCAGAAATTAATAACCAACTTGGAGCCAAGAACAATCAACTGCTGATGAACATTAATACTTTTTCAATGATAAATAAGACCTATGAAACAATGTTTGGAAACAATAATGAAAGTGCTACCTAAAAACTTAAGGATGGTAGTCAAAATTGGAAACCAGACAATTATTAATAATCTGCGAAACTAACGTTTCTCAAATTTACTTTATAAACTTGAATAGGATAGAATTAATGCCTCACAATAAAAGTATTTTGAGCCATGAAGGAAAAGTTTGGGTTTGGGGAGAGAATAAAGTACATGATTTAAGATGGGGAGGAGTGTTTGTTTAGTTTTGTTCTATTGAGTTTTATGCTTCCTTTAGGCCTATCTTGAAAAACTTACAAGTTAAACTCCTAACTCAGTGTCAGCATCCTTATTAACTTGATGCTCTCAATATCTACTAGTTAAAACATAACATTAGTCCCAGAATACAGTAATAATAATAATAATAATAATAATAATAATAACTCTATTAAAAACTCTTGGCTTAAAGCCTTGCAGTAACTTTGTTTTATGGAGTAAATGCTAATGTTTTCAGCAATCATTGTAGACCACTATCCTTGCAACTCCACCTCCTTCTGCCCCACACCTGGTCCCTTTTATCTAGGGACATGCTTTCAAGTCATAACAAACAATGAGCCGCCTTGGGCACTATGTTCTAATTATTGTCTGTACTTGGAGCTCTCCCTGATAATACCCTTCCCAGAGTTTAATCAGATGGCATTATTATAGTCTAGCTTCTCTTGATTCTTCAAAACTATTGGCCCTCCTCTCTTCTAGTGCTCCTGGCCTCTACTTCCTGAAGTATTTATGTTTTCAATTATTCCATGTAATTCATCATTTTCCAGTTATTTTTTATGCTCTGCTTCCTCCTGCCATGAGTATATAAGAACCAAGGCCTTTGTCCACTTTACTCAACAACACACTCAATAGTCAGGAGCACTACCTATCACACGAGAAAATAGGATTCATAAATGCATGGCTAATGAACATTCAGTTTGAATTAAGATGGGAATGGGGCAGATTCAAGCAATACAAACAGAAAAGAGTTTTAGAGTCTGTGTTACCTTCATTAATATACTTCATAGCTAGGCACAAAGCATGGCTCCTGATCCATGGAAGACAATTTCATGCTGAAAGCCATTGAGGCAGAAAAGTCTTTCTAAATGTTTTTCTCACAAGAACTCTCTAAAATAAAGTTTGGAAGAGTTTGAGTTAAAACTCATTTCAGCAGCACAGGTTACAATTCTTGAGACTTAAGGACATAGAAGACAAACGAACTAATTTGACACAAGGTAAAATAATCCCCTCTTTGAACTAACCCTCACCAAAAAATATTTCAGCACTGGTCAGTCCACTCCTTTTTTCCATACATTTCAGTTTTCTAAAGGATTTTCTTTCTGTTTTCTGCTCTCCTGAGTCTCTTGACAGATTAGAAAATGATGACAGAGAGACTCCACAATTTAAGAAATAAATCAAAATGTTGTGTGCCTCTGGAGTCATTCCTGGTAGCCTATCTCTCTTATACCTTCATTCTTGGAAACAGGATAGCTAAAGCCAGCTCCACAGAGACTGCTTATGCCACTAAGGCCATTAGGTTGGCCATGAATAATGTACTAAGCACATATGTTTGATTGGCTCTTTTATTCACAATTGTGGATGAATAGCAAATCTATGTAATACCATTGATTAGCCTCTTCATTCTAATTTTGACAAATGCACATAGACTCAATGAACACCCATGCCTATCACCCATGTGAGCAAATATTACATGTCCATTAATGTTTCCTGTGTAGTCTGACTTTGCATTAGACTCTGCATGTTCGTGTCCTGGATGCTCCATTGTAGTGCTGCTTTGTAAGCCCTTTAGAAAGCAAGGGTACTCTTGGCAAAAGTAGACCACTGAGTCTGAGCCTTTGAAGTTCTATCTACCTTCCATTCTCAATTCATGTTTTCTGTTTTCTGCTTCACACCTTATGAATAGGTCCTCCATTCACCTCTATAATCATAGATAGACACTCACCTTGATACACCTTTGGCACCATGGTGGATCACTTAGGAACCATGAGCAAAATGGTGAAGATGATGATGACGATGACAATGATGATAATGATGATCACAGTAACAGAAGCATAGATAGCACATTTTTTCTCTCTCATATATACTTCAAATTTCAAGGACTGTCTGATATAAGCAACAGGCATGCCTGAGACAGAACAAGATGAGAAAGATGAAAATACAATGAGAATGTTGTCTCCGGGCTGGGAAGATGTTTTGATCAGCAACAAGCTGAGCTCAATTCCTGGAATCACATATTTTAAAAAAAAAAAAGTCCTTCTAAGCCCAGTGCCAAGGTGGAGATGTGTGTATCCCTGAGACTCAGTGCCTGGCCAGCCTAGCCTTAGTAGGTTTCAGGCCAACAAAAAGAAAAACATCATCTGAATGATAACAACAACGCTTGCCTTTTTCTGCTCTCTATACATACACACACTTGCTCCATGAATGAGAGTCATTGTGTAATAATATGTTACTAGGGATTTTACTAAGTTATTTTTTAATGGAATAGGAAATTTGGTGCACACGGGGTGATCTTAAGTCACACACCCCACACATGTCAAGGGGATCCCAACAGAATGTCTTCAGTTAGTGCTGAAAGGGTTGTAAAGACAATGGGAGGAGCATGGAACTTTAGGGAAAAAAATTACAAAAGATTCTCTTAGAGGAATCATGTGACAAAATGGGAATGACCCATGTTCGCAGCTTCAACAACCAATTAATTATTTTTAGGAATACAGGTGCAGGGGTTGGTGGGGGAGTTAACCAAATATAACCAAGCCCCACTCTGTAGGTGGCTCTCATTGGTGACTTCACTTCCTGGCATGGTTACTTTGTCATATAACATCAGCTGAGTCAGGGATGGAGCTTCACTGAAGTCTAGTAACTTGGTCAGAATTATCCAGGGATTACTAAGACTATCTGAATTCAGACATTCCTTCTAGCTTTACTGGGGCTGTGGATGTTAGCATAGAAATGTGTGAGGGAGACATCTGAGCTCAGGCTCATCTCTCATAGCATCATCACTCCCGCTTCCTAGACAATATCCTAGACAGCAGCCATAGAATGTGTTGTGTGCAGAATTTGGTCTTCCTTATTCTAGGCACCACAAACAAGGGACCTCTTTGACAGTGTCCTAGTGCCCACCTCTCTGAACTCAGCTTCTAGGGGGTACTGACATTAATCATTTGCATAGGAATCAACACATCAGTCTGGGTTCCGCCTGAAGTGCTTGCCTCACTCCTGAGCATTAGACAATGGCCTGACTAAGAAGTGCTGATGGTTCGGCTCAGCCTCGCTCCCTAGGTTAAGTCATCATGTATCTTCTTTTTTCCAAAAGAGGACCTCTGATTTTGTGTTTTCTTCAGGTTATCTTTGCATGCACATATCCTGGTCATAAGGCTCAAGAGACACTTGAGCTGGGATTTAGTTTCTACTAAGTCCACTTTCATGTGAGCATCCTGAAAATAGCTGAAATTAAAAAAAAAAAAAAAGAAGAAGAAGAAGAAAGAAAGAAAAAAAAGAAAATAACAAAACAAAAAACAAACAAAACAAAAATAACTCACCATATATCACAGTGTTATCTCAAGACAGGTAATAAATGGACAACACACAAAAGCAAGTAGCACACAGATAGGAGCCATTCCTATGTGAGCTGAGCTGTTCTTTCCTATCTCATGCAGAGTCATGGATTGGAATGCTAAAGCTTGGGCTGGGTGTACTCACCTCTGTAACAGAACATTGGAATATTTGCAGGTTTTCTCAGCACAGCCTGACTTCTGCTCTTCTCAGACCTGATGGAGGTCCACAGTGAGATGAGCATAGCAATCACAATTTGTCACGTTATACCAGGGTGGAATGTAACATTGATGCCTCCCCGAGGTGTGAACAACAAAGGATTGTTTTTTCTCCCATATGACAAATCTATAACAAATATTCTAGGGACTCGTTTTTTTCTCTCATCATCCCACTCTTCAATCCATATTATTAAGCAGCCACCACTGGAAAATGAGACCGTGCTTCCTACCATGATGAAAATGGACTAAATTTCTGAAACTAAGTAAGCCCCAATTAAATGCTTTCTATTATAAGAGTTGCCAAGGTCAAAATGTCTCTTGCCAGCAACAGAACACTGACCAAAACAGTTACTTAGGTGGTCAGGTCTCCCATTCTCCTGCTATATTGAGAAGCTCTGCATTATGCAGAGATGAGCACATAGATTCACCTTTATAGAAAGGAAGTACAAGAACAGACATGAATAAAGGGATACACAGTCTGGTTTATCAATGTGCCGATTGAGATTTACTGCCAAATACCTAGAGGGGTTAGAAGATATAACCAGAAATGCAACCACTAGAATGCTTGCTGACCCTAAGTCATGGTGGAAGGAGCAGACAAATCCCACTTAAGCTCCAAGGACATGTGGCTTGCCCCATAATCATCTGTAAGAAATACAAATCAAACATCATTCTGTTTCAGGTTGTATCCTGCTCTGAACTTAATGTGATGACTATGGCCAAGGCCCTTTGTAACCTGGGTCCTGTTTCCCTTCTCAGTTTTCCTCTGACTATCTCTCCTCCTGTTATTCAAGGTGCAGATTCCTAGTCTTTTTCAGTGAACACTGTATTCTGCTTTGCTTTGACACCTTCATAAATAGAAGATCTATACAGTTATTGGCTATTATTATTCCTGTTAATCATCTACCTTCTGATTTTCTGAAGAATGTTTATAAAATATGAGGATTCCCAGGAAAAGCCAGAGACAGGGAAGTCAGTCTGAGTGCAGAATTCTCTGTTGATGTTACCACCTGCTCACCCTACCAACACTGTTCCCTCTGGTAAGTTAGGCAATTTAGCTGAGACACTGTTCTCTTTCCAGCTTCTCCATGACCAAGAGGCTGCTCAGTGTTGTCATTCATGAGGTGACAATAGCACTCACTGCTGTCATTTACCAGGTGACAATGGCTGGAGGGATTCTGCAAGTGTATGAGAGAAGAGTAGACAGCCAAGAAGGAGGGAATGCCTGCTAAGAGCCACAATTTCATCCAGCCCGAGGCCACAGAAGCTGAATCTTACTTCCCCTGTTTCACTAATGGGAACCTAAGAAATGATAATCATTCTTGCTTCAGAATACTTACCCATGATTTTATTTTGGTTATTTTGTTGACACTCTGAGCCCATATATGCCTGAGTGTGGGATCAAAAGCTAGGACCACCATCAACTGACCAGGTTATATTCCCATACAGCAAAATAAACCCTCCCCATACCCAGAATATCTTCCTTTTATAGACTATGAAACTAAAAATATGACCATAAATACCCTCATACAAATGAATGAATGGATCCATGGATGGATGGATGGATGAATAGATGGATGAATGAATGGTGACAGGAAAAGAATTAAACCAATAGACACATCTCTGGCTCCAGATCCAAAATCCTCACAACAGTGTTTTTCAGATGGGCAAAGGAGATAGTTACAGAAGTCACAATCTTATAGGCAATCATACTACTGAATGTGAAGACCACAAAAATCACTGGCAAGAGTAAAATTAAAAGGAAAAATATTCCAAGAATTTCCAATAAAATCAGGAGCAAGATGAGAATGTACATTTTCTCTTCTTTTATTTAATATAGTACTTAAGTCTTAGCTAGGGCCATAAACAAGAAAGGGGGTACATATAACAAAGTAAGAAGTCAAAGCATCCTTATTTCAGATGCTATGCTTTTATCCATAAAGACGCTCAAGACTCAAACAGAAAATTTGTACAGCTGATAAACACAGGAAGCAATGCTGCAAAGTATAAACTTAATGCACAGAAATAAGTTGCCTTCCTATATACAAATTACAAAGATGCTTAAAAAGAAATCAGGGATTTAATAACATCTACAATAGCCTCAAAATCATTTTGGAATCAATCTAATGGAGAAAGTGAAAGATCTGTACAAGGAAAACCCCTAGACACTGAAGGAAAACAATGAAGAAAACAAACACACAATAAGAGGGAAAGATCAGCAGTACTCACAGATTAGTGTGGCATGAATAGTATAAAAATAGTATAATAGTATTAATAGTATAGGATATCCTACCAGTTTACTGCTCTAGAGGTGGTAGAACCTGAGAGAATGGAGCCTAAAAATGAGGTAGACTAAAGTCTCATGCAATAGCCAAATTTATTCAGAGCATCAGACAATTTATAACCTAAGGGTTAGGAAATAATCATCTGGGTAATGTTCTCATGAATTCAAGCTATATGTAATCTCAAGGAAAAACTTCATGCGGCATGTTTTCCATAGAGGCATTTAAACAAATAACAATTATAATAAGTAATCTGAGGTAAACTCATTCTTATCTGCTACAATTATATACTTTTGATAAAATTGAGGTCACAAGTCTCTTGTCTTCTTTTCTCATAAGCACCCAGAATTCCTCCTGCATAACTCCAATCTTAGACGTGTCCCGACACTACCAAAAGAAGTCTGCAGATTCAAGGCAATGTCATCAGCATTCCAATGCAATTCCTCATCAAATTTGAAAATAAAAAACTTAAACATTATAAACAAACATAAAAGACGCCGAATCATAAAAATACAATTTTATCACCATCCCTGATTTCAATTTTTTGTTATAAAGCCATAATAATAAAAACAGCATGATATTTCAAAATAAAAGACTCATTGACCACTACTTTTGGTAGTGTCGGGACACGTCTAAGATTGGAGTTATGCAGGAGGAATTCTGGGTGCTTATGAGAAAAGAAGACAAGAGAATTGTGACCTCAATTTTATCAAAAGTATATAATTGTAGCAGATAAGAATGAGTTTACCTCCTATTTCCAACAGGAAATAGACCCATACTCCTAAAGCCACCTTGATTTTTATTTACAAAGAAGCCAACACTACACATCAGAGAAATAATGACATCTTTAATCAGTGTTGCTGATCAAAGTGGATAGCTATAGGTAAAAGAATAAAACTCAGTCCTTACCTCTCATCCTGCACAAAAATTCAGCTCCAAGTGCAGTGACATAGGACCTGATGTGCTGAATCTGAAAAGAGAAGAAAGAAGGAAATAGCATCTTTCTTTAGCATATAAATATCAAACTAGTGTTCTTCCATTTGAATTGTGTTAGAATTAGGTTTTGTTTTAAAATTAACTCAATGTTTGTATTGTTTCTCATGCTTGTTTGTTTGTGGGTCTGAATGAATTCATGTGTGCTCCCTGTGTGCAGGAGCACTTGGAGGCTAGAAGCAGCAACTGGATCTGGGCTGCTGTGTGCTTTCTTTTGTGGGCCTTGTGCAAGAACAGGAAGCGCTCTTAATCATTGACCCATCTCTCCATTCCATCATCCAATGGATTTTGGCTTCTGATTGGGACATGATGTTTTCAACATAACTCTGCCATTTTGAGGAGTGTGCTTATGCCAAACATAACTCTCACCATTAAATATGATATAATCATAGACTAGAGAAGTGGTCAAGAAACAAAGAGCAAGTACTTGCTGCTCTTCCAGAGGACCTGAGTTCAATTCCTAGAATCTTTGGGCAGCATAGAAGCAACTTGGAGTTATATCCAGCTCCAGTGAATGGGATATATGACTCCCTCTTTTGGCTTCTAAGGACATCACACACACACACACACACACACACACACACACACACACAATATTGTGTTTAATTTAGAAAACATTTGAAGAAAATGTCTTGCATTCTGCAGTGTGAAACGTTCACCCAAGATTTAGACTTTGGATAAAAATAACCAAAATAAACATTTTTAGTGTTAAAATTGCTTCCATCTTTGATAAAAGATAAATATATATTAGTACCAAAAGAATGTTTTAAAATGAAGTTTTTGTGGTCTATTATCATATACCTCATCTTTTAAATGTGTATTTTGGGTGTTGTATAAATTTTCTTAGGTAAAGGGAGGTCAGGAGCAGAAAGTCTTGGGAAGCCCCACAGTCCCACACGTGCCCCACTGTGATGTTTGCCACAGGGGCCAAAGCTATGGATCCATACAACCTAGCAGTGAAATCTCTGGAATCAGAAGCCAAAATAAATCCTCCCTGAAGTTGGCTTTCTCGGGCATTTTCTCTCAGCAACAGAAAGCCGACTCCCTTAGCATCCATCCCTTCAGATAGACTCCTGCCTTTGGCCACAAATATCTCCTTTTGGAAATATTAGCACCCGGTTTAGGCAAATGCTTTCCTGCATGGTTTTCAATCAGATCTTGGGCAGCCTAAAAGTAGCTCTTAAATGTATTTTATGTCCAGAGCCAGCAGAATGTTCAGCTATCCTTAATTTCGTTGCACTAACCAAGTTATGTCTCCTTGGGGCCAGAAAAAGCAATAGCAGGTCTCAAAACACCTCAGAGTCCTTTGACTTATAATTAAAATGAGAAGTTGTGGTTGATTTCTTTGTGTTTTCATAGGGCAGGGCTTATTTATCATTTATAACTTTATATAATTAAGAGGAGTAAATCTCTCTTTTAGAAAGAAACAATAAAGTCAAGTGAATACCATGGTTCATATAGCAGCCATATGATGCTAACATCTTTCATGAACTAGCCACACTGTTAGCAACAAAGATGCAGTGAATACTCTTAGCGAAGAGTTAAGTGTGATTACAAGGGTAACACGTACTGCTATAAGTAAACTGACACCAGGCCTGCATAGGGAAACTCTGGAGCAGTCTCTTTTAAAATGAACATGAAGTTCCAGCATGGCCTCTTGTAAAACATTGTTAGCACTGGTCACTCACATAAAACCCATTTTGTGTTCGGTGATATACTTGGGGAGAAGAAGAAAAAGGAGGAGGAGGAGGAGGAGGGAGAGGAGGAGGAAGAGGAGGAGGAGGAGGAAGAAGAAGAAGAAGAAGGAGAAGAAGAAGAAGAAGAAGAAGAAGAAGAAGAAGAAGAAGAAGAAGAAGAAGAAGAAGAAGAAGAAGAAGAAGAAGAAGAAGAAGAAGAAGAAGAAGAAGACGACGACTTCGGTTTTTCTCTTGAAATGTCATTGACCCTAGGATAGAGCACCACATGCTCAAAATCTACTATACAGATGCTTTTTACCACCACACCCTACCCCAGCTTCCCTGTATCCTGGCACATCTATTACCAGTGTTCTTACAGGTACTATGTGGATGCACTGTATGCAAAATCCAGTGGCTATGGATGTTTGTGGTTGTGTGGGCTGAGGGTCCATAGCCCTCATCAGATTCTTAAATAACAGTCATGGCTAACAACTGCTGTAAAGCTATTCCTCTTGACACTTTTCTAAGAACTTCATAAGCATAGATTCACTTAATCCTCATGATAATCCTCTAGTTAAGTTACAGGGTTATCCCCATTTCAAAATGAAAGAAACTGAAGCGCAAAGAAGTTGATAATCCACCAAAAGCACAAATGGGGCTTATTATTGTGGAATCCAGAATAGGAGTCCCACAGTCTGACACCTCACCTCGGGCTATGTTCTGAATTGTGTGGCTTTCCTGGATTCCTAAAAGACTGCTTGCCTGTGATTAAGATGTCCAAGCAGAGCTGGAGAGTGAGGCTGCCAGGCTTCTCCTCTCTTGGCAATTATGGGACACTTAAGATAGAGTATTTCCTCTTCTTCCTTTCTTTACACATACAGAGAGAGACCGAGAGATAGAGAGACAGAGAGACAGAGAGAGACAGAGACACAGATAGAGACACAGAGAGAAATAGAGATAGAGAGACAGGAGAGACAGACAAAGACAGGCAGAGGCAGAGAGACAGAGACAGGCAGCGACTGAAACACAGAGATAGAGAGGGAGAAACAGAGAAAGAGGGAGGAAAGAGAATAATCACAAAGAGGAGGATGAGAGTTCTCTGCCCACTTTCATTCTTACTCTTTCAAGTAGGTGCTGGGACAATTGCTTAATAAGCAGAGTCTCACATTTGCTTCGTGGTTATTCAGTGACCACTAATTTATATCCAAGAACAGTTGCTTTCCCCACTAAAGCCACAAGGCACAGAAAACACCATCATTATTAGAGTTTATGAAAGGTTAAACACTAGAGAGCTGTGGACCCAAAAGGAGTCTGGCACATAAGATTCTGCCATCCTAGTAAAAATCTTAGTTATGTTTATGGACACAGATCAGCTCTAAAATTGAAGCTTTGTGAAATAGGCTTTGGAATCTGCCGAATCAATCAGTACGCAAGCCTCAAGATATATTTTGGAATCATTATATTGGGTAATTCTACGAAAATAAAAACATAGATTAGAATGTAAAAATAAAGCTCAAAGTGGGCATGTTTGTCTACCATGGATCCAATCAAAACAAAATTCAAACCAAATAGAATGAAAAGATAAATGTCTAATACTGGTGCCCCTACAGGGTAGAATGTCACATGAGTTTTCCAGGTCTATGTGTCCTGACTTTCTTGTTTCAATTTCACGGTTTTGGATTCTCCTGTTTCATCCTGTGGTAGCAGCTTGGTTCTTGAAGAAACCTTTGTTTTTTTCTTATTTGTTGTTAGATCTCAAACTCAGGACAGATGGATAACTGAGGTACCTACTTGACCCTGGCCACCAGTCTCTCACAGCATCTTGAATCCCTGTTAAAGAGTCTTGGCTCCTCTCACTACTTCTCACCCTGCTTTCCTACCCCAACTAAGCTTCACTGCCCTTCCCACAGCTGCTCTTCCCTATATAACTCAGCCATTTGGGCTACACAATCTCTTGGTTTCCTTGCTCATCCCTGGCCTCTTGGTTCCTTAGTTCTTCTTTTGCTCTCTACCACCACCAGCAGCAGCACCATCACCACTACCACCATCACCACCATCACTGTGGTGGTTTGAATAGGAATGGCTCTCATAGACTCATGTATTTGAATGCTTGGCCCATAGCAAATGCCACTACTAGGAGGTGTAGCCTAGTTGGGGTAGAGGTGGTCTTGTTGAAGGAAGTATGTTACTGTGAGGGGAAGGCTTTGTGGTCTCCTATGCTTGAACTCCACCCAGTGTAGAATCCACTCTCCTGTGCCTAAGGATCAAGATGTAGAACTTTTGGCTTCTTCTCTGGCACCATGTCTGCCTGCATGCTGCCTTGCTTCTTGCCATGATGACAATGGACTAAACGTTTGAAACCATACCCCAGGATTGCTAAGATGTTTTCCTTTATAAGAGCTGCCATAGCCTGTCTTTCTGCTGGAGTTGGGCTCTACAAGTTCCCTCTCTCCAATGTAGGGCATTTCATCTAAGGTTCCTCTCTTTGAGTCTCTTACCTCTCAGGTCTCTGGTACATTCTAGAGCCACCCCTCCCCCCCCCAAACTCTTTCCTCCCAAGGTTGCATGTTTCTATTCTTTTTTGCTGGCCCTCGGGGATTTCAGTCCTTTCCCCCCACTCAATACCTGATCATGTTCCCCTCTCTGAACCCACCCCCATTCCCTTTCCCTCCCAGGTCCCTCTCTCCCCCATTGTGGTTGCTTTCTTCTCACTCCCAAGTGGGACTGAGGCATCTTAACTTGGGCCCTTCAGCTTGTTGACCTTTTTGAGTTCTGTAAGCTGTATCTTGGGTATTTGGCACTTTTGGGGAGGGGTGCTAATATCCACTTATTAGTGAGTACATACCATGCATGTCCTTTTGGGTCTGAGTTACCTCACTCAGGATGATATTTCCCACTTCCATCCATTTGCCTGCAAAACTCAGGCAATGAGTTTCAAATGTCCTCATTCTTATTAGTTGAGTAATATTCCATTGTGTAAGTGAACCACATTTTCTGTATCCATTCTTCTGTTGTGGGACATCTGGGTTGTTTCCAGCTTCTGGCTATCACACACAAAAAAAGGCTGCTATGAACATAGTGGAACATTTGCCCCTGTGGCATGGTGGGCCATCTTTTGGGTATACTGCCAAGAGTGGTATTGCTGGGAATTCAGGTAGATCTATCTCCTATTTTCTGAGGAACCTCCAGATTGATTTCCAGAGTGGTTTACCAGTTTGCAATTCCACCAGCAACAAGGCATCAAGCGAGGAATGGGGTTGCCATCCCACAGTCAAAACTCTGAACCATAATTGTTCCTGTCTGAAAGAACTGCAGGGATGGAAATGGAGAGGAGTCTGAGGAAAAGAAGGTCCAGTTACAGGCCCAAAGTGGGATCCAGCTCAAGGGGAGACCCCAAGACCTGACACTATTACAGAGGCTATGAAGTGCTCACAAAAACGGGCCTAGCATGATTGCCCCCTAGATAGACCCAACAAGCAGCTGAAAGAGTCAGATGCAGATACTTGCAGCCAACCAATGGACAGATGCTGATGACCCCTGTGGTTGAATTAGGGGAAAACTGGAAGAAGCTATGGAGGAGGGTGATCCTGTAGGAGGACCAGCACTCTCAATTAACCTACACCCCCCAAGATCTCTCAGATACTGGAACACCAACTAGGCAGCATACACAAGCTGATATGAGGCCCCCAACACATATACAACAGAGGACTGCCGGGTCTGGGTTTAGTCAGAGAAGATGCACCTAACCCTCAAGAGACTGGAGGTCCTAGAGAGTTGAGAGGTATGGTGGGGTGGGGGTGGGGTGGGGACATCCTCGTGGAGACAGGGGGACAGGGAGGAGGTATGGGGTGTGGAACAGTTGGAGGGTGGATTGGGAGGGGAATAAAATCTGGACTTTAAAATAATTTTTTAAAAATGCTTCAAGATACATAGGCATAGATTTGTTCAAAATCTAATAAAAATAAAGGTCCATATAAAATTTAAAAAAGGAGTAAAAAGGAGTTGGCATGATCATGTCTCTTCACAGTGATAAAATCCAAGCTAAGACAACCGCCCCTCTTGTGATCATGTTCAGTGGGGACCCTTCTGGCTGCGCTCTCCCTCATATCACGGTAACTATTCTCCTCCAGCCATGAACCTGGGGCCTTAAATATGCTAGGCAACTTCTTTACCACTGAGCTACATGCCCAGCTGTTCTCATTCAAAAGGTACTTCACTTGATTCTCACTGAGGGATTACTGCAATTTCTGGACATGAAATAAACCTCAGACTTTCCTAAAATACACAGAACACTTCACCATTAAAAAAACAAACCAAAAAAAAAAAAAAAAAAAAAACCATAGCTCTCTCTCACTACCTTCTCCCTTAAATCAGATCCCCTTATGGAGAGTTCATCTCGACAGTGTGGCGTTAAGTGTCCCATGACACCTCTGTTCAAATCTAGCCAAGGGAGTTTGCCAAACTAAGATCTGAGGAGATACTCTACGATCAGGGATCATTTTGCATGGTCAGCTCTGAGTAGGGGCATTTAAAACTGCAGGAGTCACTTAGAAAAGCAGATCTAACTGGGAGACCTGACATATGGCCAGGTCAACTGGCTTCTCACGCCATTCCCAAGCAAGGGGGGGAACTCTGGATTCATTCTCACCCAACTGGCACCAGCTCAGAGAAGACAGCCCACTTACCAGTAAATAAAGCACCCGGTTTATTTTTCCCACCCCCGAAGAGAAAGAGCTGCACCTGAACAAATTTATAAGATCAAGTTTGCCAACAGTTGATGAAAACTTACTTACCGGGACTCGGGTCTTAACAAAGGCTGAAGACAAATCTAACCCATGTGCTCTAGTTTGACCCGCCGCTGGGTGGGGTGGCTCCTCCCACTTCACTGAATAATGGTCCTTCCCTTTGGCTGCCCCAACAAGGTCTGCTTTGGGACAGGAAAGAGACTTTCTCACAATCTCTCCTTGCATCTACATTCGTTTCTTCTGCACCTGGGATCTCCCTGGGGGCTTCTTAATCGAAGTCTGACTAGGACTGACCTTGCCTTGGTTTATGAGGGTAATGAAATCACAGCCCCAGGTGGGGTGGCTGCAGGTGCGCTTGGGCGGCCATTCCAAGCCTTGTTATTTCTATAATCTGTCACATGCTGACTCCCCATTCGGGTTGTGCATTACAACTTAATGAATGTGTTTTCTTATTAAGACAAATCTTGTCCTTGCCAATCCAATTAAATTTATAAAATTCACCTGGAAAATTTTAGCAAAGTGGGCTGCAAAGTAGTTGTTTTTCTTTCGTTTTGCTTTTCTCTATTTGAAGTTCTTGGACTAGGACTGACTGACTGTGGTTTCCTAAGACAGAGGGATTGGTGGGAAGGGTCAAAAGATCTAGTTCTGTCGTGTGATTCTAAGCAACTTTTCTCTATTTCATGGGGGTTTAGGTCCTTGTTAATAAAATTATTGGTTTGATCATATTAGCAGGGATAACACCCTTTCGTTTGTTGACCCAATGCTATATAGCATATGTCTGCAAGTCAGCCCCGCAACACGGATGAAATGTCAATTGTACAATGTGATTGGGCCTCTCAGAAAACAATGACTCACCTAAAGGCAGGCATTAGAGATACCACTGGGCCTCTAAAATCTATATGCATTCTTCTCAAATCCATAGCCTACTTTCTTTAAAGATGGGGTTTTGAGTATCTGAGGATGACCTCATCATACCTACTGTCTTAATTTGGTGTGGTGGTTTGAATAGGCTCGGCCCAGGAGTGGCACTATTTGGAGGTGTGGCCTTGTTGAAGTAGGTGTGGACTTGTTGGAGGAGGTGTGTCTCCGTGGATGTAGGACCCTTGCCCTAGCTACCTGGAAGGCAGTCTTTCCTACCTGCCTTCCAAACAAGAGGTAGAACTCTCAGTTCCTCCAGCCCCTGAACCCTGCCATGCTCAGGCCTTGATGTTAAAGGGACCGAACCTCTGAACCTGTAAGCCAGCCCCAATTAAATGTCTTTTATAAGAGTTGCTTTGGTCATGGTATCTGTTCACACCAGTAAAACCCTAAGTAAGACATTTGAGTTTTATTGCTGTGGAAAAAAAAAAGCATGATTATGGCAACTCTTATAAAGGAAGACATTTAAATTGTGCTGGCTTACAGAAGTGTAGTCCATTATCATCATGGCAGGAAGCATGGTAGCATGCATGCAGACATGGTACTGGAGGAGCCAAGAGTTCTACATCTTCATCTTTAGGTTACAGGAGACTAGATTCCACACTGGGCAATGTAGTTTGGCATTATGTTTCTTCCTTTATGGTGTCCAGGCACTGCTACACACCAAACAGGGAAGGATGGAGTGGAACTGAGTCCTGAGGTCTACCTCCTTCCTTGGTGTGTCTGGACATTGGTACACACCAGGAGGGGAAGGAGGAAGTGAAGTCTGGAATAGGTCAGTCAGCAGGATTCTCATCCCACAGATGTTACAGCTCTTTTAGACAATGTTCAATGAAGCAGCTCTCTCAGACAGTATTCCATGAAATAGCTTGTATGCATACCTATATTTGAGGTGAACCAGGGCTATATTTATGAACCTTGGAGAGTGGGAATGGGATCTTCTTAGGGTAAATCTTTATTGGCTGAGGTCGAGGAAACCTCACTTGCATGGAGAGGCATTCCAGAAAGTTGAATGCCGCAGACTCTCTGGGTCCCTTTGCCTGCGTGGAACAGGTCTCTGGTCACAGGTGGGCAAAGAGTTGGTGAGTGACAGACAGACCAACACTCGAGATTGTGTAGAATTTGAATGTAATTTGTCAAACTGAGCATCAAACTTTTTATGCAGAAGAAAATAGGGAAGTTAGGTGACACATCAGCAAGGTAAAATGAGGTTACCGGATGCTTAATGACTCTTACAGAAAACAGAGGAATGTAAACACAAAGACTGGCAGGAACTGGGCAATAAAACAACTAAGACAAAGTCAGCCCTATCTAAGGTCAGCTATAGTCTTAGAAGCTAGGTGTGAGGTCTTTACACACCTAGGGCAAGGACTTTCACAGCCAAGTCATGGTTCTAACTAGGGAGTTCCGTTCTAATTAACCATCTCATGAATAATGCAATACTCCAAAACCACAGCCCAATCTACTTCCTAAACCAGTGTAAATTCCTGAATATGGGAGCGACTTGGCTTTTATTCTAAGTGATAGTGTAATACCAGGGGCAATTCTGTATATCACTGAATACACAACATTGAATTCCAAGCCCATGGTCAGCTCAAGGACTTTCTAGGATGTTGGAACACTGGTGAAGGCTTAGCTATGTCAGAATTCAATCTTAAAAGGCACTTATACTAAAAGAGAGCATGTGGATCCATACACCAGACTAACTCGGGGATAGGGTATGAGTGTACGAGTTAATGAGAACGCCAAAACTCCAGGAGGTGAATTTCCATGAAACTCTTTGCCTCGTGAGTGTTCCCAGGCTTCTCAGCCTGTCAAGCAGATGTCACCGGAGTGTGAATGGCAGTTGAACCTGTAATTTTGCCAGGGATTACAAGATATTCCCCAGGTAGAGTATGGGTTGGGCTCCCCAGATGAGGTGGAGAAGAAGAAGCCCAAGAAAAGGGAGTCCTCCATTTTGTACTGAACTCAGGAAATTATTCCATTCATGGTAGACGATAACCCAACAAGGTGCAATAGGCAAAGCTTGAGCATAGGAGACCTGAAACCCCACCTCTACAGTGACATGCTTCCTCCAACAAGGCCACACCTACTCCAATAAGGCTATACCTCTTACTGGTGCCACTCTTTATGGGACAAGCGTTCAAACACATGAGTTTATGGGGACCATTCCTATTCAAACTACCACACCTACATAGCTGAGGGTGATCTTAAACATCTGATCCTCCAGCTTCCAACCCAACAGTCTCGGGATTATATCACACCTGGTTCATACAGTACAAAAGGTCAAACCCCTATCAGATTTACCTTCTTAGGGTAAATCTTCATTGGCTGAGGTTGAGGAGACCTCACTTCCATGGAGAGGCATCCCAGAAAGTTGAACCTGTAATTTTGCCAGGGATTACAAGACATTCCCCAGGTAGAGTATGAGTTGGGCTCTCCAGATGAGGTGGGGAAGAAGAAAAATGATCAGACCTTCATGCATGCTAAGCAAGCACTCTACCGTCCTTGGCCCATAACCCATACTCTATACAGACTATGAATCTTATAGTAAAATCCAGAAGCAGCTGACGTTAGTGTCCAGTAATTAGAATGAAGTCTGCATTTTGCTCAGTTCACAACTTAAGAATTTCCGGTCAATACGTCTTCTGTCATGATTTGAAATGTGAAATGTTCCTCCACCATTTTGGGTATTATTTTATGCTTGGTTCCTAGCTTCTGGTGTATTTGGGAAGGTGAGGTGCTCCTCTAGACAGTGATGGTCAAGCTGTAAGTTATCACTCCATGGAGAAAACAGAATCAAGTATTTGCTTGCTTGAGTGACAGCAGTCACAGCAAAACACAGACGCTCCTTCCTCTGTGTCGCACAGCTTTCCCATGGGAAGAACAACACATACAACTGAAGGCTCACACACAAGAGATGCAGAACGATGATTTCTAAAAGCCAGAACATTAATAGAACACTGTCAACCCCACGAAACTGTATAGTATACCAAGTCTCAAGGAGCAGCCTTCTGGGCCTGTCGTATTTGCATTCAATTCTGCTTCTCCCTGATTTGTGACCTGAAGTATGTAGTTGCCTGTTTCATAAGCTTTATATAAATGGTCTCAGACAGTATACATCCTATTATACCCAGCTTCTTTAATTAAAGCATGTTTGCCATGTCTATACATGTTGTGTGATATTGTATCTTCTCTGTTTTCATTACTGTGTAGCATTACATTGTTATAAAGTGTGCCAAATCATCATTCCATCATTCAATAACATTAGAAGGATTTACAATGGATTTTTTTTTTAGTGACACTAAAGCATCCTCCTCCATTTCTGCTGTGTCTCTGGAACATAATTATTTTCTGAGTTTATACCTAACAGTAGAACTTCTGGCCACAGACTTTGCCTAGTTTGTTTGATAAATACTGCCAAGACACATTCAGAAATGGCTGGGACTCTTACCAACAGAACATGAGAATTGTACTCGATCTTGCCAGATTTGGTGTTATCTGTGTTTTGCATACTTACCAATTTGGCAACTATGTAGCCCTAGCTTATTCCATTAGCATTCTCTTTCTCCATCATTAATAAAAATGGCCTCCTTTTCACATATTTGCTGGCATTTGGACAATATGTGACCTTAATCAACTGTGGTATGTGTGCTTTCATAGAGATCACACTTTATTTCTTCCCACACAGGGAATTGCCTCTCCCACATTTGTTGAAATGATGAACACCCATGCTCTATGAATCTGAAGTGCCACCCTCACTGTGACTCACTTGTTATTAAATGCATGAAGCCATTCTCAGGATCTCTTTTTTATAGCAGTGGCTTAATTGTCCACATATTTGTCTGTGTTAGTCAGCTTTCTGTCATTGTAACCAACAACCAAGGTAACTGTGATGGCTAGTATTGGCTGTCAATAGTATTGACTGCATCTGGAATCAACTTAAACCCACACTGATGGGTATCCAACGAGGGACATTCTTTATTAAATTATCAGAAGCGGGAAGGTTAACCCTGAATCTGTACCATAGTTTCCAGCGTCAGACTATACAAAAGGTCATGGAAGAAGGAAATTTTGCCAAGATCGTCAGCTTTCCAGGAATCTCCCCATACTCTACTGCCAGAGTGAGACTACTGAGACATCCAACCTCAGAGACTAACAGCTCTCAGGGTCTCAGAATTCCTGTTGTGAGATAGCCATTGTTGCACTACTTGAATAGACCACATATTGTAAGCCAGTCTAACAAATCCTCATTTAACAAGTATGCTAATTCCACCTGCCCTGTTCCTTTAGAACCCTGACTAATACAGAAAATTGCTGAGTCCTGCATGACATGGTCCCCCTCCCCGCAGCAGAGCCAGCAGGGTGTGGGCCTTTGAGAGTGTAGATGACTGCTAGACCTAAGGCCTGTTTGTATAATAATGGACACAATTTACTTTATGTTCCTCCTTCAGGAAATATTCTCCCCACCAAAGCTATCAGAGAAATGTTCCCCCTGCCAAGGTTAATAACTAGATGATAATTAGAAACAGCAAGAGTCCAGGAGGCAAGGGTATGTCTGCTTTTTCTCAGCAAGGTGATGAATATTGCAACCTTCAGGAGAGCTCTATAAGACTGTAGGAAAGAACTCTGATCGTCCTTCCAACAGAACCCATCAATAATACATCTTTCTTTTCAAACATCTTGAACATTACTTGACTTGTTTCAAGGTATTTAATTCTTTGATTGTTATATAATACATAAACATATCTCTATGTCTTAATTTTATACTCTGTTGTTATAATGCCGAATGCTTTCTATATTGACTTTCTGCTAAACTTAATTAAATCCTTCGAAACCACACACTTTTCCCAAGAGAGCTGGCAAAAAAAAAAAAAAAAAATAAACAAAAAACACCAAGGAGACTTACAAACATGTTCCTGAGTGAGATCCTGTAAGCAGCTGCTTAGAGCTCAGAATCCTTCCAGATATGAAGCGACTTTCATATCAGGGGCTTTCATTGGCCTTTTATATTTAAAAAATGCTATGTATTTTTTCAACCTGGCCCCCAAAGGATATTGGAACTGAGTTAGGCAATCTTTTATTATGAATATTAAAATTAATCTCAAAGTTTTTGTCATGAAATAATTTAAAATAAAAGCCAAAATTTTCCCTATTAAATTACTCAAATTCCTTTTTAAGTTAAAAGGTTTATTGAAATACAATACGGGGGTTGATGAATAAGCCAATCAAACATTCATTTTAAGTAAGTTTCTATAATTGTAATAGAATCAAAGGAAAAAATTATTATTTAAAAGCATTTTTCTATTTTTGATACAGTTCTTCCTTTACTTAACAAAAATGTAATTATTAATCTCTCCACGAATCCAGCCCTTCAAAGGATAATAACAGAAAAAAAACAATACAAGGACAGGAACCACGCCCTAGAAACTACAAGAAGGTAATCCCTCAACAAACCTAAAAGAAGACAGCCACAAGAACAGAATGCCAACTTTAACAACAAAAATAACAGGAAACAACAATTACTTTTCCTTAATATCTCTTAATATCAATGGACTCAACTCCCCGATAAAAAGACATAGACTAACAAACTGGCTACACAAACAAGACCCAACATTTTGCTGCTTACAGGAAACTCATCTCAGAGAAAAAGATAGACACTACCTCAGAATGAAAGGCTGGAAAACAATTTTCCAAGCAAATGGTATGAAGAAACAAGCTGGAGTAGCCATTCTAATATCTGATAAGATTGACTTCCAACCCAAAGTCATTAAAAAAGACAGGGAGGGACACTTCATACTCATCAAAGGTAAAATCCTCCAAGAGGAACTATCAATCCTGAATATCTATGCTCCAAATACAAAGGCAGCCACATTCATTAAAGAAACTTTAGTAAATCTCAAAGCACACATTGCACCTCATACAATAATAGTGGGAGACTTCAACACACCACTTTCACCAATGGACAGATCGTGGAAACAGAAAATAAACAGGGACACAGAGAAACTAAGAGAAATTATGAATCAAATGGATCTGGCAGATATCTACAGAACATTCTATCCTAAAACAAAAGGATATACCTTCTTCTCAGCACCTCATGGTACTTTCTCCAAAATTGACAACATAATTGGTCACAAAACAGGCCTCAACAGATACAAAAATATTGAAATTGTCCCATGCATCCTATCAGATCACCATGGACTAAGGCTGATCTTCAATAACAAAATAAATAATAGAAAGCCAACCTTCACGTGGAAACTGAACAACACTCTTCTCAATGATACCTTGGTCAAGGAAGGAATAAAGAAAGAAATTAAGGACTTTTTAGAGTTCAATGAAAATGAAGCCACAACATACCCAAACTTATGGGACGCAATGAAAGCATTTCTAAGAGGAAAACTCATAGTCTGAGTGCCTCCAAAAGGAAACTAGAGAGAGCACACATTAGCAGCTTGACAACATACCTAAAAGCACTAGAACAAAAGGAAGCAAATTCACCCAAGACGGCAGGAAATAATCAAACTCAGGGGCGAAATCAACCAAGTGGAAACAAGAAGAACTATTCAAAGAATCAACCAATCAAGGAGCTGGTTCTTTGAGAAAATCAACAAGATAGATAAACCCTT
The DNA here is from genome assembly GCF_978045245.1 of Mus caroli. Classification (NCBI taxonomy): domain Eukaryota; kingdom Metazoa; phylum Chordata; class Mammalia; order Rodentia; family Muridae; genus Mus; species Mus caroli. The sequence continues at coordinate 74,067,061 of NW_028227263.1, read as the reverse complement.
AGCCAGACTCACTAGAGGACACAGGGAAAGCATCCTAATTAACAAAATCAGAAATGAAAAAGGAGACATAACAACAGATCCTGAAGACATCCAAAACACCATCAGATCCTTCTACCAAAGGCTATACTCAACAAAACTGAAGAACCTGGATGAAATGGAGAAGTTCCTAGACAGATACCAGGTACCAAAGTTGAATCAAGATCAGGTTAATGATCTAAACAGCCCTATATCCCCCAAAGAAATAGAAGCAGTCATTAATAGTCTTCCAACTAAAAAAAGCCCAGGACCAGATGGGTTTAGTGCAGAGTTCTATCAGACCTTCAAAGAAGATCTAATCCCAGTTCTTCACAAACTATTCCACAAAATAGAAACAGAAGGTACTCTACCCAACTCATTCTATGAAGCCACAATTACTCTGATACCTAAACCACAAAAAGACCCAACAAAGATAGAAAACTTCAGACCAATATCCCTTATGAATATTGATGCAAAAATCCTCAATAAAGTTCTTGCTAACCGAATCCAAGAACACATCAAAACAATCATCCATCCTGACCAAGTAGGTTTCATCCCAGGGATGCAGGGATGGTTCAATATACGGAAATCCATCAACGTAATCCAGTATATAAACAAACTCAAAGACAAAAACCACATGGTCATCTCGTTAGATGCGGAAAAAGCATTTGACAAGATCCAACACCCATTCATGATAAAAGTCTTGGAAAGATCAGGAATTCAAGGCCCATACCTAAACATGATAAAAGCAATCTACAGCAAACCAGTAGCCAACATCAAAGTAAATGGTCAGAAGCTTGAAGCAATCCCTCTAAAATCAGGGACTAGACAAGGCTGTCCACTTTCTCCATACCTATTCAACATTGTACTTGAAGTCCTAGCCAGAGCAATTCGACAACAAAAGGAGATCAAAGGGATACAAATTGGAAAAGATGAAGTCAAAATATCACTTTTTGCAGATGATATGATAGTATATATAAGTGACCCTAAAAATTCCACCAGAGAACTCCTAAGCCTGATAAACAGCTTCGGTGAAGTAGCTGGATATAAAATTAACTCAAACAAATCAATGGCCTTTCTCTACACAAAGAATAAACAGGCTGAGAAAGAAATTAGGGAAACAACACCCTTCTCAATAGTCACAAATAATATAAAATATCTTGGCGTGACTCTAACTAAGGAAGTGAAAGATCTGTATAATAAAAACTTCAAGTCTCTGAAGAAAGAAATTATAGAAGATCTCAGAAGATGGAAAGATCTCCCATGCTCATGGATTGGCAGGATCAACATTGTAAAAATGGCTATCTTGCCAAAAGCAATCTACAGATTCAATGCAATCCCCATCAAAATTCCAAATCAATTCTTCAACGAATTAGAAAGTGCAATCTGCAAATTCATCTGGAATAACAAAAAACCTAGGATAGCAAAAACTCTTCTCAAGGATAAAAGAACCTCTGGTGGAATCACCATGCCGGACCTAAAGCTTTACTACAGAGCAATTGTGATAAAAACTGCATGGTACTGGTATAATGACAGACAAATAGACCAATGGAATAGAATTGAAGACCCAGAAATGAACTCACACACCTACAGTCACTTGATCTTCGACAAGGGAGCTAAAAACATCCAGTGGAAGAAAGACAGCATTTTCAACAAATGGTGCTGGCACAACTGGTTGTTGACATGTAGAAGAATGCGAATCGATCCATTCCTATCTCCTTGTACTAAGGTCAAGTCTAAGTGGATCAAGGAACTTCACATAAAACCAGAGACACTGAAACTTATAGAGGAGAAAGTGGGGAAAAGCCTTGAAGATATGGGCACAGGGGAAAAATTCCTGAATAGAACAGTAATGGCTTGGGCTGTAAGATCGAGAATTGACAAGTGGGACCTCATGAAACTACAAAGCTTCTGCAAGGCTAAAGACACCATCAATAAGACAAAAAAACCACCAACAGATTGGGAAAGGATCTTCACCTATCCTAAATCATATAAGGGACTAATATCCAATATATATAAAGAACTCAAGAAGGTGGACTCCAGAAAGTCAAATAACCCCATTAAAAAATGGGGCTCAGAACTGAACAAAGAATTCTCACCTGAGGAATACCGAATGGCAGAGAAGCACCTGAAAAAATGTTCAACATCCTTAATCATCAGGGAAATGCAAATCAAAACAACCCTGAGATTCCACCTCACACCAGTCAGAATGGCTAAGATCAAAAATTCAGGTGATAGCAGATGCTGGCGAGGATGTGGAGAAAGAGGAACACTCCTCCATTGTTGGTGGGATTGCAAGCTTGTACAACCACTCTGGAAATCAGTCTGGCGGTTCCTCAGAAAATTGGACATAGTACTACCAGAGGATCCAGCAATACCTCTCCTGGGCATATATCCAGAAGATGTCCCAACCGGTAAAAAGGACACATGCTCCACTATGTTCATAGCAGCCCTATTTATAATAGCCGGAAGCTGGAAAGAACCCAGATGTCCCTCAACAGAGGAATGGATACAGAAATTATGGTACATTTACACAATGGAGTACTACTCAGCTATTAAAAAGAATGAATTTATGAAATTCCTAGCCAAATAGATGGACCTGGAGGGCATCATCTTGAGTGAAGTAACACAATCACAAAAGAACTCACACAATATGTATTCACTGATAAGTGGATATTAGCCCAAAACTTAGGATACCCAAGATATGAGATACAATTTGCTAAAGGCATGAAACTCAAGAAGAATGAAGACCAAAGTGTGGACACTGTGCCCCTTCTTAGAATTGGGAACAAAACACCCAGGGAAGGAGTTACAGAGACAAAGTTCGTAGCTGTGATGAAAGGATGGACCATTTAGAGACTGCCGTATCCAGGGATCCATCCCATAATCAGCTTCTAAACGCTGACACCATTGCATACACTAGCAAGATTTTGCTGAAAGGACCCAAATATAGCTGTCTCTTGTGAGACGATGCCAGGGCCTAGCAAACACAGGAGTGGATGTTCACAGTCAGCTATTGGATGTATCACAGGGCTCCCAATGGAGAAGCTAGAGAAAGTACCCAAGGAGCTAAAGGGATCTGCAACCCTATTGTTGGAACAACATGATGTACTAACCAGAACCCCGGAGCTCTTGTCTCTAGCTGCATATGTATCGAAAGATGGTCTAGTCGGCCATCAATGGAAAGAGAGGCCCATTGGACTTGCAAACTTTATATGCCCCAATATAGGGGAATGCCAGGGCCAAAAGAATGGGAATGGGTGGGTAGGGAAGTGGGGGTCGCTATGGGGGACTTTTGGGATAACATTGGAAATGTAATTGAGGAAAATATGTAATAAAAATATTAAAAATTTAAAAAAATGTAATTATTATTTTTATGAACAGCAAAACCTATAAATAAGTGATTATTCTTCCAAGCTAAAACTGCTAAGGGATAGGAACTTGACTAGGTCAGAAGAATGACCATTGCATAAGCTTTAGGACCTGAGCCCAGGTTCCCAGCACCCACAGGTTTAAACGGCAGAGGTGGTGGTTTGCATTAGAGTCCCTGTGCTCAGGAAGCTGAGGCAGGAAGACACTTGGGCCTCACTGACCATCTAGGTTTGTTGATCTGTGAGCTTCAAGTTCACTGTGAGAGCCTGTCTCAAAAATTAAGATGGAGAATGACTGAAAAAGACATTCATATAGATGTTCAAAGCACATATATGTGTGTGTGTGTGTGTGTGTGTGTGTGTGTGTGTGTGTGTGTAAGCAATACTGTCATCCATACAAGAACCATAGGTTCCAATGTCAATAATGCAAACAGGTCTTTCCCCACTCTGTTCCATCTCCATATATGCATATTTCTTGTTTTGTTTGTTTGCAGTCTTAGACTTCAGGATCTTATTTTATTCCTCAAAAAAAATAGTCATTTCATCTGTTGTGATTATACCAAACAACATACTGCTGTTATATTAGCAACAAAATAGGACCCTGATGCTCGACAACAGATTTCCATTGTATGGTTTTCCAATACAGCCTCCATCATTTAATTCAGATGCTCCAAAATAAACGGTAAATTTGATTTAAGTGGCTATTTCTGGAGAAAAACAGCAATTATACAAGCCAGATTTTACATGAAAAAATTTGTAGAGAATTCAATATTGCTAGTTTTATCTAGACAGATCTTGAAATGTCTAAGTTGTAGTTGATACTCTTGGATAAAATGAGGAACGTAAAATAAGTTTTACAAAGCACATGATTTTTCTTTTCAATTGAAAATCTTCAAAACTTGTTTCTTTGGACTAGGGTGTAATTCTGTGTAGAATGCTTACCTGGCAGTCATGAGACTTTGGGTTTGACCACTTACCATCAATAATGAAAACCATTCCGCTGCTGTGTCCTGTTTTCTGTTGTGTCATGAGCCAGAAACCCTAAAAGTTGCTGATTGAAGAATCCTAATATGAACATGGTGGAGAAACATAAGTTTCATAGCCCTTTAAAAGCATAGAACTTTCAGTGAAATGCTAGATGTTGAGAGAATTAAAGAAAGAAGTGGACTGAACAGGGAGGAATGGAAGGCCTTGAAAGACTCAGAATAGAATGCAGAAGCAAGCACAAGAGTCCTGGTGTGGCTGAAGGATGCCCCTGATGGAGACTGCCCAAAAAGTTTGGAGCCAGAAGGACTTATCATGGAAGCATGGGATCATTGCGTACTATCTACATGATGGGGGTAGGGTTCATGGCAGTTGGGGCTGACTATGAATGTCAGCTGGAACCGAGGTACACAACAGAGATGGAAACAATGGAAGCCCTACGTAAACCTGTCTACTCAAAGACTGAAACCAAAGATAATGACTGGGATTGGGGAGGGGGAAAGAGATTTTTCACCCAATTGCCAATTTATTTGATAATCATCTAAAAGTACCAAAAGAAAGACCAAGGCTGAGAAGACAGAAGATAACACAAGAGATGAGCATGGGAAACTTAGCTGATGTTGTGTTTCTTATATGTCAAATTATTTCTCAATTTTAAAAAGTTCAAATTTTGGACAAGGTGGGATTAAAACCTGGCCACACACCAAGCCAGTTATGCCAGGACACCTCACACATTTTCAGTAATTATACAAAATAAACATAACATCCTGCAATAAATGTGTCCATTTCACATATTTACTAAATGGATTCTCAAGTATTCATTAGAGTCAGAGATACATGGGTAGAAGCATTGCAGAGGGAACCAGCTGTCTGTCCAGGTGTCCTGAAAGAATGGTATCACAAGTCAGGGCAGCCTCATGATATCATTCTTTCATTTACATGCTAAGTGCATACCTGTGCCCAGCCCTGGGCTGGATGGTTGATACTCCACTGTGGAAAACCATTTTATCTTTTCTTTACTGGAAAAATCAATGCTGCCAGTTCCTCCTAAGTCTCCCAGTAGATTAGACCAAGTTAACACTTGGCAACTAGAAGGAGGGCTATGGAACACAGAAGATAAATAACAGAACTAGAAGCCTAAGATGACTTTCATCTGATCCAGACATTGGCAAGCTATGCTCCACATGCCAAATCCAGCCTGCTGCCTGTTTCTCACGTCCAGCAAACTAAGTGTAAAATGTGAAGGCAATTGGTCTTCAGAGAACAGTTGCCTGATCTTGCCTTTTGGCACACAAACAGAAGACAATAATTACTAGCTGGCTTTGTTATTTTTTAAAACCTAAACACTAGACTAGCCATAGTGAGACCATGTGGGTACCTGAAGAATTGCTGTTATATCAGTGTGTCCATCTCTTGAACTTGAACAACTTTCTAGGAGTAATGTCATCAAACTCCAGCTCTGACTCTTTCCTTTGCCACAGTACAAGGAATGGGTATTTGCATTTTCCCCAACAATGCCATTAGTTGTCAAATCGTTTCCTTTGGTAATCTGGGCCTCATCAGCTTTCCAAGTTAGTGCTCCAATAGTTCAGTCCTAAGCATCCTGTCCTTTCAGCAGGTTTCTATAAACCCTGCCACTTACAGATTCTGTGCACTCTAGGCTTCCTCAAGAAATGAACTGTACACAAAAAGCTAACGAGTAAATATTCCTAGCCTTTCAGGAATGGAGACAGATCTTGGTTATAGCCACTTAATCCCACTACTGTGCTGTGCAAATAGCAACAGGAACTGATAATGAGGGTCTGGACCTTTGTCTCATTAGTTAAGAACTTACACTGCTCTTGTAGAGGACCACACTTCATTTCCCAGAACCCATGTTAGGGGGCTCATAGCCACACGTAACTACAGTTCATAAAGAGCTAACGCCCTCTTCTGGCCACTGCAGGCATTGCACTCAGGCACAAACACACGGATAAACACAGATACACATGCTGAAAACTAAAAATTAATTCTTTCAACAATATCTGAAAATGATCCTGTCAGGATATGTTCCAACAAAACCTTACTTACTGGAACTAGAAAGCAGGCTGGCTCTGGCCTATGACTACCAAACCCTGACCTAAGTTGCTCTTAGCTGTTCCAACTCAAGTTTGTATCCTATGTAGGAATTTCATTTTCTATTACAAAATTTTAAAAATTGGAGGCATGTGAAATGGTACTGTCTTAAATGGATGCACAGATGATGTAATCAATCAAGTATAGTTTAGGGGAGAAACTTATGCAGCCCCTCACATAGCACAGATTAAGTTGAATCTCCCAAAATATATTTGAGTTTTGAATCTTCCCAATGACCACAAGATCCTTCACTTTTGTATCAGTGAGATTGATGTCAGAGTCACCTTCAGCAAGCAGGACATTCTTCAAGCATGTTTTCTCTGTTGCACAATCCGTAGCATTTTCATCTAGAAAGACTTTCTGCATAAAACAGTTTGTGCTGCCTCTGAGGCATTTTAGCTTGTGACCTATGAAGGGCACTACTCTGGCTTGCCCAGCTAGGGTGTTGCTTTCCACCAGGGCCAGTCAGAATGTTCTCTAGAGCTGCTCCTGGATTTCAGTTTTGAAATGCTTAAACAAATGAGTCACAAGACCCAATGAGGTCAGAAAAATCTTTGGGGTCATGCTCCTTCCTAATAGATGAGCTGCAATGGAAACCACTTCAGAGCTGACATTCCAGAGGAATGAACCCCGTGTTTCTAATCATTAAAGTCAAAATTATAATAGATAGCACTCAGCTCTCCTGTTCATGAGTTTTAACTCTTCAGATGTCATTGTAGACGCAGCCTATTAAATAATGCAAGCCAGACAATGCTGACTGAATCAAACCCGAAATGTCACTCTGGGTTTAAATTGATTTTCTTATTTGAGGACCTCTTTGCTTGCAAATCAGAATGGCCTTATATTCTCACATCTGAAGGAGGTTGGCCTTCACAGGATTAATTTTAACAATGCTGATTGATGAGAAGGGTTGTGTTGGGTCATGGAATGGCCTTCTCTCCAGGACGTGAATTATTCATAAGCATTCCTGTGTGTTGTCTTTCTTTCCTGACAATTCAGACGATGGCAATGGGGGAGAAGCTAACCAGCTGCACATACTACCTTCTTGAACACACTAGCCAGTAGAAGTGGGTGGTTTCGAAGTGGGTGTATTAATTACAGGAATTTAGATCAATAACTCTTGAAACTAAATAACTAATAGCTGAAGGTGATCTAATGACAAGCTGTGTTTTCCCACATAGATACATCTCGTTTTGTCTCTCCCCTACCAACTCTTGGAGGGTATTAACCAACAGCTCACTCACAGGAACCAACAGCTCTATCTCTGAGCTGCAAACCCCAGCAAGCTGTGTACACTTTATGCAAAGGTAAGAAGTTGTAAACATGCCAGGTGCCAATCTTCCATCATTCTGATCATGAATACAATTGTTTTGGCGGCCTCCTGAATGACCCAAGATTTAATGACCACCTGGAAGCGAGCAGGTATGCCATCAGGAAGGTACAACCCAAGAAGACCTGTACAACTCCAGCCTACCCCTCTAGGCTCCGACACTGGGGTGCATCCCGCACAGAACACCAGATGTTCTTCTAGAAAACCAACAATGTCAAGGCTCTTTTTCAGTTTTCAGATAAGAATTTTAGATGCAAAGCATTTTCTTTGAGGGAAGCATTCCCTGCATCAGGGAGAAGTCAGACTGCTGCACTGAAGTGGGTACAGAAAAGGAGATAATTTCCTGGGAACTGAGAAAGCCTAGGTATGCTTCCTGACCTCTGGGATGTACACAGCTCTCTTTGTCCAGGGTAGGAGAGAATGATGAATAGCAGGAAACACAAAGAACAGATTCTCAGATTATTGGATACCAAATGTAATTGCTAAAACTAATCTTGTAACTTAGACAAGCGAGCAGCTTACACCAACATCTGCAGTGGGGAATTTCTGTCTTCATTTTCCTTACTATATAAATACCTATAAGGAACCAGCTGCTTTCTCTATGGCTAACGGCAACATTATTATAGTCATATAATCTAGGGTCAAGGAGAAACTGTCCCTGGTCCTCCGGGACCTTATTATGTCCTCAGCTTTGTAGAACAGCACAATTTTATAATTTTTCTTTTTGACAAAAAGAAAACGCATCAGCTTTTAGAATAATGCAAATTTTATGTGAGGAATTTGGCCAAGAAAAATATCCAGGGAAAACCCTGCCTAGATTCCAAGTACAGTTGAACAAAATAAAAGAAAGAAGAAGAAAAGAAAAACACCATAACCTATGTGACCTTAATACAAAATGCAAAAGGATGGCACATCTTAAAGTAAAAAAACTAGAAAAAAGAAAGAGAGGGAGGGAGGGAGGAAGGAAGCCGTCTCACATTCAGTTCATCTGTTCATGTTGCTAATTAAGGCTATATAGACAGTGGCCTTAAAAGTATGGCATTCCTTGAAAAGGGGAGAGAAATGATGACTGACCCTCAGGATAGCCAATGAATGGACCAAATGTGCTCTGATGATGTGCAATTACCCCAAAGTTTGTTATTGCAAAATTGAATTCTTTCCTGCCAAAGTCCAGTACTAAATAATTAAGTGCAGAACTGTGCTTGGTTTCATCACAGCACAAAATAGCAGAGGTCATGGAAAGTGTTGTGCTCCCCTGCCATTAATATTCCGCTGGTGTTGGAATAGATTAGCAGAAGAGCACAGCAGGTTAGGATTGCCCGATTCTGTTCAGCCCCACATAATGAACGCGAGGAGAGTGCCTTGAATGTCTAATGTCAGTCACTGAGCAGAAGGGGACAAAATCCTCCTGCCTGCTCCCAGGGCTTTGAAAGAACTGTTTATCTCATGAATTTTCACTCACTAATAATCATACCTACCTCTGTAAATTGCTAATAATTGACGAGCTAAATGAACTCAGCTCTTCTCCCTTGACAACTCCCCCTTTTATGTGCTGTCATGGAGCCTCCTCATCATACCTTTTCTGTCTATGGAAATCCAGCTCTGTCTGCCTGCCAGGGGGATTCAGGTCCATCTCCACGTTAATGCTTCTCAATACTCCCCTCTCCCGAGGCACATGCTTGTCCCTCTTGAGTACAGTCGTCAGGTGTGTTGATTTTCACTTCTTTTTATTTGATTCATTTTTTTAACTTATTAGTGTGTATTAACCATAGTAGTGGTAATGTGATATATTTCTATACCACCCTTTCCCATCATCTTCACCCTCCTCAAATTGTAGTAAAAACTATGACACTTCTGCTTTCACGTTGACATTTCTAGCTTCTGCATATGAAGAAGAACAGGTGGCCCACCTTTTGCTGTGGCTGCTAATTTCACTTCATGCTCTCCAGTTCCTGTCATTTAGCTATAAATGACAAGCTTATGTTCTTCATGTTTGCATAATCCAGCAGTGTGTGTGTGCACGTGTGTGTGTGTGTGTATTCACACATTCACAGGGTGGGTCACAGGTGCACATGAGTACACAAACACACTGCTTTCTTTCTCCAACCAATTGTTGTTAGACACTTAGGCTGATTCTATACCTTGGCTTTTGCAAACAGAGTGTCAGATGGACCTTTTCAGGCTGATGACAAAAGTCCATAGCCATTTGCAACACCTCGTCTATGTATTATTATATATAAAGGGAGGAGAGACATAGAGACAGAGAAACAGAGACGGAGACAGGGAGAGACAGAGACAGAGAGATAATACACTTAATTAAGGGATGAAAAAGGAAGAAAGATACTCGCTCCAAGATGGAAGACTGATCTATCTGGACTGCTCAAAGAATAGGGAGGTGCTGAAGGCACCTTTTGATGAGCATTTATGTGGGGCATAAACATCTTTACACCGTTTGTCAATTCCAATAAATCTATCCACATAGTGCTTCCCCAAATGTCATTCTCATCAATTCTTTGTTCAGACCCTTTCCAAGTCCCTGACCATTCTTACAGTCCACTGACTACAGCCATGACTCAGTGAACAATTGTATATCTGGCCATATCCCTTCCAGAAACAAAAGTATGATCACGCTCATTGCCCCAAGTTCTGCCCATTGTGAAGATTTCCTCATGGTGTCTTTTGGGATTTTCTAGAAATGGTTGTAATGGTGCAGTTATCCACTCTCTGCACTGCTCCGTGTGTAGAACCATCAGTAAGCCAGGCATTGGTCTTCTTTTCCTCAGTCATCCAATTATAAGGTAGACCTCGTACACTTATAGGTGCATTCTTGGGAGCAGAAGGTATTATAGCAGAAGTAGGAACAGTAACCATTTGGACTACCTCTCCAGGTAACTTTCTTATGGCCTCAGGACCAGTTTGGGCCCAGGGACATGTGTGTGTGTGTGTGTGTGTGTGTGTGTGTGTGTGTGTGTGTGTGTGTTGCTAATCTAGGACTGGAATCCCAGGGAATTCCTATACAGCTGCTAGTCTTCAGTCTACTTAAGAATAAGTAGGTTCTAATATTAATGGAATTTCTTAGTAACCTGATAAATGAATGACCAGGAGAGTTTTATAGTGAGCCTTCTGACCCATGTAGGATAGCTCTTCTCATCTCAAATAATCCAATGAAAAAAATTCCTCACAAGCATACTGACTGGTTGTAGTTGATTCCAGGTGTAGTCAAGTTGATACCCAAGATTACCCATTACACTCAGGCAATGTTTGTCTCAATGTTTCTTCATGCAACACAGCAGTTATACTCCAATCCCTCCCTTACAAGCTAAATGTATGACTTGGCATTAGATTTCTCTTCGTAGGCATGCTTCTTTGTCTACATCAGTCAATGCAACACTAAAATTCTATGACGTTAGCCAGTCTTGAACTGAAAGTTGTATCAGAGTAACCTATCCATGTCTCACCACCTCCATCAGATCCCTGTTTCTTTTGTCTGGATGAGTTTTGATGGACCATGTATACCGCTCTATATCTTTGTGCTGTTATCCGGGAAAACAGGAGCTAACATCCCTTAGTAGTCCACAATAAACCAGTGGCTTTCAGGAAACTCCCTTCCCCTCTGCTTCCATTGCAATAATTCTCAGCCTTATGTTATATGTAATTTCTCTACTCTCAGGATGAAACATCAGTGGCCCAGAGAGTGACTCTTCACAGGGCACAGTCTAGTCATTGCCTTGCCTTCCCTGTATCACAGTCTCCCTCTGTGCAGTCCAAATGAACTATTTATATTAAATGAAGTCTCAGGGTAGGCTTCTGAGGAAATCTGAACGAAGACACACATATTAAACTAAATTGAAAGTAATGTTTCAAGCATTTCTATCTCTTCACTTCTTTTCATTTCTTTTAAACTCTAGAGAATAGATGGGTAAAGACTCAATATCCAGGGAGTTGCTTGGATAAATTGTATGTTATTACCTGGCTGACTTCCCTGCAGAGAAAATAGCCTAACACATCAATGTATAAAAACACTGTGTGGCTGCCTCTTGCACCCAGGAAGTGTTTCATATGCATTCATATTACAGCATGCTGTGCAATCCAGAAAGCCTGCTGAAAAGCCATGGCTTGTGATTAACCAGTAATGGCAGAATTATAGCTCTGAGAGCCATTGGAAAGAAAAGGGATGGATGGAGAAGTTGCAGAGAACAAAACAAGGTATCCTTCTGGCTTATAAAACGTAACAATCTTGCAATACTGAAACACAATGTGTTTGTAACTTTTCTTCTTACTTAATTTATATATGCATTGATGCTAGAAAACTGTATTTCCCTAATCAGTAACACCCAAGCAGACAGCAATAGTTGGAATGTGGCTGGTTTGAGGAGATGTGCTGTAAGAATAAAGCACAACGTTGTTTAGAGACCTAGGACAATGAAAAGTATGTAAGGTGTTTTATTGAAAACTTTTATATTGATTCCATGCCTAAGTTAGAAGACTTTGGCTATGTTCATTTAAATGTTTTATTTTCATTTCTTTTATGAGGTTTTGTGTTTTGTCTGTGTGTAAATGTATACAGCACAAATATGCCTGGTGCCCATGAAGGCCAAAGAGAGCATAGAATCCCCTGGAATCAAAGTTGTGGATGGATGCAAATTGCTATGACAATAGGGAAATGGAACCTTGTTTCTCTGGAAGAGAAGCAAGCTCACTTAAGCACTGACTTATCTTTTTAGCCTTGAATATGTTAGTTTAAATACTCTCTGTTGCTAAGGTCCATTTGATGGGTCCCTTTCCTTTTAGTAACACTGTAGCACATGATTTATAATTACCTACAGGGCTCATATTATGTGTTATAATACATTGTATAATTTTATTAGACTTAACTTGGTTTTATTATGCAACGGTAGCATGCAACTGACTCCTAAATAAATAAACTTCATTTACTCACAAGGAAGAAGAGGATGCTGGGAGACCCTGACCTTGTCTAAAATGATTCGACATAGAAGGAATATGAGCTATATCTACTCACATCCCACTGTCAAAACTTATAAAATGCCAACTGTCAAAGGGCAGAGTGAGGGCAAAGAAAATGCCACTGTCCGGTGAGTCGGATGATGAGTTAAAATGAATAGAGGTGTCTGCTCTGAATGTCGACCACAATAGACACAGACCGATGACCTTTAGAGTGCCAATATCAGTCATTCCAGACCAGAGCATAACAATATCAATATGTTCCGGCGGTACTGCCTCATGTTAGCACTCACTGACATCTTTATAAGTACCTCTTCAGCCTCCTTTCCAAATGATTTTGAAATCTGACAGATGAGACAGAGAGCCCGCTATAGACCTGCTAAGTTATGCATGGAGGGCAAATTGCCCTAGCCCCTCAATTTTGGTCTATCAGGATCCTCATCTTCGATATGAATTTCAGTTGAATAAAACGAGATCAAATACCACTTGGTAAAGGCCAGACAATGGCTCTGGCAGAGCAGGAAAGGTGAATTCTAAAACCTATTTATCAGGTAAATGTTTTTGGAACATTGAGAAGGATGCCCTTTCTCAGGAACAGAGCCATATTTAGACATAGTCCAACATACGGTTGATGGCTTATCCTTAGTCAGCTTTGCAGGACCACAAAACAATTGCTAAAGCTAACTCACAGAGAAGCCAAGTTTCTCTCGTTGTTTGGCAGGCTGAAAATCCCAAATAATGCAGGCTTATCAGTTTGGCTTCTGATGAGGGTAAAGACGGTAACACATAACAGGAGTGTGTGTAAGAAGCCTTGGCCATAGCTTAAGCCCAAGTATTTCTTTGTTGCCGTGGTAGAATTACATGGCCAAATGTAGCTTAGATGGGAAAGACGTTCTTTTGGCTTTTGGTCCCAGCATGCAGCAGGAAGCTTACCAATCACATTTCATCTTATAGACAGGAAGCAGAAAGAACAGGAAGTAGAGTGAAGCCTATATGCTCTCAAACCCATGCCTGGTGACATACTTCTGCCAGCAAGGCCCCACTTCCTAAGGCTTTTATAACTGCCCCCAAAACAGTGCCACCAACAGGAAGCCAAGTCTCCATGTACGTGAACACATGGAAAATGTGTCTCATTCAAACCGCCATACCAAGGAAAGAGTGAAAGACAAGGTGTACACAGTCATCTTTGAAGAGACCGCCACTTCTCCCCATGAAGTGGGAACATGTCACTAAGGCCTGTCTCTTAAACTTTCAACAACTTCAAGATAACATTACCCTGGGGACCGAACTTTCACTGTGTGCACCACTGCACAACCCAGTATTGCACCTGTGGTAGGAGGATGGAGCCACTGTCATTCTCAGACTTACAAATCCTTTCCTTTGAGAATAAAATAATAAATGGAAAGTTGTAACTACTTGGTAAATCTAAAATTAAAAATAATAATAATAATAATGGTCAGGGAAACCTCAGAATTATTTCTAAGATACAAAGGCTTGAGGAAACACCAAGTTTTATAGATTTGTGCCAAGGAAAATGTCATTTTATTAATTTATTTATTTATTTATTCACTTTACATTTCAATATCAAACCTCCTCTCCTCCTAGTACCCCCTCACACAGATTCTCCCCTCTTCCCACTCCCTTTCCCCTCTAAGAAGAGGGATCCTCCTTCCCCAGTATTACCCACCACCCACCAACACATGCACATCAAGTCACTGCAGGACTAGGTGAGTCCTCTCCCACTGAGGCCAGAGGAGGCAGCCCAGTTAGGGGAATGGAACCCACAGACAAGCAACAGATTCGGGGACAGCCCCTGTTCCAGTCATTGGGGGACCAGCATGAAGCCCAAGCTACACTTTTGCTACTTGTGTATGTGTGGGGAGTGAGTGCTAGGTCCAGCCCATGTATGCTCTTTGGTTGGTGGTTCAGTCTCTGGGAACCCTCAAGAGCTCAGGTTAGTTGGCACTCTTGGTCTTCCTTTGAACTTCCTATCCTCTTCGGGTCCCTGAATCCTTCACCCTAACTCTTCCATAAGACTCCCCCAGCTCCATCTAATGTTTGGGTATGGAGACAATGACATTTAAATCTGCTTGGTTGTGACACTGCTAGGTATAGATAGACACTTCAGATAAACAATGATCTGGGGTGCTTCCTGGGATTTCTCAAGAATATACATAAAAGAATTGAAATGAGCTTTCAAACAATAGAGTACACGAGCATCCACTCAGATGCATCTCTAAGATGACTTTCCAGAAAGCCTCGAGTATCCTTCAGGATGTCCCCACACACTTGAGTACAGACTTGTTCGTATTGCTGTACGTTTTCCCACTTACATTGTGTGCACTTTCCCTATTGACACAGTTGTCAGCGTGAGTTCATATTTGTAAGTTTTCAATAGCATTTCTCCGTGTCTCATAGCATGAGGTGCTGTCTGATTGGGTTAATTCGGTGTCTTTATTTCCTATTTAAAATTATTCCCCATTTTGTCTTAGAGCATTGATATACTGAGGAGGAGAGAAAATTTAAATTAGTCCTAATAATTCGAGACTGTATGAAAGATCTAATCAAGCCAATGATCTGCCTTTCATTTAAAAAAGTTAATGAAGATAATTTCCCTTTCAAGTTTTTCTTCAAATGCTAATTCATTTTTACTGAAAGGTATTAAGATTTTTATCTAAATAGAACAAATTAATCAACTGTCTGGCCAGAAACATCTGCCGTGAATATATCTACAAGCACCTTATAAAAAAAATCCTACATTTATGAAGAAATTCTGTATTTCTTGTGACTTTTAAATATTGTAACAAAAGTAGCTAGGCATATTCTCCACTACAATGACTCCACGTAAATAATGGACTTCTAGGTATATAGAAGAAAGGTTTGCAGGGATATAGTCAATATTTGTCATAGTGACAAATCATAAACAGTTTATTACATAGTTCCAATACTGATGCATAAGCTCCTTTAAAAAAAAAAGAATCTAGAGAAAGGTTCTTAACAGTCCTATTTCACTCTCAATTTTTGGCTTAATTTCTGTCATTAATATGCCTTTTTACTTAAAACTGCAAACTATACCAGGACTCTAACAAGGGTTCAGTGTTCCAATGTAAATCCACACCTAATACCAGAAAACCTAAGCTTCGTAATGTTGTAAGATGATACACGACCTAGTTTTATGTCAGCTCAACACACACTAGCGTCGTTTGGGAAGAAGGCATTTGAGAAAATACCCCCACCAAGTTAGCCAACGGGAAAGCCAATGTGGTGCATTTCTTAGTTAATGACTGATGTGGGATAGCCCGGCCTGGTAGTTCCACCCCTGGGATAACGGTCTCGGGTGCTGTAAGTCACCAAGTGGAACAAATCATGAGGAGCAAACCAGTTAGAGTCAGTCTTTCATGACCTCTGCATCAGCTCCTAGCTCCAGGTTTCTGCCCTGCTTGAGTTTCTGTCTCAGCTTCCCTAAATGATGGACTGTGGTGTGAAACTGTAAGCTGAAATAAACCCTTTCTTTCCCAAGTTGCTTTGGCTATGCTATTTCATGGCACTAATAGAAACCCTGGGAGAAGCACAGCCAATGGAGTCCAAGGAAGCATGGCATTATGGGGGACGTATCATAAAGAAGAGGAGAGTAGACCTTGCCATTTCTTTTAAGTACTCATCCTAAGCAAAATATAATTGCAAGCAAAATATAACTGGGTGGAGAAAGTACACACTTATATTCCTTTGTATTCCCCAAACATACTTGAGTGTGCTGGCAATGACAAAGAAACCCAATAAATATCTGTTTAATGTTTACCTTATTTTCTATTCTTAACTACGTCTTTCTCACTGCATGCCTAGCACAAAATGAGACACAGTCCCTGCTTTCTTCCAGGGGTTATAGTCCCTGTGTGGTTTCCAAACAATAAAATATGCAATTAGATGGCACCATGGTTATAAAAAATAAATGACAAGAATAGTTAGATTTCTAGACACAAGCAACAAAGAACCTCAGAATATAATTCAGGGAAACATTCCACTAGCAACAAGACCAGGAGCAACAGCAACCACAAATTCTTAATAAACTCAGCAAAAGAAGATTCATACTCTGAAAAATGAAAAATAGCCTTTAAAGAAACTTTTAAAGAATTAAACAAATGAAGTGAAACTTCACGATCAAAGATAGACAACTTCAAGTTTTTTGTTCTTGTGGCAGCTGCTGTTGTTTCTGGTTGCTGCTGGGGCCAGAGATTACAGCATCATGCTAGGAAACAATCGTAATGTAGAATAAGCCCAATTCACAGCACCTCTTTTGTTGTTGTTGTTTGGTTGGTTGGTTTTTATTTTGTCTTGTTTTTCAAGATAGTATTCTCTGTGTAACCCTGGCTGTCCTGGAACTCTCTCTGTAGACCAGGGTGACCTAGCACTCACAGAGATCCACCTGCCTCTGCCTCACAAATGCTGGGATTAAAGGTCTGTGCCACCACACCTGGCTCACAGCACCTTGATTATTGGGAGAGTAAGGATTTCAAACCTATCTTCCAACGCATGGTACATAGAACCATTTTTCTAATTTTAGCAAGGTATTGATAAAAATCTTCTGGACACTCGCAGGTACAAAATAAGTGTCAAAATCTTGACAATGGAGAAACAAAAATGGAGAATTCACACATTCTTAGAATGAAGCTACAGTAGTCAATCCAGCATGCAACTCAAGTAAGGCAGACACATACATCAGTATTAAATTTGCAATGCAGAAACAATACTCATGTTTATTTATTAACAAACAAGCTCATGGAATCGGAAGCTCAGTAAAATTATTTTTGAAAAGTGAGCTAGGATGAGTTAATGAAGGAAACCTACTTTTCAAGAAATGGTGCTGAGGTAACCAGATATCAAAAATATATGATGTTCGACATAGTGACTATAGCTGATAGTGATGTATGACAACCTTGGAAATTCTCAAAGAGCATATTTAAGTGTTATCACCACAAAAAGAATAGATATATGAAATAATGCATGTATTCACTCTTATCTCCCATTCTACAATGTATACATATTTCGTAACATACTGTACAACTATGTGCAATTTTATTTTAATTTAATTAAAATTAACTAGCTAAAATTTAAACTAGAATGACTTGGAACCTCTGCTCATACCATTAAAAACAAAAACTACCTCAGAATGGATCTTAGATCATACCAGAAAGTATGAAAACTTAGAAAAATAAAAGAAAAATCTCATGACTTGGCCCCAGTCAATGTGTTCTTAACTAAGGCACTGAAAGCACAAGTTACAACTGTCATTGCCACATAACAATATTTGATCATCAAATGAATGTACATGCAAGGGTTTGGAATTCTGTCATCAAGCATCTCACAGCCAGCTCATCTGAGTACCCATGCATCATATAACATTCTCACAATAATGAATTCACCTCACAATGCTTTTCTCAGATTATATTCTCACAATTAAATGGTCAATGCTGTGTGTGTGTGTGTGTGTGTGTGTGTGTGTGTGTGCCCATCAGCTTTTAGAAATTGAGTTTTCATGGATATTATCAAGAAAGTGAAAACATAATCCACGTAATGTGAAAACATATTTTAAAGTCCTCTATCTCATAATCACTTAGCTCCAGAAGATGGGTCTGAAGTTCTTATAACTCAGCAACCAAATAAAATAAAATAAAATAAAATTATCCAATGAAATCTAGGTAAAAGAAAAAAATCTATATACATTTCATCAAAATGATACACATATGATCAGAAGCACTTGAAGAAATGCTTAGCCTTATCAGTCACCAAGGAAATGCAAACCTGAATCACAAAGATGCCATTTCAGTCCTGTCACAGTGGCTAACATTTCCAAGGCAGGCAATGGCAAGTCCTCGTGGATCTTAAGCAAATGGATTCTTCATCTATTAACATGTTTTCCTGGGCCACTGACCCTAGCACTTGAGAGGCAGAGGCAGGCAGACCTCTGTGCATTTAACACCAGCCTGGCCTACATATCTAGTTCCAGACCAGCCAGAGCTGCATTGTGAGAACCTATCACACACACACACACACACACACACACACACACACACACACACACACACAAATTAAAAAGTGCAGAGAAAATAAAACAGGCATGAAAAATGCAGAGACACATTTGTATCTTCCCATGTTGTCAGAAAGTATGGGAGTCCTCCCTATAACTTAAGTGACCAGGTGTGGTCCAAGGGACTCAACATGAAAAACAAAGATTACTTTATTAGTCAAGAAATTTCACACAATTGGAAAATGGCTCTTAGGACCCAGTTAAAGAGGACACAGACTTGTCTCTCTGTGAGGCCATTTTCTACAGTGCTCAAAATTATATCTCAATAAAGCTATTGTATCTTTAAAGTGACAGAGCAACAAATTCAATTCCTAATGCTGCCTATTATAAAATGAAAACAACTATAAGTCACTTTAAGGATGTTTAGTTAGAGATTTCAGACTGGAAATATACACCAACTATATTTCATTGTTTTCATTGAAATGGTACCAATAAAATGGAAACCTAATTCAATGAGAATGGAAAATAAAATCAGAATGGCTAGAGAATTGCTATGATAAAAATAAAGACAGACAGGCATGGAACAAGAGACTTGTGCATTGTAAAAGGCTCCCTTCAAAGCAGCAACCTTCCTATGGTGTCAAATGATAAGTTGTCAACAGTAAACACAGCAAAATAATGAAATTATTGAAGCCACCATTACCAAACATAACCATGTTAAGAAAATCCATATGGAAAGTCTGACGTTGCTGGGGGCCCGTCTTTAAATCTCTAGACTTTATAGACAGGAATTATCCTAGAGTCAAGACAGAACCATACCTCCAACTGAAATGCAAGTAGCTCTACCCTTTATGAAAGAAAGTAACTGCTCAATGCATTATGAAATCAACCTTCACAAAGAATCCATTTGGAACAATTGAATTGCATGGTCCCGAAGGAAATTATTTCAATCATTGATTCCTCTCACAGATATGTAAGGATAAATTCTAAGAACAATGACTTGGAGTGGACTCTTCTCAAGGACATTAATGTGTGTGTGTGTGTGTGTGTGTGTGTGTGTGTGTGTGTGTCCAGACACATGCATCACATATACATGCAGGTGTCCAGAAGAGACCAGAAGAGTGTGTCATCAGAGTTCCTGCAGCTGGAGTTACAGGTAGTAACTCTAATGTGGGTGCTAACAATCAAACTCAGGTCATCTGAAGGACCAGCAAGTACTCTAAAAGGATGAGCCATATCTCTTGCTCTAAGGGCAGAACTTTTAGTGACAAATTTCAGTTAGAGAATCAAAAGCCATATGAGCTCCTGCCTTATCAGGAACTAAGGGACTTGGGAACACTTAGGCCAAGCACCTCTTGTCTTCTAAATGGAGTTTATCTTCTCAGGGAGTATTGTTTACTCTTAAAAGTCTGCATAAAAAGGAAAGTTGAAGTGGAGAGTTAAGATTCCTTCGGTGACTCAGTTGTGCCATGTGATGCTTTTCTGGAAGCTGTCTGATGAGAGGACATTTTGCTGAAGCAGACACTTGAGAGGATGTTTGCTGAGGCAGACACTTGAAAAGACATGTGATGTTTGGAAAGAGTGTAAGTATAATCCAAAAGATTGTGGCTGACACTCTCACATTGGTTTGCCTTGTAACACTTGCAACACTTTGGAGGTCATTGCCAATGATTCTCTTGCATTGGTTCACCTTGCAATGTTTCACTGGTCTTCACTGATCTTCACTTGTTGTGACTCCATAGAGAGATGCACACCAAAGAACTTCTCATGGTGTCTCAGCTGCTTCTTGTCATTTCTGCAGATTCATGCCAATTTGGTTGAGTCTTATGGTGTCTTCTGGATCAAGTCACTACTACTGATTCATGTTTGGTGGTTGCTGATTGGACTGCCCAGCTACTACTGATTCGTCTTTCCAATCTCCCCAAAGAACTACTTCTAAACAGGTCCACATCTCCCATATCCTATTACCATTTCTTCTCCCCTACCTTTGATCAGTGGGCTAGAAAGGAGGTTGAAGTGTTTAACAACACTTATTAAAGTAGGTTTTAAAAAATCTAAACCTACAGAAAATCATTTGTAGAAGACCTCTCCTTTATGGAATTCCAAACTGTGATACTATAAATGAAAACAATTGACCAGAACAATCCTTGTAAGTGTGGTTGATTAATTGTTGAAGTGATTCAAATATAAATTTGAACATCTATTGATCATGTATCATTCATATAACAGATATTGACATCATAACTAAAAATAACAGCTTCACTCGTTTGTTTTTTTTTTTTTGTGTGTGTGTGTGTGTGTGTGTGTGGCTTTATTTAGAGATTTTTAGATCTTGGAGAGAACACAGGTAATAAGTGACAAATGCATGCACTGGTTGGACATTCATAGGTATTAGGATGTTCACACAGTGACAAGTACACTAAGGAAAAGAAAAGGTAGGAAAAGGATTGAGAGTATCCAGGGAATGGGAGTCTCATTGTAATACATTCAGTCAGAGAAAGTCTTGCTGAAGCAGTGGCATTTGGATGACATTTCCCATGGAAGGTGGCCAGACAAAATTGGGAAGAAGTGCTTCAGGCAGAGAAAACATCAAGCAGAGCCAGCCAGGGATGGGGAAAGGCTGGGGATTTAGAAGCAGAGAAAGAGTGATAACCAAGGCCAATTCATGTGATGCACACAGACCACAGCAAGGAGGGTTGGGGAGCCAACTCAAGGGGACACATGGTGGGCCAGGTGAGTAACAGCCACTCTCTGCCTTCTCAAGTCTTATAGTTTTAGGATGTTTTTCAGACATTCAAGAAACCATCACAGCATCAAAATAAAACTACAGACAGAAATATGCTACAATGAAAAGTGCAGCTCATTTGGGTCTTTGCACCAGGGTCCCTGATTCAATTTGAGGACTGACTCATGGAGAAATTCAAAGGGGAGTTGTAAGTAGCTGTATTACATCTATTACTTGAAAAAATAGATTCGCAAGATTCATTTGCTTTAATTAAAATTTTAAAAATGGTGACCCTGATGAAGCTTCTGATGAAAAAAAAATGAGAGTTTTTCCCCTCAAACCTACCACATCCCATCAGACATGAAAATTTTATTATCTTTGCAATGACAGATTGATTCACTATACAGGACTTCATAATATTTGAAATGAGGAACATGACATGAAAGTTCATGAACTGATTACCATAATTACAGTTCATTTGATCTTGATTGCTTTTGTAGGGACTCCTGATTAAATCTGTCTGCCCTTGTGATTCCTGAAGCTCACTTCTCACAAATTAAGAATTTCTTGAGATAATAATTCATGTTTCTCTTTTGGCCTTTCCTCTACTTCCACGCTACTTTATGACAGTTGTTTTAACCATATAAGTATATATTTTAAAGACCTAGGGTTGTGGTAGTCCTCATTGGCTTGCAAAAACAACTGAGGAAAGATAAGCATCACTCGGCCTGTTTTACAAGGAAGGAGACTGAGAAGCAGCAAGGGCAGCAAGGCAGAGGGAAATATCCAAAACCACAGACACATAAGAGACCAAGCTGTGCTGGACATGGTCTTAGTGCACAGGCCTGTGAGAAGATAGACCTGATCATTGGCTGCAGTGCTTTGTTAAAGCTATGCTATCAAACTGACTGATACATGCTGCATAAGAACATGTCAATCAATGGCAAGCTGCATTTAGACAGGAGGTCTCAAGAGACTGCAATGGGGCTGACAAAATTCCGTTGGCCTAGTAGCCTTAGAGCTGTCATAATGCTTGTTGAATGGCATATTATATGCTATACATCTTTCATGTGTCAGTAGGAAGGCTGGTATTAACAAACAACTGCATTGCAGGTCATATGGGATTATAGTATCCATCATTCTGGACAGGAAACAGTACTGATTAATGATATCATGAGTGACCATATTGGTGGTTCATGTAGTTACTATGACTTAGTTACTTTTCTATTGATGTGATAAAATATGCCAAATTAGGAAAGAAGAAGGAAAAATGAAGGGAGGGAGGGAAGAAAAAGGAAGGAAGGTGTTAAGAGGGATGCAAGGAGGGCAGGTTTATTCTGGATCAGAGTTATTGAACATGGTACATCATGGCAGAGACTTGAAGGCAGCAGGAACTTGAAACAGCTAGTCGCATGGTATCTGCAGTCAGAAAAAATGGAGAGCTGACTGCTAACATTTAGCTGGCTTCCTGCTTATATGCAGTTTAATATTCAAACCCATGTGGTAGTGCCCTCCTTTTGTGTGACTCTTCCCATCTTGATTAATTTAGTGCCTGGAGGCTTGTCTCCTAGGTGGTTCCATAGCCAATCTATTTGGTAATCAACTATAACCCTCATACCATACTATCATTCGTTCATATGTATGTCTGTGGTATATGTATATGTATGTTTTCATACATGTGGGTGAGTGTGAGTGAGTGTGTGTGTGTGTGTGTGTGTGTGTGTGTGTGTGTGTATCTAAGGTTAGTGTAGGGAATCTTCCTCAATTGTTCCACTTTAATCTTTGAGGCAAGTTACCTTAATCAAACCCAGAACTCGTCAATACTGCTATTCTCGGTAGTCATCTCGCTCTAGGAATCCTGTCTCAACCTTCTGTGTTTGCAATAACACAGTAAAACCAAGCCAGTCCTTTACACTTAGTAAAAGGAAAGGCCTAAGGAATTCCCTGTGTCTAGAAAACAAGGACAAAGAAAAGCCTATGCAAATATAATTCAGGAAGAGGGACCTGTCCCATCCAAAGCAAGATGGGAAGAACTTGGCAGCACCAGCCACATGGTTCAGGCTTTCGTGACAACAAAGATACAGTGTAAAGAAATTGTAGAATCTTTCTCGTTGGCTAAAGAAAGCCACTGAGTCTGAATATGTGGCAGAGGAATCCCCAAATGGGGACCTGCAAAGCCATTGTGAGAAGCATCAAAAGTAAAGCCAGGATTGTGTTGGAAATTCTGGGGATGCTTGGAGGAGCCAGCACTGTGGGCTTTCATCCAGGAAGAGCTAAATAAAGAGGGATCAAACTAGTCCAAGAGAGAGAGGTGTGTTACAGTCAGTAAAGGTGGAAGGGTGGTGCCGTGTACATCTTTTGACATCAGACACAGGGTTACACAAGTTGACCCTGCTGGGGTTTTGTTTTGTTTTTGGTCCAGTGTTTCTACACTATGTCCCCATTCCTCCCTTTTGGAATGGTATTATACATTCTGTGCCACTGTGTTTTGGAAGTATACAATTTACTTTTTGATTTTACATGGAGTTACAATGAAAAGATTCAATCTCAGAAAAGACTTTGGACTTTTCAACAGTGTTGGGACTGAGAAAGACTATGGGGACTTCAGAAGTTGGACTACATTCATTTTGATTATGATATGACCATAAGCTTATGAAGGTCAGGGAGTGGAATGTGGTGGTTTAGTTGAGAATGGCCCTCAGGCAAATATATCTGAATGTTTGGATTCCAACTGATGGAACTGTTTTTGGAAGGATTAGATATGGCCTTGTTACTGAGAGCAGACTTCCAGGTTTCAAAAAGCCCATTTCCAGATAGCTCTCACTACCTCATGTTGGTGTCTCAAGATGTAAGGTCTCAGATACTGCTTCAGGGTCATGCCTGCCTGCCTTCTCTCATGCTCCCCACTATGATGTTAATGGACTCATTCTCTGAAACTGCAAGCCTCCAATAAACTGTTCCTTCTGTAAGTTGCCTTGGCCATAGCATCTCCACAGCAATAGAATGATAACTAAGACATCTGCAAGTCATTTACTTGGGTTCTGGGGATCCAAGCTTCTCTGGTCCTCTTATTTGTGCAGCAAGTGTTTCAACTGTTGGGCCATCTCCCCTGGTGCCAAATGATTAAACCAGATGATCAAGGGCACAGTAAGGACTCCCAGCTCCTCAGTGAGGCTGCTCTCTCTGCCCTCCTGGCCATGTGTTCAATGGAAGATGTCTCTAAGGAGACTTGGAAGGAATGCTACATTTTAATGTTTACTTCTAATATGAAACAGAAAAAAAAGTTTTCACTTATTTTTGTTCTTTTTTAAGTGAGCCTATCCTCAGCAGCCTCCCATATCTAACAGACTCCATTTCTCAGTTACATCATTTTCTGTTGTTCTGAACAATCTTACATTATTATATTCATTATCACCCCAGGAGCAATTGGAGAAAACCACCAAATATATATATATATATATATATATATATATATATATATATATATATATATATATATATAATGTATGTGTGTGTATATATATATGCATATACAGGTGTGTATATGCATATATATGTGTGTGTATGTTTGTGTACATGTAGACATGCATATATACATATACACGCATACACAAAACCATATACCTACATAGATATACATATCCTATGTGTTTTGTATCACAGGCTAGATCATGTAGGTTTCTGTGGGTACACTTAATGACTTTTAAACAAATCCCTACTGATTTTTTCTCCTAATGCTTTCTCATCAATAAGTGGCATGTAATTGTATTCAGCATTAAGTGTGATCATTTCCTTCTAAGTCTTACAATTCTGTAGAACAAGGAGGATGTTATTATAAAATACACCCCACCCTCAGTGTATTGGAAAAGTGAAAAAGGTCAAGTTTTCTAAGAGGCTTATGAGACCCTTCTATGTGGAGACCCGGTAAATATGAAGGTGCTTTCTCTCTTCTACAAATTGCTCCAAGAGTGAGACCTGCTGGTTGGTAAAGTGTGTCTTTCCTCCCTCTTTATAGCCTGCCCACAAAAGACCATAGCATTATTCAACTGGACTGCCTCATAGGGACTGATGGAATAAGAAAAAGGTAGGATATTCATCTCTTTACAAAAGTCCTTAGCACAGGTGAGGAGTAATCTTGGAGAAAATAAAGATTAAATGGTGTCTCCTCTGTATTGATTTTACCATCTTGTACTTTCTTGCTTTTACTTGTGCATACAGGATCAGGGCCACTGTGGCTATGCAGTTCTCAAATTGCTAAGTTACAGGCTAGATTTTCAAAAGCATAGCAAATAAACCAATGAGATATATTGAAGAAGAAGAAGAAGAAGAAGAAGAAGAAGAAGAAGAAGAAGAAGAAGAAGAAGAAGAAGAAGAAGAAGAAGAAGAAGGAGAAGAAGAAGAAAGAGAGAGAGAGAGAGAGAGAGAGAGAGAGAGAGAGAGAGAGAGAGAATCTTTTGAAGCTCCAGAGGAATGCTAAGGCTACCTATGCTGTGAGTCAAAAATAAAAAAAATTCCCCCAGTAGGTTTTGAGGGTCCATTACTCTTTGCATGTCTCCTGAAGGACAGTTGCCAATGGAAAGGTGGGCAGGTGGAGCCAACTGGAGCTTCTCCTCTAGTGATCTGGGAGCCCTTACTCTGCCCTTGACCTGCTGATATTAATCATTCCATACCACAGGAATCAGCAAGCCATCACTTAGAGATTTAATTATCATTTCTTTACTCGATGTTTATAATGATCCCAAGAGGTTAATTTTTCATTCTCAAGGGAGCATATGAAGGCTACCCCAGGAGGTTCTGCTGCCTTTGAAAATTCCACTCATACCTGGGGCGTGTGCAGTGAATGAACTGTGCATTCTCAGATGAATGTGTTGAAAAGCACTGGGCCTTATAATCAAAGTCTCCTTTGCATATGCCCATATATCTGCCAGTATTAATGAATCATATTGGCATCCCAGAATACCAGAATGTAGCTGTCTCCATGGCCCAGATTCTTAAACTAGGAATTGCAAGTGTACTTCATTTTTGTAACTGAATGGAGTGGGGTCACAGAAAAATGGGCAACAATAATTTCAAAATTGAATAAATATTCAATGACCAAAACTTAACCATAAATGAAGTATGGGATGAATCTGAGGTGTTCCCAGACGTGCTCACCCAGGATGCAGTCCAAAACTGCCCCTCAGCCTTGGTTTGAACATACAGCATGCACAGTTTGCAATGTGAATGCCACCAGGCCGTGCAATGCTAAAACACTGCCAGAACATCGTGGCTCATATTCAAGACTATTGCACATTATGAAGGGCAGAGTTCAAAGTTTTCTGCTCTTTAGAAAATGTAGTTTAATTATAGGAAACAAAGACTTTGAATATCTTCCCATCATTTTTCCTCAGTTTGTAAGAACTGAATTTAATATATCTTTGGATTCTTAGAACACACGTATATTGTAATCTTGGGATCTGTGTGATTGGGATCTTAAAATAAGGCCAGAATTTCCAACAAGGTCTGAAAAGGCCCTAAACATACTTCTGCTGTTTCATACTACATAACTATGTGGAGCAGAGGTCTCAGCATTGATGATTATCAAATCAAGATGTCAATAAACTTTGAACAATATGAAAGATGTTTTGTGCCCTACAGTATATTTTATTAAAATTTACTTCTTCTTATAAAACTAAATAAACATACCAATCTTTCTCATATATTGCTTACTTCCTTAATAATTATAAAAGTGAATATGTTTTGAAATAATTTTTCTTATGATTTAATCATTACATATTTGATTTTTATATCTATTTGCATATGTTTATACTCAGACACACACACACACACACACACACAAAGGATCAAAAGTTAAGATGCTTGTGCTGGGGACTTTTCCAGACAGAACCCAAGAGTCCTTTTATAGGTTTGGATTCTTCAAAACCTACTTTAATAAGTATTCTTAAATGCTTTAACCTCCCTTCTAGCCCACCATCCAGCAGAGATAGCAGATAGGAAAGGTTAATAGGACAAAAGAGGATGTGGACCTGTTTAGAAATAGTTCTTTGGAGCAAATTTAATCTTCATTGTCAGGATACCAGCAGTTCAGTTCACAAGAATTAGCAGCAGTAGCACGCTCCACTTGCAAACACCATTCATAAAGCAGCAACAGCAGTTCAAACCAGAAAAAAAAAAATCACGGGGATCTGCCAATTGGCCAGAGCAGCAATAAGCCTACAGACTATCACAAGAAGTTCTTTGGTGAGTTTCTTTCTTCAAAGTCACAGCAAACAATGATCACTGAAGAAGGCAAGGCAAACCAATGCCACAGTGTTGTCAACAAAGACCAGCATCAGCAAGGCCCAACAAGGACCAGCAAAGAGTGGCAGGATGAACCAATGCCTCAATGGCATCCACAGTCTATTGGGTTACATTTAAATCCTTTCCAAACATCACATGTCCTCTCAGGCCCCCCCCCTCTACTAAGACGTCACATGCCATTTTTCCAGGCAGATTCCACAAAAACACATGTCTGTTCTCAGCAAAGCATCCTCCCACATGTCTGCTTCAGCAAAACATCCCCTGATATACATCTTCTCATAAGACAGTTTCCAGAAAAACATCATATGACACAACTGAGTCTCCAAAGAGACCAGTAATTTCCACTTGACCTTTCTTCTCTTTTTCCTATTTGCTACATGTGCCTAGGGGCCAGGGGGTGAACAAGTATGTGTGTGTGTGTGTGTGTGTGTGTGTGTGTGTGTGTGTGTGTGTGTGTAGTTCAGAGGGAAACCTCAAGAGTCATTCACTTTTGTTTTTATAGATAGGAATTCCTATTGGCTTAGAACTTTGCCAGATAGGTAAACTATTTCTTTCCCCATTTCCCATCTCACTGCCCTTGGGGTTACAGACACCTGCCACCATGTTTGGCTTTTTATGTGGGCACTGGTTATCTGAACTCATGTCATCATGTTTACAAGGCAAATGATTTGCAGACAGAGCCACCTCTCCAGTTCCTGGAGTCCATTTCTATCTAGTGTTCTCGGTGTGCACCATGGCTCCTGACATAGTTCATAATTTCACTTTTGCATGGCACTCTTAGCCTTTTGTCTTTCTTCCTGAACCAAATGAGACCAGTATACCAGCCATAACTTGGCACATCATACAGGAATGGCTTTGTGCTTTCTATAGTTTTTTCTTTCTTGGTCAGGAATGTTTTTCTAAGTTTGTTCCATCTGGTTCCAACAGGCTAAGTAGAAATCTTTACCATGACAAGCATCTGAACGCTCAACCATCCTGAGGGAGCTCCATGCTTTCATGTTTCATTTCATACTGCTTCCTTGGACTAGACAATTCCTTACAGTCCCTCAACAACATTCAGATGGACAATCAAAATGAAATCAGGTACAAGTGGGTCCAACAGAAGGAAACAGGAATACAATACCAAGGTGTATCAGTCCATTGGGAAGCTCAGTCTTGTCTTAGCAGCTGCAGGAAGTCTAGCAAACTATCCTTTTATGGTGTGGATGCTGGTCACAAAACTGCCATCCTTGACTAACTAGTTTCTCTGAGTACAGACATCACAATAGAGAAACAGACTCACTCTCTCAACCCTTGCTTGGGTACAGAAACAAAACAGCTTTAGCTGCTGCTGTTCACCATGGATGGCATTAGCCATCACTGGTCACAAAGATTTGCAAAATGACAGCATTACCCTTCACATCCTCTTCCAGCATCAGAGAGGTTATTGTGAGCAGGCATTGCTGCCCATTACCACAGAGATACTCAAGTCAGTGGTGGCTCGATTTGATGATGGAGAACTAATTACCCAGGATTAGCTGATCTCCAGGCAAAAGAATGATGACCTCACTGAGAAAGGAGAAGCTTTGGGGTTCAGCCTGGTACTTCTAACTCTTGGGAAGGAGTTCACGAAAGCAGTCAGATTTGTGGCAAAGCGGGCTGGATTTGTGGCAGAAAAAAAATGGTAAGCTGCAGCAGAAGGCAGCTGTCAGCTGTGTCAAGGTTGATTCCAAAGCAGCAGAGCCAATCAGCAAACCCATTGCCCATGTCAGGTGATAGCCTGATTAAGTAGCATGAGCTAGAAATCCTCATTGTTGCTGCTCCATATGCCCTAGTGAGGCCTGCCCTGTCTGAACCTCTCAGGCTAAGCTGATCACAACACCAGTCATTGTGGATGCACTTTCCATATGCCCTAACCCAGAATCCACTGTGATATTTTCTAGTTAGCTTAAAGTCAAAATAACAAAAGCAAATTCTCACACATGCACACACAGACACACACACACACACACACACACACACACACCACAAGAACATCCAGTGTGTGCCGAATACCCTGATTCTTGTCAATTTCCTTAGTAACTA
This sequence comes from Mus caroli, assembly GCF_978045245.1. Classification (NCBI taxonomy): domain Eukaryota; kingdom Metazoa; phylum Chordata; class Mammalia; order Rodentia; family Muridae; genus Mus; species Mus caroli. The sequence goes on along the minus strand of NW_028227263.1, from coordinate 74,037,170 downwards.
TAGCATCATGTTGTCTCTGGCACAGCGTCCAATCAAGTAGCATCTCCTCCCCAGTGTACACAGTACGCCATGGCTCCCCAGCCTGTTCTCTAGAAGGATTCCCTACCTAGAAAAATACTCCAAACGCATTTACTAATGAGGGTAGTTATCTTTCTACCCACAGAGAATTAGTCAACGCTTGCATTGAAAAAAATATAACCTGAAAAAACCTACTCAAACCTAATGAGTATGATTTAAACTAGACAATAGTGCCATCCCGCATCATCTGGTCAATGCCCATGGCAGAGAGGACTGCCTTCAAGGCCACTGAAATGTTTCCCTGGGTAAAGGTAAAGGTTCAATCCTTGGAACTCACTCACACAAAGGTGGAAGGAGAGACCAGCTCCACAAAGTTGTCCTTTGACTACACGCCATAGCAAGCACATACATGTACATCATGCGCATGCGCAAACAGCAACAACAGTGGCAATGACTCAAAGAGGGAGGGAGGGAGTGTCTCTGGGTTATTTACATTCATTCCTGGACTGCTTTATGGTATGAAAACATTTGACAGGCAGGAGTGCTTGGGAAAGAGGAAAGGCAAAACAGTTGACTTGTCTAATCTGCCTTAGACTGTATAATGAGTTTTCACTTCTCAATGATGTTGAGTGTCCAATTTCCTACTCCTCTTTGGCTTTAAGCCTTTATCCCAGTAAGATATAATTTTTGCTTTTGCACATTAATTCAGCAGTTACATCAGCTGCATATATGTTGACTGTGAAATAATTGAAATAATTTGCAAAATTAAAACATATATAATGAAAATAAAGCATGCATAATATATATCTAACATATATGCATATGTATGCAAAACTGAAATGTCACTGTGTTTAAAGAATCTCAATGGCAGAATTGTGTACATGTTGCTTAATAGTTAAGATGTGTTTTTTTTTTAATTTGTTAACATACTATAATACACTTTTGATGGTTACACATAGGGATTTTGTGACTCCCTAAATGGTCAGAGCCAGTCTGTACCTTGAAACCTATGCACCACACCAAGCCTACTTCTTGTGAACCATCAAGATCTTCAAGTGTGAGCCTTTCCTTCCCTGCCCTGAGACAGGGCACATTCTGTTGACTGTAGCACATTATAGACTGGCTCTACTGTTCAGGGAAAGACTTTCCTGTTACTGGGAACACATTTGCATGTGAGCAGGCTCAACTGAAAATGACTAATATTTCAATAACTGTGATTGCCTCTTTCAGGTAGACCATGGCAACACATTCACACCCCATCTAGTTCCACAGCTGGAGTGTTGGTGCTCAGTTCATTTCAGATCTCCTGGGTATAGCTCTTGCTCTAGGATATAGTTATTACTGTGTTTCTAACAGCATTTCACCCACTCTACAAATGATCATATTCTCCTTGGAATACCCCAACCCATACATGTGTGTTTATTATAATCTTTTGTGACTTTCAGTCTTAAAGGACAAAGGAATAATGGTACTTGTTAGAGAAGTTCTTCATGTTTTGAAAGAGACATATCAGCTAATCACAGGCTCCTCCGCAATATAAACCTTTGCCCTGATTATTTCATTTAATGGACAATGCTCTATAAATGTGAATGATATGGACAAAAGAAATCTTGGAGGCAGTTTCCTGCTCTGCAGAAATAATCTCACTGACAACGGTATCCATTCCCCAGTTCCCTTATGTTTGTTTGTTTGTTTGTTTGTTTGTTTGTTTTTTTAATTACATTGTCTAACTGTTTAACATTTTATCATCTTTATCCTTTTGGTAGATATTGATTTGGCCTTTGCCAGGTAGTCTAAATGGATGTTTGTTTGTATGATTAGCTTTGTATTATTAATTTTCAGTGGGCTCTAAATTTCAGGCAAGTGGAGGAAAGTTGAAAGTTCTCTTTCACTCTCAGTTGACTCTAGACTCAAGGGAAAGGGGTGAGTGACTGTCTTCCTGTGAGATCTCCAGCACCTGGAGGACAGGAGGTGTTAAGCATAGTCTAACCAGATAAACATGTGAATACCAATCTACAATCTCAGATTTATTTTTCTTTCTTTCTTTCTTTCTTTCTTTCTTTCTTTCTTTCTTTCTTTCTTTCTTTCTTTCTCTCTCTCTCTCTCTCTCTCTCTCTCTCTCTCTCTCTCTCTCTCTCTCTCTCTCTCTCTCTTTCTTTCTTTCTTTCTTTCTTTTCTTTCCACTTTCTCCTTTCCAAGCACTGCTAAGATAGAACATGCTTAACTTTAAAATAAACAATTATAGTCTGAAATTGTCTTCAAATTAGCCTCCTTTTGTTTTGGTGGTAATGGATGGATATGTACTTTTACTTTTTAATTTTTTAAACCCTATTATGTGTATGAGTGTGTGTGAGTTTGTGTAAATATGTTTGTATGGGTGTGTGTGTGAGTATGTATGTGAGTGTATGTGTGAGTGTGAGTGTATGTGTGAGTGTGTGTGTATGTGTGAGTGTGTGTGTAAATTTGTGTGTATGAGTGTGTGTGAGAGTATGTGTGTGTGAGTGTGTGTAAGAGTATGTGTGTGTGAGTGTGTGCGAGTATGTGAGTGAGTGTGTGGGAGTGAGTATGTGTGTGTGTGAGTGTGTGAGTGTGTGTGTGTGTGTGTGTGTGTGTGTAAAGCTGTGAATGTGGAGGTCAAAGGGCAATGTCATGTGCTAGTCCTCACCTATCTACCTTGTTTGAGACAAGGTCCTTGTTCACCACTCTGAGGTTTGTGATGCTTGGCCCTGGAAGTGTCACTAATAGGAGGCTTGGCCTTTTAGTAGGTGTGGCTTTGCTGGAGTAGACGTAGCCTTGTTGGAGGAAGTACATCACTGCATAGTAGGTGGGCTTTGAGACGCCTATGCTCAGGCTCTGCCTTATGTGGAAGAGACCCTTCTGGCTGCCTGCTTCATTCCCTCCTGATTGCCTTTGGAACAAAATGTAGAACTCCCAGTTCCTTCTTGAGCACCATGTCTGCCTGGATGCTGTCATGCTTCCTGCGATGATGATAAGGGACTGAATCTCTATAAACTATAAACCAGCCTCCATTAAATATTGTCCTTTATAAGAGTTGCCTTGGTCATGGTGTCACTTCACAGCAATGAAACTATCACTAAGACAACCGCTGTATACAACAGGCTACCTGGAGATTCTCTAGACTCTACCTTCTGTCTCTCAATAGGAGAACTGGGACTACACATATGGTTTTATCTGTATTCTGAGAATCCACACTCAGGTCCCCACACCTGCAGGGCAGCACTTGGCCCACTGAGCCATCCCCATACTACAGTGGTCTTCCTTTCTTCTCCCTCCTAAGCCATTCTCCTTTCTAACCTAGGCCATACATGCTGATGCATTTTTGCAGTGACACAACAGCTCCCTGTGTGACTCACAAACACTCTCTTCCCCCAAGAAAATCTGCATCCAGCCTCAACACATCCATCCTTCACAGCCAAGATTAGAATTATTTTCAACCCTGTTTCACTTGTTTAGGACCAATCTTGCAGGCTATTAAATGTGACTCTGATCCCAGCTAACAGGGAATTCAAAAGGGCCATCAAAGAGATGCTGACAGTGTCATATACATTACACTAAGCCCTTGATAGCAGACATTAATGCTTCCTGTGATGAGGAATGTGTTCTAAAGATAAAAACAGGCAGGCAAGCAGGCCTCAGCCAAATCAACTTCATTTCACACATGTATGGCAGCTGATGTGTCTACAACGAGATGAGACAAAGCTCTTGTTGGCAAACTCGTTATAACTTTTTCAAATAACAAATCCCTAATTAGTTTATAATGTGGCTTTAGTGCAACTAAGTAGAAGAAATGAAGTATAAATATTATCTAATTCCCAACAGTCTCCCTTGGAAAGCGCACCCTTTAAGAAGGTGAATATGAGAAGTGTACACAAAACAGAAACTGACAGATCTTTTGTTCTAAAATAGTTGAGGAAAGAGTTAAGCAGGGTGGTCTTTCCCTTACAACTCTTTCCATTTATAGCTAAGAAGGAACTGTAGGTTGTACAGACTGTGAAACCATAGCAGCGGATGCTTGCTGCATCATGGTAAGCCTAGCCTCCTGCTCATTAGCTGCCTCATTTCAGACGCAGAAAGCCCTCTATAAGAATAGCCCTGAGAGATGCCACCTGTGACTGTAAGATAGAGTAGAGCAGACAGACCAAGGTCACAAATACCTTGGCATGAGGGAGGATAAATGCTTGCTTTAGGCAAGCAAAAGGAAGAGAGCAGAATTTGTGATGCCAACAGATTTTTAGAGATTGGCTCTTATCACAGACCTGGGTATAGAGGAAGCATGCTGCAGAGACCAGATCGGCCATGCACACTTCAAGAATGTCTTCAGTCTGATCTCCAAGAGAATCCAGAGGAAGACTGATTGGATAATATGGGATGGGAAAGACCTGGGGAGAGGAAAGAGTTGCCCCTAAGAGAAGGACAGTTCAGACACAAGAAAGCAGGTACATAGTGAGGTAACGGTGTGGACCCAGTGATTGTCATACAAATGCTGTGTATGATGCTTTGGTAAAAGAGCAGAAGACAAGACAGACTTGCAGGGACAGGGACCATTGATTTAAGTCAATTTCACTCAAGAAAGTATGCCTGTGGTAGGTTTATTTGATTCTAAATATCTCTTGCACATCTCCTCCTTGGGCCAAAGCAATTACATGCAGAAAACACTGGACACAAGCAGCCCCCTTCCATTTGTGAGATGACTGCTTCTATCAGCACCTGGGTTCCATGCTAGATGAAGTTCCTTATGTGTGTAGCAGGAAAAGTGCTATGAAATCTGAATGGACCATTATCTTGCTTTATTGCTGTGCTTCCTAATAACAGAAAGGAGTCTCTGGGCCATAATTAATAGCCGTCCTTAAAAAGGTGTCTTTGCTCCTTACAATCTCCAAGGAGTTTGTTTTCCATTAAATATTCTAGAAATAGCATACTTTACATTATTAAAGTGCTGCCAGGGAGCGTTTCCAAATTATTCCTAAGCTAATTACTAAAAAAAAAAATGATTACTCAAAAAGCTTTCCCCTTGCTTTAAATTGTCCCTTTAAGTGCCTTGTAGCAATACAAAGACGGGACCATAGCTCATAGAAAGAACCTCTGCTTGTGATGTAGCCAATTCCATTAAGTCTATCTCCAGTGTATTCTAAAAGGTGCTTTCATTACAATTTATGGGGCTAGGTACCATGGGAAATAATATGCAAATCAGCAATATGAACAACACCAGTTACGATGAGCCAAGCTAAGCTAATGAAGGGGCTATAGCCACTATAAAGCTATGTTTTGCTTTCCTTAAAAGGTTAATTAGACTGCCTAATTATCCCAGGCTGGGAGCATATTATTCTCTTAAGTATAATTAACTGAGAGAGGCTTCCCCGACAAGCAAAAACAAGTAAATAGGAATACTCAAATTCAAAGTGGTTAACTTCCACTAAAACCCAAGGAGTGCCTCACTACTCCTGTAAATAATAACAATAATAAACATGAATCACACACAAGTGTGCACTCAACAATGCAACAATGCTGTCTTTCTATGTTGTGTTTTGTGATGTCAGCTGCTGAGATTCAACATTAGTCTAACTAGAAAATTCCAAAAAACGGGTTAGAGAAATGGCTCCATGGTTAAACGTGTTTGTGGTGCAGGAAGGACCTGAGTCTATATCCCTAAAGCCCAGCCAAATCCAGATGTACTAGCTCACAACTATAATTCCAGTCCTCCTTTGATGAGCTGGAAGAGAAAGGTGGGAAACACTCAGAAATCTGAGAGATAAGCGACCCTAACATGAGCAGTAAGAAAGCAAGAACCTGTCTCCAACAGGGAGGAAGGTGAGGATGTTCCTGATCTTAACCTACACGTGCATGGCATGGCAACTGTGCACCCACATTCATACATGTGTACACACACACACACACACACACACAGTCGCATGCACAGTCTTACAAAGGACAAGCATTTTAAAACAATGCTTTATTCCAGAAATAAGTAATTCGTGAGTTTAAAATTCATTTTATTGTGATATATTTTTATAATGGCATCATTATTGTTAATCTTCTGTTGTACTTAATTTATAAATCAAACTAAGTCTGTATAATTAGGAGCAAACATCATGTAGATAGGGCCTGACACTCCATGAGGTTTCAGCGGTCCACAAAGCAGCCTGGAACCTGTCCCATATTATAGTTGTTAAGTGGTTACCAACCTATAATTCCCAATTCATATAAGTATTCTCTTCAAGAAGTGAAAATGTTTTCTAGAGAAGATATGTTTATCGGAGAGTTGATGCTTTCATACGTAAGCCAACAACTCTCCCCTTCCTGTGGGATAATTCTCCCTCCGGGGAGCTGCGGTCCTGCTACTCCTCTTGCTTGGTCTTGCCTCCCTCACTCTCTTACAGACCAGATTTCTGAGACAACAGCCCAGTACTTTTATTTTTTTTTTTCAAAGTAACAGGGAGAGCCTCTTTCCTAAGGAGGCCAACATGTGGGATTGCTCCCAGGAGCAATGCTAGGGGAAAGAATTTTAATGGGATTTTGGAGTCGTATCCCTCCCTGGCTGACAGAGAACAAGGATCAGATCAGCAATAAAATGGAACAAGCAGCCCCTGTATTCTAGATCAGCTGATGAGGAAACATTGCCTGGTATAAGCTGGGCGAGGCAAGGGTAAAGGGGAGACAGTGGGTGAGAACAGTACCTCAGTTACTTGAAGACTGCTCAAGAAACAGTGGCAATAAGAACAATGAAATTCACCAATTTTCTATTTCTGCTTCTGCAAAAAGCCAGGGGAAGCTGATGCTGATTCGTTATTAATTTATACACAAGCATGGAAGCCAAAGGGTCCCATTGGCAGCAAGCAAAGAAATCCTCATCTGCTGTAGCCAGAGGCCAGGAAAACCTGCAGAGCTGCCCCGGAATTAATTACAATTATAGCAGAGCTCCAAAAGTTGCAAATGAACTGTGGAAAATTGATTAAAATTAACTTCTGGGTGCCGACTGGAAAAGAGTGAGGCCCTGAGATTTAGTTTATGGAGTCCTTAGTGAAAGATGGCGGTGGACAGGTGGCTTGTCTGTTTGGTTAGTAGTCTCTGTAGACAAGGAGATCTAAGAAAGAGCCATACAAATAACTCTGTCAGTGAGACACAGCCTGTGAAGATCTCTTTACTGCACACTCATGCTCAGCATGGGCATATCCCATGGAAGACAACTAAGTAGACAGAATGATGCTATGTCAAGACAGCTAGTTGGTCATTGTTAGTTTTCTCATTGCTGTGATCCAATACCTAACAATAAGTACCATAAGGGTAAGGGTAGAAGTACTCATTTGGGCTCACAATTCAAAATGATAGAATCTGTTATGAAGACACCACATGGTTATTATGAGCTTGAGGCAGCCAGTCATGTTGCCTCTGCAGTTACAAAGTGGGATGGCCAGGAAGAGAGGCCAAGCCATCAAACCTCCAGGCCCATTTTCGGTGAGTCCCTTCCTCTCACAATGTTCCACCTCCAAAAGTCTGCATAACCTTCTAAAACAACACCACACTTTAAGGGCCAAATATTCAAACATATGATCCTATGGAGAACATAGAGTAAGTCATAAGTCACTGCAGTACAGGCATAAAAGCCGCAAAATTGATTTAGCAGAAGCAGAGGCAATGTTCAAGTACAAATCGTGGTCTCCAACTGACTGGTGCTCTTTTTTTTTTTTTTTTTTTTTTTTCTCATTTGGGATGGGAATTTAGAAAACTGTAATTGGATCATGCTCCAGAGTGGATGTTACATTTCTGATCATTTTGATCCTAATAGAACAAGATTGCAAAGTATAATGAGATAAATGAATGATTGAGTAAGGGGAGTAAGAACCTATTAACTTCCTGATATCAACCTTGATCAACAAAAAGCCTGGGCATTATTGATACAGTATGGGTAACAGGAAGTTCTGGGGGTACTTGGGTGACAGTGTGGAGCTTTGGAATGCCTCCCTTCCCAAATGGATAATAAGTGGGCAAGAATACATTCATGGCCTGGGAAGGCCATAGAGACAATGGTTTTGATCACTCAGAGATGAATCTGAGTCACTTATCAGGTAAACAATGCCAGAGAGGTGCTGTCAGAGGAGAAGGGTGTCACAGTATGTGACACAGAAGGGAGGTGTCAAGCACTCCTTGTATCCCAAAAACAATCACAGAGGCATTGTAATTTGTTGTAATTTGTTCCCCTAACCTTGGAAACTTTCCTACCAAGAGACCACTCAGAGTTCTATGTGGACACAATCAGATGGACTGAACTTCTATATAGTCAATGATCCAAGTAGTACTGTGAGAAGCAGCTATCTGACGCTAGAGTTCAGCAACCCAAATACTCTAGTTAAAACTGAATTACACAGTCCTCCAGCTGTGGAGATGCCCATCATGATGACACCTGGAGAATAAATTCTCCCAGAATTGCTTCTAGTTAACCAGGGCTTGCTCAAGCACAAGTCTTCTCCATCTCAAGGATAGGCTTCACCCAACAGCTGACTGACAGGGGAAGACAAAAACTTACCATTGAGGGACCACCCTAGCTTCACAGCCACCAACACTACCATAGGGCAATACACACAGAGAACACAGTTCTCATATGTATGCCCCAGTTAATGTGGTAGGGTTTTGTAAAGTAAAGGCTGCCCCTGGTGAAGATAGGTTACCATAAAATAAATTTTCTTTTCCCTTTTCATTAACGAGAGCATCTATCAGTTGATTTATGTTTTTAAGTGGGTGTTCATACTCTGTGAAGAAATATTTATAAGATATGCAAATATAAAGAAAGAACAATGTATGTTCCTGGAAGGAGTTCATGTGGAGACCTCATCAATATCAATTTGTATCCATGCAAGGCTCCTGCAATTATAGGAAGAAAAGCAAACTAGAACAGTATCATATGAGATATGTCTTCAAAGAAGGTCTAAGCTAATTTTCTACCAATTTATCCTATTGAACATCATTTCACAGGGCACCCTGTACTCTACCCTCATCAATCCTTGGATCTGAATAAGTTACAGGAATAAATACTGAAGATAATTCTTATACCCAAGCTCCTCTATCATCAACCTATAATATGAGAAGTATATGGCTCTTGCCCTTGACTGTTGAGAGCTGCAATCTAAAGATAAATCGTCACTGGTTAAGAATGACTGTTCCCCGGTTACCAGTGTGATGCTGGCTATGGGTCTTGACATGCCTACAAAGATTTGAACACTAAGATGCTCAGCAAACCTTGGGAAAGGTTCAGAGACTGATTTTCTCTTTTGAAGGAAGAGTCTGTTTTAATGGACTTTGTGTCCCTCCCCTCCTGCAGAAAGACATGGGTACTCATACCCCAGGCCAGGGTACACTAGCTCTGTTACTTTATATCTTCTGTTATGCATTGGGATGATGTCTTTCGCACTATCCCTGTGGCTCTCATGTGGGCTTGGAAACATTCTGGTTTCCTAGACTTGATGCTAGCATCCTCCTTGCCATCCTGCACAAGCAAAGCACCATTTTTTTTTAGTTCTGAGAAAATTTCTTTTTGTGGAGTAGCTTGCCTAATGCTCTCCTTCCTTAGAGACTGATCCCCAGCACCAATTATTTATCTCAGTTAACTAGGCTCAAAGACATCAACTAAAGAAACTTACAAGATCATTTCTGTAGCTGGAGGTCAGAAGCTGCTCAGCACCATTACAGGGGCATTCAAGGGACAATAAATAGCAATTTACTTCTCAGATTTATCAGGGACTCTGGCAGAGTCATCACATGGCAAAAGTCACCTATTACACCTTTCTTCAAGAATCTATCCCCTTAGTGAGAAAAATCCCTCATACAAGGTAGACCCAAACTTACATTCCACCAGTGGGTTTCAAGCACTGGTGTGCATTAGAATTCACTAGCAAATTCCTTAAGCTCAACCCCTAGGCCCATTCTGAGTTCTTGATTCAGAAATTTGAGGGAAGTTCTAAGGATTTGCTTTTCTACTAAGCTTTCAGAAAATGCTGTCCCTTCATATCCCTACTCTATGGAGCTCCAGTTTGTGTAACACTAAGCCCCTACAATGGATGACCTACAGCATATAACCTTGCTCACTGCTAACTCCATTTAGATGAGGATTTAGAAATCCCTGTCCAGATCATATTCAGGTTTTCTTTGTTATATTTTAGGGGTTTTGATCTAAATATACTCATAAAAACAAAATCAGGGTAAACAAATGTATAAGAGAGAATGGAAGGGAATAAGAGAGGAATGAGAGTCTGTGATACTTGGCTCTCTGATCATATCTCAGATTCACAACAAACCAATGGGCCAGTTACAAAGAAATCGCTGTGACAAGAGCATTTCAGTTAGCATGTACACAAGGAGAAGTGACTGCCTGGATACTTGGGGGTTCAACAATCTTATCAGTCAGGCACTGCAAGTTCAGCCAGAAAAAAAAAAAAAAAGGTTTTTGATTGTTTTCATCTACTCTGAAAACAGAATGCTGGGTCAGATGAGAACTCAATCAATTTGTGAACAGTGTTTACCTCCTTCCCTTGTCATCTCACAGGCAGCCAATTGATTGCATTAAAGATTAATTAATGGGGAAGCTTGGGCACTAACTGTCAAGGAGACAGCTCTTCCATAATTAAAAGTTCTGCAGCAACTGTCATCCTGGATACCGAGTCTTTCTGAATGATGTGGAAAGGTTTCTTTTAAAAGCATCTGGGGACGCTCAATCTGCAGCCATGCAAAAGCCCCAATCATCAGGGTGCATTTGGGTGACAAGTGAGTGGGTCTCCTTGATAGGTAAGTCACAAGGGTTCTGGAAGTGTTTCTATCCAGGTACCAGAGCAGCAAATGCAATCAGCTCCATTTCTGTACCACCCCTGCACTATCTGTCTCATCTCCTTCCCTTCAATGTCTTCTCAGTCTAAAGCCATCCTTTAGGAGCATTATTATTGATGAGTCAATTTTATAAGGATAAACATGTATGTGAAACAAGATGCATTCCTGAGAATAAAAGGGTAAGAGCAGAAAACTATTCAAACCTGCAAGTAGCCCACCCTGGACTGCAGGTCACAGCCAAGCTCGTCTGTCTCCATTCTACCCCTTCCTGTGCCCTTGAGAAGTGAGTTGCACATTTCCAACAGACTAGGAAACTGAGCCTCTTTGTTTAGCTCTGTACCCCATTTTAATAGGGTTATTTGGATCTCTGGAGTCTAACTTCTTGAGTTCTTTGTATATACTGAATATTAGCCCCCTATTAGATTTAGGATTGGTAAAGATCTTTTCCCAATCTGTTGGTTGCCTTTTTGTCCTATTGACAGTGTCCCTTGCCTTACAGAAGCTCTGCAATTTTATGAGGTCCCATTTGTCAATTCTTGATATTACAGCACAAGCCATTGGTGTTCTGTTCAGGAATTTTCCCCGTGTGCCCCTGTATACCAGGCTCTTCCCCACATTCTTCTCTATAAGATTCAGTGTCTCTGGTTTTATGTGGAGGTCCTTGATTCACTTGAACTTGAGCTTTGTACAAGGAGATAAGAATGGATTGATTCGCATTCTTCTACATGCTAACCTCCAGTTGAGCCAGGAATACTGAATGGCTGAGAAGCAACTAAAAAAAAAAATTACATATCCTTAATCATCAGGGAAATGCAAACCAAAACATCCCTGAGATTCTACCTCGCACTTGTCAGAATGGCTAAGATCAAAAGTTCAGGTGACAGCAGATGCTGGTGAGGATGTGGAGAAAGAGGAACACTCCTCCCTTGCTGATGGGATTGCAAGCTGGTACAACCACTCTGGAAATCAGTTTGGTGCTTCCTCAGAAAATTGGACATAGTACTACCAGAGGATCCAGCAATACCACTCCTGGGCATATACCCAGAAGATTCTCCAACATGTAATAAGAACACATGCTCTACTATGTTCATAGCAGCCTTGTTTATAATAGCAGAAAGTTGGAAAGAATCCAGATGTCCTTCAACAGAGGAATGGATACAGAAAATGTGGTACATTTACACAACGGAGTACTACACAGCTATTAAAAACAAAGAATTTATGAAATTCTTAGGCAAGTGGATAGGTCTGGTGGATATCATCCTGAATGAGGTAACCCAATCACAAAAGAACACACATGATATGCATTCACTGATAAATGGATATTATCCCAGAAGTTTGGAATACCCAAGATACAATTTGCAAAACACATGAAACTCAAGAAGAAGAAAGACCAAAGTGTGGATACTTCCATCCTTCTTAGAAGGGGGAACAAAGTACCCATGGAAAGAGTTACAGAGACAAAGTGTGGAGCAGAGACTGAAGGAATGACCATCCAGAGTCTGCCCCACCTGGGGATCCATCCCATAAACAGTCACCAAACACAGACATTATTGTGGATGCCAAAAAGAGCATGCTGACAGGAGCCTGATATAGCTGTCTCCTGAGAGGCTCTGCCAGTGCCTGACAAATACAGAAATGGATGCTCACAGTCATCTATTGGACTGAGCACAGGGTCCCCAATGAAGGAGCTAGAGAAAGTACCCAAGGAGCTGAAGAGGTTTGCAGTCCCATAGGAGGAACAACATGAACTAACCAGTAATCCCAGAGCTCCCTGGAACTAAACCACCAACCAAATAAAACACATGGTGGGACTCATGGCTCTAGCTGCATATGTAGCAGAGGATGGTCTAGTCAGTTATCAATGGGAGGGGAGGCCATTGGTCCTGTGAAGGTTCTATGCCCCAGTATAGGGGAATGCCAGGGCCAAGAAGCAGGAATGGGTGGGTTGATGAGCAGGAGGAGGGGGAAAGGATAGGGGGTTTTCCAAGGGGAAACCAGGAAAGAAGATAGCATTTGAAATGTAAATAAAGAAGATATCTAATAAAAGAGTGAAAAAAAAAAAAAAGAGAAGAAAACTGAGCCTTACCTAAATGACTTGCCTGAAGTTTTCTTGTGAACCAACAGAGAACTCATAATATAAATTAAAATATAATACTTTGCTTCTAAGATGTTTACACTTTTAAAACTATTTGCAAGGTCCCATCTATGAATGACCATTTCAGCTACAATATATTTACAGGACTTGGCAATCATTTGATGGGTGTGGGTAAATGAAGCATTTGGAACCAGACTATCAGAGGAAGGACTGTACAAAATCTTCTATGTTAAATCCATTATTGATATTTTGCTTAAATGCATTAAAATGGAAAAATGCATTAGTCAATATTTTGTTGTATAATAATCTCAAAATCTCAATGATTCAAAATTGAAAATTAGTGTTCAAGTTTCCATGTCTACAGATTAACTGTGGTTCATATTATTTCTACTGGGTTTAGCATATCAAACCATAAAAATATGTTGAACTACTTGTATAAGGCCTAGAAATGCTACTGGAGTCACAAGTTACATAGACAAGTTGAACATCAGTGGAGCAGAGAGATGTGCTCCCTTAACTCCAGTGGGTACATGGCAGAGTTCCAAGTAAAGGGAATGGTGTAGTAATTTCTATAACAGAGAGGACAGAAAAAAATTTGGAACAATAATTCCAACTCTCATGGATGGGTAAGATGATCAATGAACAAACTGAAAAGCTCCACTTTGTCAATAGGAGAAATAAACAACTGTCAGGACTTAAGGCAGCATCTACCCCAGTGGTGTTGAGATGTCCATAATTGATAATATGGGAGAAAAGCACCAGGGTAGCTAGAGCGCAGGGTCGGCTGACACCCGCCAGCTACCCACGACCCCCGCCACAGGATTTTGAGACTGCTGGTGAGTGGAACACAGCTTCTGCTCCAGTCCAATCACGCGGGACCTGAGACTGCTCTGGTTGGGGAGGCAGAAATCCGGCCTACGTAGGGCCACAAGCCTCTTCCAGTCAGAAAAGCACCAGGGTAGCTAGGGCTCAGGGTTGGCTGACACTCGCCAGCTACCCACAACACCTGCCACAGGATCTTAAGACTTCTGGTGAGTGGAACACAGCTCCTGCTCCAATCCAATTGCATGCGGGACCTGAGACTGCATTAGTTAGGGAAGCAGAAACCGGCCTGAGTAGGGCCACAGGCCTCATCCGGCCGGAACAGCACCGGTGTAGCTAGAGCGCAGGGTCGGCTGACACCTGCGAGCTACCCACGACCCCCGCCACAGGATTTTGATACTGCTGGTGAGTGGAACACAGCTTCTGCTCCAATCTTTAAACAGTGACAACGACAACAACTAACCCCAGAGATTACCAGATGGCGAAAGGTAAACGTAATAATCTTACTAACAGAAACCAAGACCACTCACCATCATCAGAACCCAGCACTCCCACTTCGCCCAGTCCAGGGCACCCCAACACACCGGAAAAGCTAGACACAGATCTAAAAGCATATCTCCTGATGATGGTAGAGGACTTCAAGAAGGACTTTAATAACACACTTAAAGAAATACAAAGGAACACTGGTAAACAGGTAGAAGACAATAAAGAGGAAGCACAAAAATTCCTTAAAGAATTGCAGGAGAACAATGCTAAAGAGTTACAAATCCTTAAAGAAAAACAGAATAACCTAATCAAACAGGTAGAAGTCCTTAATGAAAAACAGGAAAACACATCCAAACAGATGATGGAAATGAACAAAACCATACTAGACCTAAAAAGGGAAGTAGACACAATAAAGAAAACCCAAAATGAGGCAACACTGGAGATAGAAACCCTAGGAAAGAAATCTGGAACCATAGATACCAGCATCAGCAACAGAATACAAGAGATGGAAGAGAGAATCTCAGGTGCAGAAGATTCCATAGAGAACATCGGCACAACAATCAAGGAAAATGTACAATGCAAAAAGATCCTAACTCAAAACATCCAGGAAATACAGGACACAATGAGAAGACCAAACCTACGGATAATAGGAGTGGATGAGAATGAAGATTTTCAACTCAAAGGACCAGCAAATATCTTCAACAAAATTATAGAAGAAAACTTCCCAAATCTAAAGAAAGAGATGCCCATGAACATACAAGAAGCCTACAGAACTCCAAATAGACTGGACCAGAAAAGAAATACCTCCTGACACATAATAATCAGAACAACAAATGCTCTAAATAAAGATAGAATACTAAAAGCAGTAAGAGAAAAAGGCCAAGTAACATATAAAGGCAAGCCTATCAGAATTACACCAGATTTTTCACCAGAGACTATGAAAGCCAGAAGATCCTGGACGGATGTTATACAGACACTAAAAGAAAACAAATTCCAGCCCAGGCTACTATACCCAGCCAAACACTCAATTAACATAGATGGAGAAACCAAAGTATTCCACGACAAAACCAAATTCACACATTATCTCTCCACGAATCCAGCCCTTCAAAGGATAATAACAGAAAAAAAAACAATACAAGGACAGGAACCACGCCCTAGAAATTACAAGAAGGTAATCCCTCAACAAACCTAAAAGAAGACAGCCACAAGAACAGAATGCCAACTTTAACAACAAAAATAACAGGAAACAATAATTACTTTTCCTTAATATCTCTTAATATCAATGGACTCAACTCCCCGATAAAAAGACATAGACTAACAAACTGGCTACACAAACAAGACCCAACATTTTGCTGCTTACAGGAAACTCATCTCAGAGAAAAAGATAGACACTACCTCAGAATGAAAGGCTGGAAAACAATTTTCCAAGCAAATGGTATGAAGAAACAAGCTGGAGTAGCCATTCTAATATCTGATAAGATTGACTTCCAACCCAAAGTCATTAAAAAAGACAGGGAGGGACACTTCATACTCATCAAAGGTAAAATCCTCCAAGAGGAACTATCAATCCTGAATATCTATGCTCCAAATACAAAGGCAGCCACATTCATTAAAGAAACTTTAGTAAATCTCAAAGCACACATTGCACCTCATACAATAATAGTGGGAGACTTCAACACACCACTTTCACCAATGGACAGATCGTGGAAACAGAAACTAAACAGGGACACAAAGAAACTAAGAGAAATTATGAATCAAATGGATCTGGCAGATATCTACAGAACATTCTATCCTAAAACAAAAGGATATACCTTCTTCTCAGCACCTCATGGTACTTTCTCCAAAATTGACCACATAATTGGTCACAAAACAGGCCTCAACAGATACAAAAATATTGAAATTGTCCCATGCATCCTATCAGATCACCATGGACTAAGGCTGATCTTCAATAACAAAATAAATAATAGAAAGCCAACCTTCACGTGGAAACTGAACAACACTCTTCTCAATGATACCTTGGTCAAGGAAGGAATAAAGAAAGAAATTAAGGACTTTTTAGAGTTCAATGAAAATGAAGCCACAACATACCCAAACTTATGGGACGCAATGAAAGCATTTCTAAGAGGAAAACTCATAGCTCTGAGTGCCTCCAAAAGGAAACTAGAGAGAGCACACATTAGCAGCTTGACAACATACCTAAAAGCACTAGAACAAAAGGAAGCAAATTCACCCAAGAGGAGTAGACGGCAGGAAATAATCAAACTCAGGGGCGAAATCAACCAAGTGGAAACAAGAAAAACTATTCAAAGAATCAACCAATCAAGGAGCTGGTTCTTTGAGAAAATGAACAAGAGAGATAAACCCTTAGCCAGACTCACTAGAGGACACAGGGAAAGCATCCTAATTAACAAAATCAGAAATGAAAAAGGAGACATAACAACAGATCCTGAAGACATCCAAAACACCATCAGATCCTTCTACCAAAGGCTATACTCAACAAAACTGGAGAACCTGGATGAAATGGAGAAGTTCCTAGACAGATACGAGGTACCAAAGTTGAATCAAGATCAGGTTAATGATCTAAACAGCCCTATATCCCCCAAAGAAATAGAAGCAGTCATGAATAGTCTCCCAACTAAAAAAAGCCCAGGACCAGATGGGTTTAGTGCAGAGTTCTATCAGACCTTCAAAGAAAATCTAATCCCAGTTCTTCACAAACTATTCCACAAAATAGAAACAGAAGGTACTCTACCCAACTCATTCTATGAAGCCACAATTACTCTGATACCTAAACCACAAAAAGACCCAACAAAGATAGAAAACTTCAGATCAATATCCCTTATGAATATTGATGCAAAAATCCTCAATAAAGTTCTTGCTAACCGAATCCAAGAACACATCAAAACAATCATCCATCCTGACCAAGTAGGTTTCATCCCAGGGATGCAGGGATGGTTCAATATACGGAAATCCATCAACGTAATCCAGTATATAAACAAACTCAAAGACAAAAACCACATGGTCATCTCCTTAGATGCGGAAAAAGCATTTGACAAGATCCAACACCCATTCATGATAAAAGTCTTGGAAAGATCAGGAATTCAAGGCCCATACCTAAACATGATAAAAGCAATCTACAGCAAACCAGTAGCCAACATCAAAGTAAATGGTCAGAAGCTTGAAGCAATCCCTCTAAAATCAGGGACTAGACAAGGCTGTCCACTTTCTCCATACCTATTCAACATTGTACTTGAAGTCCTAGCCAGAGCAATTCGACAACAAAAGGAGATCAAAGGGATACAAATTGGAAAAGATGAAGTCAAAATATCACTTTTTGCAGATGATATGATAGTATATATAAGTGACCCTAAAAATTCCACCAGAGAACTCCTAAGCCTGATAAACAGCTTCGGTCAAGTAGCTGGATATAAAATTAACTCAAACAAATCAATGGCCTTTCTCTACACAAAGAATAAACAGGCTGAGAAAGAAATTAGGGAAACAACACCCTTCTCAATAGTCACAAATAATATAAAATATCTTGGCGTGACTCTAACTAAGGAAGTGAAAGATCTGTATAATAAAATCTTCAAGTCTCTGAAGAAAGAAATTATAGAAGATCTCAGAAGATGGAAAGATCTCCCATGCTCATGGATTGGCAGGATCAACATTGTACAAATGGCTATCTTGCCAAAAGCAATCTACAGATTCAATGCAATCCCCATCAAAATTCCAACTCAATTCTTCAACGAATTAGAAAGTGCAATCTGCAAATTCATCTGGAATAACAAAAAACCTAGGATAGCAAAAACTCTTCTCAAGGATAAAAGAACCTCTGGTGGAATCACCATGCCGGACCTAAAGCTCTACTACAGAGCAATTGTGATAAAAACTGCATGGTACTGGTATAGTGACAGACAAATAGACCAATGGAATAGAATTGAAGACCCAGAAATGAACCCACACACCTACGGTCACTTGATCTTTGACAAGGGAGCTAAAAACATCCAGTGGAAGAAAGACAGCATTTTCAACAAATGGTGCTGGCACAACTGGTTGTTAACATGTAGAAGAATGCGAATCGATCCATTCCTATCTCCTTGTACTAAGGTCAAGTCTAAGTGGATCAAGGAACTTCACATAAAACCAGAGACACTGAAACTTATAGAGGAGAAAATGGGGAAAAGCTTTGAAGATATGGGCACAGGGGAAAAATTCCTGAATAGAACAGTAATGGCTTGTGCTGTAAGATCGAGAATTGACAAGTGGGACCTCATGAAACTGCAAAGCTTCTGCAAGGCTAAAGACACCATCAATAAGACAAAAAAACCACCAACAGATTGGGAAAGGATCTTCACCTATCCTAAATCAGATAAGGGACTAATATCCAATATATATAAAGAACTCAAGAAGGTGGACTCCAGAAAGTCAAATAACCCCATTAAAAAATGGGGCTCAGAACTGAACAAAGAATTCTCACCTGAGGAATACCGAATGGCAGAGAAGCACCTGAAAAAATGTTCAACATCCTTAATCATCAGGGAAATGCAAATCAAAACAACCCTGAGATTCCACCTCACACCAGTCAGAATGGCTAAGATGAAAAATTCAGGTGACAGCAGATGCTGGCGAGGATGTGGAGAAAGAGGAACACTCCTCCATTGTTGGTGGGATTGCAAGCTTGTACAACCACTCTGGAAATCAGTTTGGCGGTTCCTCAGAAAATTGGACATAGTACTACCGGAGGATCCAGCAATACCTCTCCTGGGCATATATCCAGAAGATGTCCCAACCGGTAAAAAGGACACATGCTCCACTATGTTCATAGCAGCCCTATTTATAATAGCCAGAAGCTGGAAAGAACCCAGATGTCCCTCAACAGAGGAATGGATACAGAAATTATGGTACATTTACACAATGGAGTACTACTCAGCTATTAAAAAGAATGAATTTATGAAATTCCTAGCCAAATGGATGGACCTGGAGGGCATCATCTTGAGTGAAGTAACACAATCACAAAAGAACTCACACAATATGTATTCACTGATAAGTGGATATTAGCCCAAAACTTAGGATACCCAAGATATGAGATACAATTTGCTAAACGCATGAAACTCAAGAAGAATGAAGACCAAAGTGTGGACACTGTGCCCCTTCTTAGAATTGGGAACAAAACACCCAGGGAAGGAGTTACAGAGACAAAGTTCGTAGCTGTGATGAAAGGATGGACCATTTAGAGACTGCCGTATCCAGGGATCCATCCCATAAGCAGCTTCTAAAAGCTGACACCATTGCATACACTAGCAAGATTTTGCTGAAAGGACCCAAATATAGCTGTCTCTTGTGAGACGATGCCGGGGCCTAGCAAACACAGGAGTGGATGTTCACAGTCAGCTATTGGATGTATCACAGGGCTCCCAATGGAGAAGCTAGAGAAAGTACCCAAGGAGCTAAAGGGATCTGCAACCCTATTGTTGGAACAACATGATGTACTAACCAGAACCCCGGAGCTCTTGTCTCTAGCTGCATATGTATCGAAAGATGGTCTAGTCGGCCATCAATGGAAAGAGAGGCCCATTGGACTTGCAAACTTTATATGCCCCAATATAGGGGAATGCCAGGGCCAAAAGAATGGGAATGGGTGGGTAGGGAAGTGGGGGGCGCTATGGGGGACTTTTGGGATAACATTGGAAATGTAATTGAGGAAAATATGTAATAAAAATATTAAAAATTAAAAAAAAATAATTGATAATATGGAATAAAAATTTGCTATGCAGGTAGAGGTCATGCAAACCTTGTCCATATGGAATGGCATAACTTCAAAGCAAGTAACACCTAAATAGTAAAGTCAGGAAAGAGAAAACTTACAGATCATTAAGCCAACCATATGTATCTATTTGAAATCTAGAACCATTTTGAGAACAATAAAAAAAAAAAAAGAATGTGAGTTACCCATAATCCTCATGATCACTACAAGGTACTTCCTTCTTGGATATTCTGAGCTTTGTCAGGTGGGTTTCTTCAAGGTACACAGTGCTGTGGTGAAATACATGGTATAGAAACTAATACGAACTGCCTATATACTATTGCTAAAAAACTATTCTTCACTGAAAAGCTTTTTTAAAAGTTAACAAGAGACCTACATAGCCATAAAGAACAAATGGTATTAATTCAGGCATAGAAGAAATTGTGTGAAGGAGATAACCTTTGTTTTGAACTATGAAGGGCCAATAGACATATTTGGTAAATTAAAAATAAAGAGTATTTTTAAGTTCATGGAAATGCCTCAGCAAACAAAAAAAACAATACATCATTATTGGTATAAGAAATGTTATATTACGCTTGGGGAACAGTGAATAGTGTTTCCTGACTTTCATAGCAATTTTTCCACCTCAAAAAATAAATTAGTGCTGATTTTACAGTAAATTTATTAACATACCATAGAATTTTGTTTAGGATGGACAATTTTTTGAAAAGGTAAATATTTATGAAATTGTAGCTCTTTGTAGATAAAAGATAAGCACTACTATAACTAATACTTGATATAAGGACATAGTGCTAACTCTCAAGGCCATTGGTTGCAATGCTTGATAACATTCAATGTAATTATCAAGAAGGTTACTGAGCCAGCAAAAGATACGGCTCATCAGCAAAAATCCTAGAATTGGAAATGGCTTGGGACTGATAAGTAGTGTACTGGAAACAGCAGAGTAAACACATCTATTTGAATCAACTGATAACAGTGTCTGTCTTAGGCAGTTAAACCTTACAGTTGCCATATTTAATTCTCCAGTCAAATTCATGATGCAGGTTGGCAGTCAATCCTAAAGAGATAAGCAGTGTGATTCTATGCCTCAACAAATAGAAATTCTCCAAAGATGCTGACCTCACCAAAGGAGAGAAGAACTTAAGATAATCTTGCAAATTAGGTTCAGTAGGTAAGAAATTAATGTAAAACTTAATGGGTCTAATGATCTGATGCTGAGAGATTGAAGAGTCACCAGTACTGGACACTAAAAAGAAGAAAGAGTAAAGGCAACCTGGTAAAGGTAAAGGGACCTGGGGACGTGACTCAGTAGGTAAGACAGTGTGTTGAGGCTGGAGAAATAGCTCAGATCTTTGGAGTACTTATTGCTCAAGCAGAGTACTTGGCACTCACATGGTGGTCCATTCGTTACTAAGTTACAGGGAATCCAAAAGCTTTTTATGACCTCCATGAAAATCAGTCATACACATAGTGCACCTACATACATACAAGTAAAATATTCACACACATACAGTAATGTGAAAACATTAAAAAGAAAAAGTGCAAGGTTTGCAAGCACAATGACATGAATTCAAATCCCCAGCACACATTAAATAGATGTGTAATTAAGTGTGGATCTATAACTCTAATAGTGGGGAGTATGGAGACAGGAGGATCACTGGAACTTACTAGTTACTGGCCTATTTCCAGTGCCAAGGACCAGTCTCAGCTGGGAGAGTGGTTTTGAGCAAGGGGTCTCTCTTTCTCTCTCTCTCTCTCTCCCCCCTCTCTCCTCTATTCTCTTTCTCATTTATATTTTTTCACTCCAGATTTTATCCTCCCCCCCCCATCCATGCTCCTACTGTTCCACATCCCATACCTCCTCCCCATTCCCCTGTCTCCAAGTGGATGTCCCCACCCACCTGACCTCTAAACTCCCTGGGGTCTCCAGTCTCTTGAGGGTTAGGTGCAGCATCTCTGAATGAACACAGACCTGGAAGTCCTATGCTGTAGGTGTGTTGGTGGCCTCATATCAGCTGGTGTATGCTGTCTGTTTGGTGATCCAGTGTTTGAGAAATGTTGGGGGGGTCAGGATTAATTGGGACTGCTGGTCCTCTCCTAGAGTCGCCCTTCTCCTCAGCTGCTTTCAGTCTTTCCCTTACTCAACAACAGGGGTCAGCTGCTTCTGTCCATTGGCTGGGTGCAACTATCTGCCTCTGATGGCCTGACACTATTGCTGAGGCTATGGAATGCTCACAAAAAGGAACCTAGCATGACCACACTCCGGAAGACCCAACAAGCAGCTGAAAGAGTCAGAGGCAGATCTCTCTCTTGAGACTGCTCTCTGTTGCAATTCTTGAAACTCTCTGGATAGGTCATCTCTTGCAGATCAAAAGTCTGATCTTTTATTTACATATTAATTCAGTCATCACCCCAGGTTCCGTTTTGATTATCCCATGAATCAGTATCCATGAATCCAGTCCCCTGGTTCTTGGAAAAAGAAAAGATAACAAACACTTTTTTTTTTTAAGATTGCAAATGAATCCAGAGACCTGCCTGCACTTGTAAGCTTTTATAAGCTAGCTGAGTGGAATCTCACTCTGAGATTGTCATTTCTACCTCACCTGGCCCTAACCTAGCTCTGTTCCAGGCTGACCTTGAGCTCAGGAACCTGCCAGCCTTTGTATCTGCCTGCCTTTGTACCTTTCTGACAAGCTGTCTCACCGTGCAGCTGCCTCTGTTCTTTTAGGTCTGCAAAACTCCTTATACAATCCATATTGCATCCTTATATTTTGCATACTTGAGAAATTATATATTCTTGAATGCGTGTTTTCAGAGTTCTTTCCCACAGCCTTAAAGGCTCTCCTGAAGGTCTCAGCATTTACCACTTTGCTGAGACATTAGCCACACCCTCGATTCACAGAGTGCTGTCTTTGATTATTATGGAGACCTTAACCTGTGCCCATCTAATGGTATGGGTGAACTTATTCACATAAAGTTTGGGTCTCCAGAAATCTGCAGGCTGCTCATCTTTGCCGAGGGTCACCAAGAAAGTGTACAAAAGTGCTGAGGTAGATAAATGGAGAAAACTCAGAAATTTTTTAATGACAATGTGATACAAAATTATTTTCATATGCTTCTATTGTTTAAAATAAAGTTTTATGGAAAGGATGAAGGGATCAGCTTGAAATTAACCCAATATTATACATCTTAACATTTATTTAGACTACTCTAGTTTGTAAGTATAAATGAGAGCCTGTTTTTTTGCTGACTTCTGTTTGATGTTTATAAATCATCACCACAGGTTTTTCAAATCTTCCTTAATTAAATAACTTCTCTTGTCCTATGTCCCTGCAGCAACATTTTGTTTGGTTGGGTTTTTTTGTTGTTGTTTTTGTTGCTGCAGATGTTGTTGTTTTATTTTGTTTTGTTTTGTTTGGGTTTTTTATTTGTTGTTTAGGGTGGAGGGGAGAAAGTGCAATGAATTGGTAATCCAAAATGACAAATACATAAAATAACAAGCTAGAGTATATAACAGAACCAATTAATGGAACATAAACAAATTGAAAATGAAACTGATGTCATAAAATACCCTGCCAAAAGAGTTTATAGTAAATCTTTTAGTTTGATCAAACAAATGGATAAATGGATTATAACATTTAAGTTAAAGATAGAAATTATCAAGCAAGGAGAGACAATTTTAAAAGTTCCACAGATATAATGAGAAATATTTAAAATATAAAATATACTAATTTAGCTAAAACAACAAAAATCCTCAGACAAGATAATCAACATAATGGATATAATTGTATTTAAATAACAACCTGTTCTGTTGTCTCCATGCTTCAGTTTTAAACAAAAGTGTTTGTGAAAATGTCAGTAAGTTCACATTGATGACAGACAGCTTAATGGGAAGATAGGAGACATGTCCAAAGCAACCTTAATTGATCATAAATGTAGAAAACTTGCTAAATCTCACTCAACAAAGGAAATGTTACTGGAACCAAGTGATAAGGTTTCCTTTCACATGCATCAGATTGCATCAAAAGTAATCATAATAACACAAACAAACATTGGTGAGGTGTGACCAGGGAGAGTCCCATCCTATACTGATAATCAGAAACTGGAACATTGAAATTCTGAAGCAATTTATAATATGTAATCCAACCCAATACTTCAACCTAGCATTTCTGATCTTCATTGATGAGAGAGTTCATATGAAGAGTTGCAGGAGAAAATTTTAGCACAGCATAGTTTGCAATAGTCACAGGAAAAGCCCAACTACACTGATTTCTCATTAAGAGAAAAAAATCATCAGTACATGCTTTATTCATTCCTTGCAATATGTGAACTAAAATTGAAATGGATAAAAAAAGAGGGCACTTTGTATCAATGTGGTTCTAACTCAAAATTGAAATTTCAAATTAAAATTATTACCTGCATGATTCCACTCTCTAAAATATTTAAAACAAATAAAGCAGTGTTCCATTTTTTCATGAATGTGTATGCATGTGGAGTAAAAATAGAATTTCCAATGGGATTGCAGATCAGAAGCATGGGCATTTCTGCAAAAGAAGAGAAGGGATAAGTTAACAATAGGATGTGAGAGGTTTAACTGTATCTTTCACTTTTTGTTTTTGCTTTTTGTTTTTGTTTTTTTAATAAATGGGAGATAGGTAGAATAAAGAAAGAGCACTAAGGTCCCAGAATCCAATGACATCACTTGATTGCCTGGAGACCTCACACCGCAGCTGTGAAGAGAGGACATTGTGCGTGCACTGGCTGTTCTTAGCCAGATGGGGCAAAGCGAAGTACGAACCCTACTTAATGCTAGACACAAAGCTGAGGTTTGGTGGGTTACAGGCACACCCATGAAAACAAGAGCAATCGAATTTTAGGAGGAAAACTGCTATAAGAGGACACATTCTTGACCAGAGAGTAACGAAACATTTCTGGGCAACGATAAAAAGAAAACTCCAACTGAGGACTTAACGCTCTGAACAAAATGCTGTTAAGAGAATAAAAAGGTAAACTGAGGAGCAGAAGAGAAATGTTGGAACTGATTATTTATACACGGTTTCCAGAATATTTATTCTGTTCCTTCATTTTTCTTATCTCTCTGTGTTTTTTTTTTTTCAGAAATAAAATAGTGAAGACATAGTCAAATTCTCATGTCCTGCCAGGCAGTGGTGGCGCACGCCTTTAATCCCAGCACTCGGGAGGCAGAGGCAGGCGAATTTCTGAATTCCAGGCCAACCTGGTCTACAGAGTGAGTTCCAGGACAGCCAGGGCTACACAGAGAAATCCTGTCTCGAATCCCCCCCCCCCAAAAAATTCTCATGTCTCATATTGACTAATTCATTCCCTTTATTCAAAAATAGGCATGTTTTAAAATTTTTGATATGCATATCCTAAAATGTATCTATCTAGACTTATTCACAGGAAAGCCTAAAGAATATCAATAGAATATTTTTCCTTTTAAGGCAATCATGGAGCTGGAAAGATGATTAAGAATGCTGGGTATTCTTCCAGGTGGCTTGGGTTTGATTCTCTGCAGCTACATGGTGGCTCCATACCATCTGTAATTCCAGGTGCAGGGAATCTCTGCCTTCCACTGGCCTCTGCAGGAACCAAACAGCCTCAGTGCACAGATATATGTGCAGGCAAAACACCTACATGCATAATTTAAAAAATAGGTCAAAAATAAATGAGAAAAATATCAAACTGAAAAATATCAAAAAATATCAAACTGAAAAATATCAAAATATCAAAAATATATATTACATGTGCTTTATAAATGCATTAACCACCAGAGAACAATCAGCAAAAATCATAGATAATACTGTCTTCAAATGTTTAATGCAAAAAATGACTCTACACTGAGCTTCACAATGCTATCAGAAAGAAATGTTCATACTGCTGACAGGACAAATTAGTCAAACCACTTAAAAAATTTAACAAACTCAGTTCAAAACAATTGTGCCTCAGAGCCCAGCAACTCCACCATAGTTGTGTCCTCAACAGAAATTCACAAGCCTGTCAGCTTAAGGACATATCCCAGCCATTCCCTGTCTGGCCATTCACAGCCACTTCAATTCAAACGCACATCTGATACTAGAATGGCCACCTATGGTGTTGTGGTAGTTAATGTTGAACTGGCCTCAAGAGGAGCTAGATTCACTTCTGGGCAAACCTCTGAGTATGCCTATGAGGAATGGCCTACAATGGCTAAAGTGAAAAGATTTTCCCTAATGTGGCCTGGGACCCTGGAGTGCACAAAAGTAGAAAAACATCAGCACATCAACTCAACTCAACTCTGCTTCCTAACTGAACTACAGTGTGACCAATTGCCTCAGGCTGCTATCATGGCAGCCTCCCCTCCTTTAATTTGCCTTGTTATTTATTTGATGACCATAGTGAGAGAAATAACTAACCCATATACAATTTAAAGATCCTGACAGAGAGTAAAAAAATAATTAAGCCCCTAGACCTGTGTCCAAAATAGCCCCATTGTTCCAGGATGTCAGGTGTTTGCGATTTTTGCCTTTCTATAGCCCAATGCTTGGTGTTTGTGTTTTTTGTATCTTTATAAACCCCTTATCCTTGAGCTCATTGTCGATTCCTCTACCCCTGCATGGGATATGAGTCATCCCCAGTGCACTGGTTTTTCCCGAATAAACCTCTTGGAGTTTGCATCAAGACCGTTTCTTGGGAGTGGTTTGGGTGTCACCTCTCCTGAGTCAGAATGTGGGGGAGGTCTTTCACATTCATAGATAATAGTGTGCACAGAGACATGAGAAAGAACAGCTTGTTTCTATAGATAGCAACAAATATCACAAACAGAATGATGAGAAAAGGCAGGCAGACACCAAATAGTGCACACTGAATGATGCCACTTACATACAGTTCAGAGAAGGAAGGCTCACCTTTTATATTAGAAGTCAAACAAAACCAAGGAAGTGGATGAGAGAGGAGGGGAAGAGTCCTCTCTCTTGATCATAGGTGAGTTCACTATGTGAACATGTTTCCAGAGTTATTGTGTCCACAAACAGTTTTTTTTACAGGTAAACAAAGAAAAGACCAAACCTCCTGGGGTATAGTGGTCTATGACTATAATTCAGGCACTTGATAGGACAGGCAGGAGGATTGCCTACAGTTCGAGGCTAGCCTGGGCTGCATTGTGAGCTCAAGGTTATAGTGGGTTATAGAATAAGACCTTAGCTTTTAAAATAAATAATGGTGGAGATACAACTTAGATGTCCTAAAAGCCTAAGGGAGAATGCCCAGTCATTCTCCTGCAGGCTACTTCATAGGCAAGCTCACAAGCTGGCTTCATTGCCTGGAGTTCCCAACAGACTTTGTGCTCAACTTGAGAAATAAAATGTCCTTAAGGTTGACATATGCTTACAGTAATGCTCAATACCTCCATTTGATGCAGCCAAACTCTGTAACTTCAAAGGTCTTTTCATGTTCTGGGCTGATGGAGGCCTGTGGCTCTTTCCATTGATATTGAAATATGGCCTTTGGCGTTGCCCTTTTAGAAGACTTCAGCTGCTGGGGACAAAATGGGAAAGCCTGCAGTTTGTATGCACCCAAAAAGCTGATTCACTACCCAGAATTCCTCACCAAAACTGATGCCTGCTGCAGGGTCTTATCTGTGTGTTGATTTATGAAAAATACTAAAGCTAAATCTCTGGTTGAAACCACTTTCTGTCTTTGCAAAGGACCACAGAACAATTTGTCAGTCCTCTAGGTTTGCACAAGTTGAGAACTATCACAACGGCAAACAGGGCAGTGTTTGCTGTACATATTTACTACTTCAGCAAACAGCTGCTGAATGCCCTGTGTATGGATGAATCCACCAGATGCTAAGTCTATGGAGAAACTTCAGTAGATACCTCAGTATCATGTTCTACTTGGGCTATAGAACAAGCATCTGAACCCAAGTGCATTGCTTCTTTTGCCAAGACCACAGCCCAGGTCTCTCTCCTACCTCTGAAATTCAGGACATACTCTTTGTTATTGTTGTTGTTGCTGCTGCTGCTGCTGCTGCTGTTTGAGTTTTATCAGACAAAGAAAGATTTATTAAGAAGGTGAGAAAAGGATCCTGAGAGTGGGATGGGTCCCAAGGGAAGAGTGGCTGGGGTCATGTTCTTATGCTGCCTAAAACGATGACACACAAAGATGCTCAGGAGTAGAATCTAGTTGCCAACTGGATCAAATTGGGAACCAGAAGATGCACTAAGTAATATTCTGATAGTTTCTCTAATGGGAAGAAGGAACTTCCATCACCCCAGCAGTGAAGACTGAATGTCAAGGAGGAGAGAAGAGGTTTTTGAGGTCCATTCAAAGCAAGGATGAATATCCAAGGAGCCCCACTAACCTCCCATTCTCAGTCTTTAACCTTCAGGATGTTGGTGTATTTTCCAGTCTACAGTCAGAGCTTAGTGTGACATTCTTACTTATACTAGATAATTAGAGAAGCCAAGAATACACAAAAGCAGATACAATGTCACCTTGAAGTACTTTTTGTCACATGCAGCTATTTAATACGCTTGACAAGTGGCAATGCGTTGATGAACAAATTCGTTTCACATAAATTCTCTATTAAATTAAGCCAAAAGGTCCCTCCCTGTAATTTGTGCTCTCATTCTAAATTGTGCCTTTGAATGGAGTATATCACAAGTTCAATTTTCTTCACTTAGGCAGTTCTTCAAGGACTTAAAAAGCACAGATATTATCACCCTTCCCCAAACTAATTCTTATCAAAATTAACTCTTTTCTCCTGTGATCACTTCTAATTCTCTTGTCATTATAGTACTTTAAAGACAGCTAAGTAGTAAGACAAACTTTATTTTTAGCATATAGAAGTCAAAGTTTATTATAAGGTAATTTTAAAATACAGACAATCATAAATACTATTTCAAAAAGTCACTACTAGGCATGTATGTGATTCACATAGACACACTCAGGTGCACACACATACACATAAACTAAAAACAAGGAAATCTCTGAAGGCCATAATGATGCCCATGTTCTGTGCTGGGAGCCATGTTGGTATCTGTAGTCTGTGCTGTCACTGAGGTCTGTGTTGTTGGCTGTGGCACATGCTGCCACCAGAAACCATGTGGAAGGAAGTCCATGATCCATGCTACCACTGGCTATTACGTGCAAGAAAGCTTCTTAGGCGGTGGCATGGATGATTGAGAAACACTGAAAACTTCTGTGACAATCTTCCTCCACTCACCACTTAAAAAAAATAAAAACAAAACAGTCTAGACAGAATGTCATTGAAGAGAGTCCTAAAAGGATGATGAAGGTGCTCTTTAAAGTTGACTGCTTCCAGCAGAAGGGTAGGAAAGACTCAGTTTTCTCTAAGAAGTTGACCACTGGGAGTTTGACCATGTTCCAGTGAGTATATTGACAAAATAAATTGTATTTGGTGTATTTTTTCTTTCTCTCTTGTATTTTTTTTTTTGGAAGGGCACAAGGGTGGAAGTATGGATGTCAGAGAAAAGGGAAGGAAGTGTGATCAGGGTTCCTTGTGTGAAATTCCCAAATAATCAATAAAAATATTAGTTGAAAAAAATAATTAATGAATTAAGTCTTTTTAAAATTAAAAATCACCATAATTCCCTCGTAAAATTATTGTTAGTCTCATTGTATACATGTCTGAAGTACTTTTGTTTTTTTATATATTCTTTTTTATTAGATATTTTATTTATTTACATTTCAAATGTTATCCCCTTTCCTAGTTTCCCCTCCGAAAATCCACTATCCCCTCCCCCTTCCCCCTGCTCCCCAACCCACCCACTTCCATTCCTGGTCCTGGCATTCCCCTATACTGGGGCATAGAGCTTTCACAGGACCAAGGGCCTCTCCTCCCATTGATGACCGACTAGGCCATCCTCTGCTACATATATAGCTAGAGACACAAGTTCCATCGTGTGTTTTCTTTGATTGGTGGTATAGTTCCAAGGAGCTCTGAGGGTACTGGTTAGTTCATATTCATGTTCCTTCTATGGGGCTTCAGAATTCTTCAGCTCACTGGATACTTTCTCTGGCTCCTTAATTGGGGACCTTGTGCTCCTTCAAATGGATGATTATGAGCATCCACTTCTGTGTTTGCCAGGCACTGGCAGAGCCTCACATGAGACAGCTATATCTGGCTTCTGTCAGCAGGCTCTTGTTGGCATCTGCCTAGTGTCTGGGTTTGGTGGTTGTTTATGGAGTGGATCCCCAAGTGGGGCAGTCTCTGGATGGTGGTTCCTTCAGGCTCTGCTCGGAACTTTGTCTCTGTAACTCCTTCCATTGCTCTGTTCCCCCTTCTAAGAAGGATGGAAGTATCCACACT
This sequence comes from Mus caroli, assembly GCF_978045245.1. Taxonomy (NCBI): domain Eukaryota; kingdom Metazoa; phylum Chordata; class Mammalia; order Rodentia; family Muridae; genus Mus; species Mus caroli. The sequence goes on along the minus strand of NW_028227263.1, from coordinate 74,006,816 downwards.
TTGGTCTTCTTTCTTCTTGAGTTTCATGTAATTTGCAAATTGTATCTTGAGTATTCTATGTTTCTGGGCTAATATCCACTTATCAGTGAGTGCATATCATGTGTGTTCTTTTGTGATGGGGTTACCTCACTCAGGATGATATCCTCCAGATCCATCCATTTGCCTAAGAATTTCATAAATTCATTGTTTTTAATAGCTGAGTAGTACTCCATTGTGTAAATGTACCACATTTTCTGTATCCATTCTTCTGTTGAGGGACATTTGGGTTCTTTCCAGCTTCTGGCTATTATAAATAAGGCTGCTATGAATATAGTGGTACTATTCACAATAGACATAAAATGTGCATGTTTGGGGGGTAATACATTTTTATTGTATATTTTCTTTATTTATATTTCAAATGTTATCCCCTTTCCTAGTCCTTCTCCCTGAAGCTCCCTATCCCATTCCCCTCCCCCTGCTTCTATGAAGGTGTTCCCCTACCCACTCACCCACCCATTCTTGCCTCCCCACCCTGGCATTCCCCTACACTGGGGCATGGAGCCTTTACAGGACCAAGGGCCTCACCTCCCATTGATGCCATCCTCTACTACATACGTGGCTGGAGCCATGGGTCCCTCCACGTGTACTCTTTGGTTGCTGGTTTAGTCTCTAGGAGCTCTGGGGGGTCTGGTTGGTTGTTATTGTTGTTCTTCCCATGAGTTTACAAGCCCCTTCAGCTCCTTCAGTCCTTTCTCTAACTCCTCCATTGAGGACCCCATGATAAGTTCAATGATGGGCTGTGAGCATCTGCCTCTGTATTTGTCAGGCTCCGGCAGAGCCTCTCAGGAGACAGTTATATTACGCTCCTGTCAGCAAGCATTTCTTGCCATCCGCAATAGTGTCTGGGTTTGGTGACAGTATACAGGATGGATCCCCAGGTGGGGCAGTCTCTGGATGGCCTTTCCTTTAGTCTCTGCTCCACACTTGGTCTCCATATTTCCTTCCTTGAGTATTTTGTTCTCCCTTCTAAGAAGGACTGAAGCATTCACACAAGAAGATTGAAATAATCCCATGCATCCTATCAGATCGCCATGGACTAAGGCTGGTCTTCAATAACAACAAAAATAACAGAAAACCCACATACACATGGAAGCTGAACAACGCTCTTAATGATAATTTGGTCAAGGAAGAAAAAAGAAATTAAAGACTTTTTAGAGTTTAATGAAAATGAAACCACATCATACCAAAACTTATGGGACACAATGAAAGCAGTCCTAAAAGGAAAACTCATAGCTCTGAGTGCCTCCAAAAAGAAACTAGAGAGAGCATACACTAGCAGATTGACAGCATACCTAAAGGCTCTAGAACAAAAGGAAGCAAATTCACAAAAGAGGAGTAGACAGCAGGAAATAATCAAACTCAGAGCTGAAATCAACCAAGTGGAAACAAAAAGAACTATTCAAAGAATCAACCAAACCAGCAGCTAGTTCATTGAAGAAAAAAAAAACTAGCTGAGAAAAATCAACAATATAGCCCGAAGGAATGACCATCCAGAGACTGCCCCATTTGGGGATCCACTCCATAAACAACCACCAAACCCAGACACTAGGCAGATGCCAACAAGAGCCTGCTGACAGAAGCCTGATATACCTGTCTCATGTGAGGCTCTGCCAGTGCCTAGCAAATACAGTAGAGGATGCTCATAGTCATCCATTGGACGGAGCACAAGGTCTCCAATGAAGGAGCCAGAGAAAGTACCCAGTGAGCTGAAGGGGTCTGAAACCCCATAGGAAGAACATGAATATGAACTAACCAGTATCCCCAGAGCTCCTTGGAACTATACCACCAATCAAAGAAAACACATGGTGAAACTTGTGTCTCTAGCTATATATGCAGCAGAGGATGGCCTAGTCGGTCATCAATGGGAGGAGAGGCCCTCAGTCCTGTGAAGGTTCTATGCCCCAATATAGAGGAATGCCAGGACCAGAATGGATGTGGGTGGGTTGGGAAGCAAGGGAGTGGGGAGGGGATAGTGGATTTTCGGAGGGGAAACTAGGAAAGGGGATAACATTTGAAATGTAAATAAGGAAAATATAAGAAAGAAAGAAAGAAAGAAAGAAAGAAAGAAAGAAAGAAAGAAAGAAAGAAAGAAAGAAAGAAAGAAAGAAAGAAAAAGTCAACTCAGGGGCTGGATAAATGGCTCAGCCATTAAGAGCACTGACTGCTCTTCCAGAGGTCCCAGCAATCACATGGTGGCTAACAACCAACTTGTAATGGGATCTGATGCCCTCTTCTGGTGTGTCTGAAGACAGCTACAGTGTACTCATATACAATAAATAAATTAATTAATAAATCTTTAAAAGAGAAAAGAAAAGAAAAATGTGAGGCATGTGATCAATATATCTAAATTCTTAGGACAATTGTACTTCTTAAATGGAAAGATAAAGCTCTAAGTAGAAGCACAACTTCTACAACCAAAATGAAAAGAAAAATCAATATTGGTCAGTGGTACTCAATTACTGTGTAGAAACATGCATGTGTATGATTCTCAGGTCAATTGCCAGTGTAGCTGTACAAAGTGATGCATTTAAAGGGATAAGGAAACCAAACTGGGTTGTTAAAAATTTCGCAAGTATTCCTCAGGAGGACAGGAAGACTTAGAAAAGGAGGAAACAGAAAGCAGATAATAAAATGGCAGGCTTAACCACTAAGGTAACTACAAATGTTTTATTTTTTTTAATTTAGTACATTTATTCATCAGTGGTGGTGGTTCTCTGTCTTTCACTGTGTCTGTGTCTCTGTCTCTGTCTCTCTTTGTGTGTGTGTGTGTGTGTGTGTGAGTCTGTGTGTGTGTGTGTGTGTGTGTGTGTACGTGCATGCATGTGTGTTTACATATGCATGCCAGAGCCTGCCTGTGGAAGTCAGGATACAACTTGCAGTAGTCCATTCTATCCTTCTACAGTGTAAGTCCTGTGGATTGAACTCAGATTGTCAAGCTCTGTAGCAAGTGCTTTGACCCACCAGGCCCTCTCACCAGCCTTCTACAATTACTTTAAATAGGAATGCTATTCCACTTTCCAAAAAGAACTTGAGTTTTAAAAAGAATAACCTGATTAAGTTCCCTAATGACCCTGCACAAAGGATCTGTATAAATTAATAATTGCAGCCGGGCGTGGTGGCGCACGCCTTTAATCCCAGCACTCGGGAGGCAGAGGCAGGCGGATTTCTGAGTTCGAGGCCAGCCTGGTCTACAAAGTGAGTTCCAGGACGGCCAGGACTACACAGAGAAACCCTGTCTCGAAAAACCAAAAAAAAAAAAAAAAATTAATAATTGCATATCCAGGCACCTCTGTATAAATTAATAATTGCATATGCAGGCACCTCTGTGGGGCAAGGGTATTAGGAAACTCGGAGCATGGTAACACAGCCACTTTGTGAAATATAATGAGCAGAAATAAAGACAGTCTTATTATTAACAACTATAGATGATGCTATAAGAACATATCATGGTAATTAATGAATTATACCATTCATTAACTCTAAAGTGCATCATATACTTACCTAATTTGCATATGGATGAATTAGTATGTTCCTACATTTTTTACAATCACGGTGACAAAATATTTGAGCTAAATGACAAGGGAGGAAAGGTTTACTTTGAGTCCTGATTTTAAAATTTTTAATCCAAGGTGTTAGGGAGGGTGTAAGTGAGCAGAAAAGCTCAATTGGTGGAAGCCAGGAAGCAGAGAGAGATAATATCTACATTAGCTGTTCTGACTCCCGTCATCCCTTTTTCCATCCAGGCCCCATTTTCTGTGGAGACAGGCTCTCCTCACCTCAGTTCACCCTCTCTATAAATGATCTCAGAAACACAACCAATGGAGCCCTTGAGGAAGTACCAGTGGATACTTCTCACTCCAAGTTTTCAATCAATATTAACCATCACCATGAGTGACAACTGTTTACAAACATTAATGCCATATAAACATTACATATTTTATTAGTCTCTTAGAACAAGTGTAAATTATTGTTCTTATTGTTGGTGTTATAATTATTTATTTTTAGTATTACTATTATTTATAAGAAAAGTTTGAAGAAACAAAATTTGAGATTGAATTTTTTTCTGGTTACCTTGTCAAAAATTAAAAGGCTGAACTATTCCAGGTCCTCCAAATGCTATAATTTTTCTACTTTATCATGTACTTCCACAAGAGTTCCCAGGAATGTGGCTACTCCCTTATTTCTCAGAAGACTTGCAAGCATGAGATATCTAAAGATCCCGAGCTTGTGTCTAAGGGGAAATCCCACAAGGACAACAGGCCAGGGAAAAACAAAATGCCACAATTCTGGGGAGAATTTTCTTAACATCCTAACTACAACAGAGACTGTTCACTGGCCTTTAAGATAGGGCACGTGATCATTTAGTACATGTTTGCTGAGTACATCATAATAAACAAAAAGAGTTATATGTGACACTGCATAGGACTGCAGCTCTCTTTCCCCAATAACAAACTGGACAATATGAAGAGATGCGCAGTGCCTACTCATAGCAAGTCAGGGAAGAAGAATTGTTGAGGGATTACTCACTGTGAGATTAGGTTTTTCACCAATGTCCTTGAGCTTGAGGATGGCTAAAGAAATTGAAGTCTGGAACTAGGCAGTCTGGGATCATAGTAAACATCACTGGTCTGTTTGCCTAAAGCCTTGGTGGGTAGAGGGATTGGAACAGGCATGGGATGGATATGAACTGGCAAAAGGGGAGCTTAAGGAGCTGGCTTTGAAAAGCTGGTGCCTCTGTGCAGCCTGGTCTCTGAAGATGTCATTGAGCATGTAGTTCGTTTATTTCTCAACATAATATTTTTATTGATTATTGATTATTGATTATTTTGGAATTTCACATCATGCACCCCAGTCATCCCAAGTCCACACCCTGATCCTTGTGACTCCTCCCACTCACACCCCTGCCAGAAGCTATCAATTGTGGAGAGCTACATTTCAGCATCATTATCACAATTTTTTAATATATTTTCTTTTTTTTCAATTACTCAGCTATTAAAAACAATGAATTTATCAAATTCTTGGGCAAATGGATGTATATAGAGGATATCATCCTGAGTGAGGTAACCCAATCACAAAAGTAGTCATTTGATATGCACTCACTGATAAGTGGATATTAGCCCAGAAACATAGAACATCCAAGATACAATCTGCAAAACACAAGAAAATTAAGAAGAAGGAAGACCAAGGCATGGATACTTCTTAGAATAGGGAACAAAATACTCATGGAAGGAGTTACAGAGACAAAGTTTGGAGCTAAGACGAAAGGATGGACCATCCAGAGACTACCCCACCTGGGGATGCATTCCATAATCAGCCACCAAACACAGACACTATTGCACATGCCAACAAGATTTTGCTGAAAGGACCCTGATATAGCTGTCTCGTGTGAGGCTATGTCAATGCCTGGCAAATACAGAAGTGGATGTTCACAGTCATCTATTGGATGGAACACAGGGCTCCCAATGGAGGAGCTAGAGAAAATACCCAAGAAGCTTGAAGGGTCTGCAACCCTATAGGTGGAACAACAATTTGAACTAATCAGTACCCCCAGAGCTCATGTCTCTAGCTGCATATGTAGCATAAGATGGCCTAGTTGGCCATCATTGGGAAGAGAGGCCCCTTGGTCTTGCAAACTTTATATATTCCAGTACAGGGGAACTCCAGGGCCAAGAAGTTGGAGTGGGTGCGTAGAAGAGCAGGGCAGGAGAAGGGTATGGGGACTTTTGGGATAGCATTTGAAATGTAAATGAAGAAAATATCTTATCACAAATTTTAAGAGTTCTCTTCAATGGCTTTTTGTATAGCAGATGCCACAGACCTCAGCATGGTCTCCAGTGGCAGTATAGACCATAGACATTAACATGGTCCTCTGCTGCAGCACAGGCCACACACAGCACAGCATCATATCCCTCAGAAGCAGCACAGGATAAGGACATCAACATGACAATACAGGCCATGGACACCAGCCATGGACATTAACATGGATTTAGGCAGCAGCACAGATTATGGACCTCCACATGGCCTTGGGGGTAACTCAGTCCACAGACATCAATGTGCTTTCAGGCAAAGGTCCATGGTTGAGGCAGCAGTAGAGGGCCATCTCTGTGTCAGTGCTCCTACTGAAGCCAGGGACTATGTTGATATCTATGGCCTAATTTAGCACCAAAGGCCATGCAGTCTGTACTACCTTCTGAGGCCATATGGATGAACTTGGGCCAGTTGCATAACTTTTTTGAGACTTAATTTTCTAAACTGTAAATGCCCCTCCTCCCCGAGAGTCATGAAAATAATGTGAGAAATTATCATGCCAAAAGCCCTGGTAGTTACACACCAACAGATTCTGCCCACCATTTTTCTCATTCTGTACAAATCTCTGGTTCTTCTACTTTGGCCACATATCAACTCAGATCTTGGACCACATGAATACGTAGAATCTTGGTAAATGCTTTAAAAAGTAATAGTGACATGGGTGGTGGTTTGAATGAGAATGACTTCCAAAGGCTTACATATTTGAGTGTGTGGTCTCCAGTGAGTGGAGTTTTGGGGAAGGACTAGGAGATGTGGCCCTGTGGGAGAAGATGTGTCCCTGGAGGTGGGTTTTGAGGTTTCAAAAAGTCAATGCCATTCTCAGTCCCTTCTGTCTGCCTCAGATTTGTGGATCAAGATGAAACCTCTCAGCAACGACTTCAATACCATGCCTGCCTGCCTGGCACCATGCTCCCTATATAATACTAATAGACTCTTCCTCTAAAACTGTAAGCCCCTCACTAAAGTCTTTTATAAGCTGCCTTCTTAGTCATGGTGCTCAGTCACAGCAACTGAAAAATAACTAAGACATTATGCATCCTGAATTTATTTTATAAATAGCATCTACCATAACTCAAAAACATTTTCTAATGTAGCACTGAAAATAAAACCCTTGTAGGTGCCAGGTCTGTAAAATATGTGTGAGTATAACATTAAGGACTAAACTTGGTCAGTTAACTTTATCAGTAAAATGCTCATTGTTCAAGAAATAGGGGCCTGAATTCAATTTCCAGAACCCATATGAAAATGCAGAGCAAGGTTGTCACACATCTGTAATCCTGGTGATAGGGAGGGTTACTGGCCTAATTCTTGAGTTTCAGGCTAATGAGGGACCCTGTCTTCAAACACATGGACAGCGTTCCTAAGGGAAACATACAAGGTTGTGATTCTGTTTTGCACACACGTACATAAACACACAGAGAGAGGGGAGGCATGCACCCATGCACACATGCACATAGAAAATAAAAGAAGTCAAATATTTCATTCCAGATGCCTTGGTTAAGCAATAATCTCCCCCGTTTCTTTTTCCATGATCCTTTTGTTCACCACGGAGCTTTGCATTTGTACTTTGAGTCCCTTGGAACTTGCCTCAACCTAAACTTGAGCTCTTCAAGATGTCTGGAAAAGATCTCCAAGTGTAGGTGCGCATAATCAGGATCAGGTGGGTTATCCCTTTATTTGCCTCTTTACCATCTGCTTAGTTCCTTGCTTGCCATCTATCATGCTGGATAATTGATTCCAGATTGGAGCAATTTTCTCTTGCATCTCCCCACTGTAGGCTGAAATGGAGAAGCTAGCTCATACTTTATGTTTCCCCCTCTTTCTCTTTACTCCATTTTATATTATGACCACTGTACCCGCCCTGGGAAATGCAGACTGTCGATTTTTTGGATGACAATCAGAGAGTTGAGACTAAGGAGGGCACCTGTTGGGAAATTTTAGCACATGTGAAATAAACCCTTTGGAGAATATTGCATAGCCTGCTCCAGCCAAGTAGACAGAATTGATGAAGAGATTGCAATTAGCCAGGTCTCTCCTGCAATCTGTATAGATTTGGAATGACATATAATGGATGAACAGAGATATCTACAAGCTAGAGTAAAGGAAGGATTTGCAAGCACAGTCTTGTGGCTACAGATCTGATGCTCATAGAGTGTTTTGAGCATCATGGGTTTGGTGAAGCACTGGGGTAAAGGTGAATGTAAGGAATATCCCAAAATACATTGCCTCATATTAAAGTCTGAAATTATATATGCTCCATATATGAAGCAGAATTTTCAAGGACTCATAATACAATAATTGTAAAAGTATTTTTCCAAATTATAATTCTCTATGCAATTATAAAACATCATATTATACATGAGTTTAACTTATTTACTTATTATTGAAATTATTATTGAATCACGAGTACTTACTAGATCTGGGGGCAGATCTATCAATTGAATTGTTAATGAGTCATGTTAAAATACTTAGACTGATGTCACATTGATTAGTGTCAGTTCCTTGTTTCTATGTTAGTACAACTAAATCATCTGAATTTAGACAAAAGTATGTTCACGGCAACAACTGTGGAAATAGTTGTGGCTGTTTAAACCATGAAATACCTGCAGTTTTCTGCTTTAGCACTGCACTCCAGAATAAAACTTGTCAAATATCTAACAGGAATGGCAGCCCATGCTTACCCAACTTTCTGCTCAAATTTTAGATCAAAAACTTTCATGTGCATGGTCATGTGTTGATCATCTTGGCTGCTTGAAGCTAGTTATATAATGTTGATATTATTCTTTTCATACTTTTAAACAAGATTTATTTAGGGATATATTTTATGCACATGGGTGTTTTGTCTGCATGTATGTCTGCACACCAGACAAGGGCATGTGATCCCACAATAGATCAGATAGTTGTGAGCCATCATGTGAGTGATGTGAATTGAACTCAGGGCTTCTGGAAGATCAGCCAATGCTATTAATCACTGAGCCATCCCTCCTGCACCCAGTGCTGGCATTTTAAAAGCACTTGTAATTGATATATTTAAAAACAGGATGAAGGTTAGTAAAGTATAACTCAATTTAGGTTTCCATTGAAGATGTGTTGACCAAATAAGTGATTTCTCATGATTGTTTCTGCTACCTCATCCCACTTTCTGTTTCTTTTGCAAATTAGTGTCAATGGATGAGCAAGCACCGTATTACCTCTAAACTAATAGCCAGTTGTCCATTTTCTGCCTTCTTCTTTCCTCCAGGTTGGGAATTGGACCTCACAATTGCAGAGTATTGTGTTTTAGAAATCTACTGAAAGTCCTTGTCAACAAATAAGAGTTATACCTGTGGAGTCCAAAAACTGAGCTGAAAAATTGAGCACAATTTCTCCCACAGTATTCAATGATATTCTCTCTGAGAAAGAACTTAGCATAGTACTCTTTGCCTTAGAATTCTCTGCTCATTCCGAAGAAGGATTGGAAGTGTTCCTCATAGCCCTGCCTGATTTGGATGCTTCTGTGTTGCCTCTCTTCTCTTTTATCATCCTCTCATTCAAAGCCTGAGTTGCCACATATTAAATTATGCTTACTGATATTATACAAATCTTTATGCTTCTGGATTTTTCTGAAACACTTTCCTTACAGTTCATCATCTGGAAAGCATATACCCAATTTTTGAACTCTGCTGTAGACACCATGCCTTCTCCTTACCTAGGTCTGAAATTCATAACCCAGTATTTGAGCCCATCATATAGTTCATAGTCAGTGATCATTTCCTTTTCTCCTTTTCATTTTCTTTAGGAGGCAGGAAGAAGCAAAGACTAAGACTTTTGCAAGTATTTTGAGAATGTTAAAGGCTGTCCTGCGCCTAACTGTTGTATGCTAATCCAGGAGAGAAATGAAAAAATCCCTATTTGCCCCAATGAGGAAACCAATGGCAAACCAAAGTACACATAGCACCAAAGTCCAACTAGGTGAACCAATGGAGCTTTATTGAGGTCATATACAGAAATATAGGTAAGGAATTACTCACAGAAACAGAAACAACTCAAAGACAGCTGCAACTTCAAAAATCCCCCAAAGTATGGATAAAAACTCAAGAAAGCTGGAACCTAGACCACACTATACAACTTAGAGGCAACTCAACAGATTGGAGAATATCCTTTCTGGTATTTCAGTTGGCCCGAGCTTCTTCCAACAACTTGGATTGTTTCCACTTCTTCCAAGCATCCCAGCTTGTCTAACTGCATCCTCTTACTGCTTATATATGCTTAGGAAGAGGCCTAGTGAATCTGAGGAGTTTTAAGGACTTCCTGAAGCCACTACACTGTTTACTTCCTGAGTTTAAGGTGCTTCTCTGAAGGATGGAATGTCCCACCTCACCTTACAACATCCTGTTTCATCTCCCTTTCAACATTCTGAGTCTTAGCAACTTTTCTTTCATGATGAAAGGTCTTAATTACAGGAGAAACTGCAACACAACACTCACATAACAACAAACATAAAACATGTTTTTATGAGAAGACATAATAAATGATGAATGCACACATGGATGGTGGAAAATACATCTAATTCCCAGCAAGTCTTTAGCTACCTGCCATAGGAAATGATTGTTTCCTTACAATGTAGTATGCAAAATGTTACTTAAGCTCTTCAGTCCCCCTGACATCTCTCTATATTATGGATTCTTCCTATCAGATAACTCTATTAAGATGTACAAAATTTTTGGATTTCAAATTAAACTCTAAGTAAAATCAAAGCAGCAATTTTCTCAATAGAATAAATGTTGTTTCTGCAGTGTATTGTATAAAAAGATATAACTAGCACTTATAGATTAAAATTCAAAATATTATATGTGTGTGTATGGGTCTACATGTGCACATACGTGTGTGCAAGTGTGTAATGTTTTCATTGATACTCCTATTCCTTTGTGCTATTCTGATAAAGATATATGACATCTCCTATTGTTATTAAGCTTTTTCTTTGAACAAGAAAGACAAGCAGCTTAGGACATCTCTACCCACCTCTGCTGACAGAAGGACTCAAACTTCAGGAGAACACAGTCAATACCTTCGTCAATGTACATGTTACACTTTACTTTCATAAGAGAACACAAATATCCCCCTATTACCAAAAGGATGACTTTGATTTTAGTTAATATTTTACCATGGCTAAATCAAAGTGAGTCTGTATATTTAAAAACTGATCCAAAGAATGTTAAGACTGGAAGATACTTTAACATAGCACCAACAGTCCTATCTCATTCACTCCACATTATTTCAAACCTCTGTGCCTTTGTGTCTCCTCCAAAGAACTGGAAAAGGTGTGTGTGACTGCTTCATAGGAGGACTTCTATGTTACATGAGACAGTGTGTGTGTGCATGCAGAGGATTTGGGCTATTCCTGACATGTAGCCAACACCTACTAAATGCTAAGAGAAGAGAGAGGAGAGGGATACCTCTCCATTTCAGACACGGGGTCTGAGGTTATGAGAAACGATATGAATGCTCAGGTTCGTGGTGGGATTCATTTTAAATTCCCCACAGACATCTCTAGCTTAGGGTGATTATTGGTGAGCCTAGAAACGTTACCAGAAAAACAAAAATGAGAGCATGTTGGTAATATCAAAACTGAGGACTGGACAAAAGAGAGTCAATGTGAGGCTCAAATCAGAAACAATTTAGCTATGAATCCCTAGCAAAGAAAATATCAAATAGAAGCGGGTGGCAACACGTGGTTTACCTGCAGTTTGTCTCTCCAATTAGAGAAGGGAGAAAAACAAGAAAAAAGCAAGTCTGGAATTTCAGAGATCAGGTTTATAGAAACAGGATTGTAAGACATTTCAATGGGGTTGTTGTTGGATTCTGACATGGGTTATGCCAGCATCAAGGCCTCTGGCCTCTTCCAAAGTCTGCATTACAAGAATCTTTACTTTGTCACTCCAGAGTCCCTGCAGGTCAGCAACTGTGAAGCCTTAATGGTTTTCTTATAAGCGTTCCCACACTCTTTGCCTTGGCTCAAATCTCAATGTAGTATCATTTATCATAAGTTAACTATTTGACCTTAAGTTTAAGTGGAACCTGGCATAGCAGCCCGTCTATAATGGCACAGCAGACTGTGAGGCTTGCATCTCTCCTACAAAGGCTCATTTCCAATCATGCTTAAGTTTCTTTCTAAGCAAAGGCAGACTTTGGTTTTAATTTTATTGGCAGTAAATATATTCTCTAGAACAGTGAATAGATTAGTGAAATTATTCAAGTTACACTGTGTCTATTTTAATACGTCTACATTTACAACAGAAAAGGCTTCCTAGTTTCAAAATGTCTGACCAGGAAAATTGCAGATAGAGGGTCCTGATACTTAAACAACCATTACAACGCTTTCTTCTCAGAAGAGCATTGAAAAAATGGATGTGATAGTTTGAGAGCTCTGAAGCAGGGCCCTCGGTATGTCACTGCAACACAGTGAAGAGATGGCTAGAGAGGAACCTGGGTACCATAACAGAGGATGAAATGAGTCAGGTTAGCCTGGGTATCAGAGAGAGCAACCCCAATGTCTTACTAAGCATTTCTCTGACAAAGCGACTGAGGCCCGAGTCGGGAAAATCGATTGAGTAGCAATATTCCAAGCAACAAGGATGGGTCCGAACCCTCAGAGCCTCAGAATCACCTTTGTTCTGGAAACTCGCAGAGAAGAGAAACTTTGCTGAACAGCCCTACACCAGACTCCTTCTTGTCCTACCCCTCTCCCCTCCCATGAACATCCTGATTGGATGAGAAAAGCTTTTTAGTAGAGCAGAAACAGGCAGAGGAATGACTTCCTCCTGTGTTGCTATGGAAACCCAATCAGATAGTGAGTGTATGTTGCCCATCAGAGCATCCGACCCTTAGTCACTAATTACCTATTAGTTTTCTCCCTTGTAAAGATATTACTCTACACCTGATATTATCATAGTACACATGGCCTAATAGATTAACTTGTTGGGTGGTCCCCAGGAATAAGAGTTATATGTGGCAAACCAAAAACTTATGCAGCATTTTAGAAGTTTTCTCTTAGCTCTAACTATAACTACTGTCAAAGAAATTGTTTCTGCTGTATACACTTTCAAACTTGTAGAACAGTCTGATGGTGGTAGGAGTATCTTTATCCTTTCTATTCCATCATGTGGATAAATTTAGCAGGACATATATACTGCTAGAGTAACGTAAAATGCAGAAGTCACAATTAAACTGAATTAAAGTGAGTAGAAAAAACATAAGAATGTAAATCTAATTTACATACTGTTCTACATGGTATGCAGGCAGGCAGCTCGGCAAACACTGGAGATAATAGAAAGATTATAGCAAGGAAGGACTGGATTTCTCACGGATCATTTGATATTCTGCCTGTGCCATGAGGAAGTCATGTTGCATTACATCAAATCCTGGTTCCATTTCAATGGTGAGCGTCCCATTGTTGCCGCCTTGCTTTGCACCCCTTCATTACAAGAATATAATTGTAGGATCAACTCCCCCCCCCCCAGGAGCTTGTTGCTTAACTGCCCACAGGAGCATATTTCACAGGCTGTCATTGTCACAAGGTGCTCTGGTTAATAAGCAGATAATGGGATATGCAAATCACAGGTGCTGGATGCAGGAGGAAGAGAATGCCTTCTCACCTTTGCATAAGAACCAGCCAACTTCCACATGATTGTGGAAACATCCAGACCGGAATGACTTATGGAATGCCTTGACCATGTAGGAAAAAATAAATGCCCTCTCTGCTTTTGGAAATAGACATAATGACATAAACAATTTACATGATTAGATAGGTAGGTAATTCAGAAAGGTCTTTAAAGGTCAGAAGATCCCTCCTGCAGTGAGACAATCAAATCATAAAATTAAACAAGTCCTAGATTATGAAATGTATTTCAGTGACCACATCATACAATATGATGCAAAACCTGAACCTTGGAGATGTTCACAAGAGATCAAACTGACACGGATGCGGACCAAAGACGGAAACTATAGTGAGTCAGCTCTGGAATCAAAGGGATGAGAGTGTTTCTCTGTGGTAGAGCATATGCCCTGCATACAGGTAACTCTGCGTTTAAGCCCATCACAGATGACCAAGGCTGGGAGAGTGGGAAAGGGGGAGGAGAAAGAGGTAGAGAAGTGGCGGAGCAAGGCGAGCCTGGGAGGGGTTAAAGATTCATTTTAAACACTGAGTTATTTGAGTTTCTGAGTCCTCTCCTGGGCAAGGCCCTCGGACCTGGCATAAAGAAACAATCTAGCAGCTCACTCTTTTGAAGTAAAGTAGAGATCACAGGATGGGCAGGGGAAAGTCCATATGTATATCGTGATATCTCAGCCTCAGCTTCCTCATCCCCAAGGGAAGAAGTAATGGTGTAGGCTTTTCCTGAGAGTGTCACCCTGGCAGACAGTTGGGCTAAATGTGTACTGAGTTGCTTCACTCTGTCCCCTGTCATCTCTCCACACTCCTCTGCGAGCACCATTGCCCTGACAGACATACCCAGGTGGATTTCTGCATCCATGATGAGTGTCCTTTGGCATTAGGTTGAAGGAACTCATGGGGTTTGAGGCCACGTTCCTCCAACTTCCTCTTGATGAGGTCACTCAAGATAGTCATACCCTTTGCTCCTAGGTGATGGCACCTACTTGATCACCGAGTGTGCTGATCCTGTTTTTTAAGTAAGTTTCCTTGCACTGATACCCTTATGCTTAGGCATCTAAGGATACCCTCCACTGGGTTAGCAGGCTAGAGTATAATTTTGTTCTTTGCAATTTGCTATGTTTTCTTCATGATATCTTAAGAGGCTTTGGAGTGAGCACTACTCAAATTATCATAACTTGAATATGCCATCTGTTCCTTGCAAATCACCTAAATAATGCAGACTCTAAAAATATTTTATTAGCCAGCACATGTAACAGTTCTGATTTAAAATAATTAAAAAAGAACCCCAAGTGCTGGCTGTCAAATTTCCATTTGACATTTAAAATCCCTCATTTACAGTTCCTTTGTTACAGTTAAATAAGGGAGTCATAAAAAATATTTTGTTATATTTTTATTTTTGTGTGTCTGTGTACATGCCTGGATGCATGTGCATACCTGTGTATGTGTGTACATGTATGGGAAGGTGAGAGATCAGAGGACATCTTGGAAACATCATTTTTCTCCTCCCGTTATGTGCACTCAGGGATTAAACTCAGATTTTCAGCTACCTTTGCCAGTGAAGTCATCTTCCCAGCACACACACACACACACACACACAATGCTTTAACTACTAAAGCTACAAGCCAGTGGCAATGTAGATGTGGGGAAAAACATTGGCTGACTCATTCTTACTTCTATCTGGATGCTCCTTCACTTTCAAGATGCTAAAGCTTATGTTCATAGAAAACTGCATAGCCATCTAGATTTCAGCTGTTATTAAATATTCTCATGATAAATTCCTGCAGGTGCCATGAAGGGACATTCATGTGCATAACTGAGGATAAAGAACCCAGCCTCTAGCCTATGCGATTAAGATCCCCACCAGAGAGACATTATATCCTTGCAGCCACAATTTGCCCCAACTTGGCTCTTCCTCTCTGTCTGAACAGCTATGGGGAGCAATGTGACTGGGTCCACCTTCCCAGGCACTACAGCTATGCCAAAGCTGGATGCTTAGATGACGCCATTTTCCATCTTGCCTTGACCTACTGTCTAAATCTCTTTAATTTCCCACAGGATGTTCTCCCAATTGGTCTAAAGGCCCTGAAGCCTCTAAAGATGGAAATAAAAGTAATGAAACCTATTTATTTTAATTTCACCATAAATAAGATGTGTTGTTATAGTCACTTTTAAATGAATTTAGAACTTGAATTTCACATATAGGAAACCTAAGAATGGAAACATCTCTATTGTGTGGATTCAAAGCAGAACATTTAAATTGATGATAGGTTTGGCCAATTTAGAGTCAGGACTCCTAAATTTAACTCAGTCTCTCTCTCTCTCTCTCTCTCTCTCTCTCTCTCTCTCTCTCTCTCTCTCTCTCTCTCTCTCTCTTTATCTCTCTCTCTCTCCCCCCCCACACACCCACCATTTCTCAAGTCCAATTTTGAGTTATCAACATATTCTCCAACACATTCCCTATGGGGGAAGAATTATTAGAAAATATAATGACATCAGGTAACATTCAGGGAAATAAAATTGCATGTGTATATATGCAACAGTGTAGTTAATAAAACAACTATGTAGACATGCAGGATGGGAGCTGGGTTGCAGCTCACTGATAGAGCATGCCTAGCACATTCAAGTCCCTGGATTTAATCCTCAGCATTTCCAAGAGGGAAGAAATGAAGAAAGAGAGAGAGACTATGAGGAAGAAGAAAAGATCGAGATGGAGGGGTACCCAGAAGCTCTACAAGTATTTCTAAACACTTTTTTAAGTGTCCCCACTCTTAATTAGGCTGGATTAAATAAGGGTGCCTGAGTTCTTCTAGAAATATGGCTGGAAGGCATATGTATACCAGCAGTGAGGAGCAGTGCCGCTGGACAATTCAGAACAGAAGGAACCAGTCCTGAGATGTGGCTCAGTGGTAGAGGACCCGCCTCAGATTCATAATGTCCTAAGCTAAATTCTAAGTGCAGAGGAGGAGGAGGAAGGGGAGGAGGAGGGAGAAGAGGAAGAGAAGGAGGAAGAAAAACCAAATGAACTACTTCAAAATTTTCTTAGAGCACTGTTCCCTGTGCAGAAGACACACAAACTTTCCGGTTTGCCTGGACCTAAGAGTTACTGTAGAACCTAAAAGTCCTAATGCACAACCAAGACAACAGCCAAGTTGTCAAATCCTGTGTGACCATCTGGTTCTATCTAGGCCACTTTCTTGAGTCTTATAACTTCTCAGTGTGTTGGGGGTTTCTATTCAAGTGCATCTTGCCTTCTCACCTTCTGAGGCTTTGCTGCATCTTCTTTGTTCATTTCATGTTCTTGCTGAGCCTCCAGAAGAGGAGAAGGCTCTTGGAAACCTCTGTCTCTCGGAAGGGTGATCTGCTGGGACCTGTAAAAAATAAATTTTATTTCTGTTACTTTAACTTTTCTGCCTCCCTCCTACTAGTTGCTTCTAATGGAAAATATAGCAAGGCAGTCCACCTTGAAACAAGAATTTTACATTTCATTACACATGTTCTTAGGCAAATCAGTTTTCTGGAGAAAATATACCTCTTGATTTCAAAAACACTACTAAGATTTCTGCTATTCATCAACGAACGCAGTGGCCTGAACTCCCCCCACCCCCAGGTGATGTTATCTCCTTAAATAGTTGCTTTTGCCTGGAAGACAGCTTGGTTGCATGAATAAAAAATACGTCAAATGAGCTCTTGATTGTTGAGGATCAGTGGTTATGGAGGTCTCGTTAGCAGAGGGCACCAGGCTGCCCTCTGCACAGTCAACAAAGCAACAGAAGGGAGGCAGCAAAGCCAAATTGCAGCAATTATCCTTCATTTTATCCCAAAGGTAATGTAACTTCATTCACTTTCATCAGCTTTTTGGCACATACAGTGAGTTCCTTGCTTGGCAAGGAATGAGCCATAGCTCTTGGTCCCAGAGAGCAGGGGTGGGTAGGGTGGAGTAGCTTTCATACAGGTGATTAGTCAGTTAAGGCAGCTGGATGATGTGGTCCCCTAAGCAACAAAAGATCCCCCAGAAACCAGTCAGAGATGCAGAATCTCCAGCTCACACCAGCTCTGACCGAATCAAAATCCACATAGTAAATAGCTCCTGGAATGGTTCCTATACTATCCCGAGCTTTTGTTCCCGCCGGCAAGAACACACTCGGGACAACTGGAATCTTCTACAGCAAAAGCTTTATTGCCTCTTCAAGAGGGAAGACCCCGACCCCAGAAAAGGGAGTCGCTTATATAGCCCTCAGCCATGGCGTTTCAGCACCTGATATGGCGTGTCAGCTCCTGATTTGTTGCTCGCCTATCACCCCACTATTACGCCCCGAGAATGGGCAGTGACTAGGTGTGAGTTCACTCTCGCACCTGCGTACAAGGCTTGTTTACTAGTTAGGCACAGTGGAGGCCAGCGCCATCTTATAATGGCGATTGCTCGCTGCACACACGGCTCTCCACAGCGATTGCTCGAGGCTCGGCTCTCCACACTATACAGTGGGAGGTCTACAGAAACCAGGAGGTGGAAAGAGGAGTACTGCCATCAGGTGGGAGTCTCTTTGAAGAACAGATGAGAGAACTCCCAAAGGAGTCAATACCAATCAGGAGAGTGTGCATGGGTAGAGTGACATTACTTAGGATAGAATAAGTGGGTACAGAGTCACACCAGTCAGGAGAGTCCAAGTGAATGGGTCTCAGCAGAACAAAAGAGGGTCCAGAGAGTAGACAAGAATCTGAGAATCAGAGGCTGGGGTGAGCTCTAGATACCCTCATCATAGGACTTGACTGTCAAGCAGGAAGTCTGGATCTAATTTAAAGTAACAGAAAGTATTAGTGTGTTTAAGAAAGAAAGAGACAATTTGTAAAACACATAAAACTGAAGAAGAACGAAGACCAAAGTGTGGACACTTGCCCCTTCTTAGAATTGGAAACAATCACCCATGGAAGGAGTTACAGAGACAAAAGTTTGGAGCTGAGACAAAAGGAAGGACCATCTAGAGACTACCATATCCAGGGATCCATCCCATAATTAGCCTCCAAACGATGACACCATTGCATACACTAGCAAGATTTTGCTGAAAGGACCCTGATATAGCTGTCTCTTGTGAGACTAGGCCGGGGCCTAGCAAACACAGAAGTGGATGCTCACAGTCAGCTATTGGATGGATCACAGGGCCCCCAATGGAGGTGCTAGAAAAAGTATCCAAGGAGCTAAAGAGATCTGCAACCCTGTTGGTGCAACAACATTATGAACTAACCAGTACCTTGGAGCTCTTGACTCTAGCTGCATATGTATCAAAAGATGGCCTAGTAGGCCATCACTGGAAAGAGAGGCCCATTGGACTTTCAAACTTTATATGCCCCAGTACAGGGGAATGCCAGGGCCAAAAAGTGGGAGTGGATGGATAGGGGAGTTGGGGGGGGAGGGTATGGGGGACTTTTGGGATAGCATTGGAAATGTAATTGAGGAAAATACATAATAAAAAATATTTAAAAATAAATAAATAAATAAAATCAAAAAAAGAAAGAAAGAAAGAAAGAAAGAAAGAAAGAAAGAAAGAAAGAAAGAAAGAAAGAAAGAAATTAGGATTCATTAACAAACACAGCCAAGTCTTCACGTGGAGGTGAAAAGTGCTGTGATCTGATCCCTGGAAGTTTGTATGTTGGGAACCGAATCCCTGAGTGTTAGTGAGGCCAGGTACAGTTGCTAAAGCAGACTCTAGTTTTAGTTAATTTCATGTTGCTGTGACAAAGCACTCTAAAAACTTAAGGGAGAAGAGCATTCTTTTGGCTTACAGTTCCAGAGAGATACAGTTCTTCATGGCAAGGAAGACATGACCTCAGGCAGAGAAGGCATGATATCCAGAGCAGGAGGCTAGCTGATCACAGTGCATCCACGATCACAGAGCAGAGAATGAACAGGAAGTGGTGTTGAGATATAAAACCCTCAAAGCCTGCTTCTAGTGATCAGCTTCCTCCAGCAAGGCTCTGCCTCCTAAAAGTTCTACAAATTTCCCAAACAGCAGCACTAGCTGAGAACCAGTTGTTCAAACATGTCTACCAGTGGAAGACATTTCACATTCAAACCATAACATAAGTCATGAGGACTGTACATCATGATTGAATTGATGTCATTATACCAAGAATAGGAAAGGACATGACGCTCTCTTTCCTTCCCATCTCTAGTTCTTGAGTGTGTTCTTGCCCTTCCAGCTTTGGCCATGGGATAGTGCAGTAAGGTCTCCAGATGTTCTCTCTTATCCTTGGGCTTCTCTAGAACTGTGAGCAAAATACACGTGTGTTCAATATAAGCCACCCAGTCTAACAGTCTCTTATAGTCATACAAAACAAAGCAAAAGAGTAAAATAAGGGGATGAATGGAAACAAGAAGATGCTTTGCAGCATTTGTGGCTACTCATCTCCCCCAGTAGCTGGGAAAAGCAGAGGTACATGAGCCCCACTGCTGCTCAACTGTGCGTAAGAACGAGAGACAGGAGAATGCTTTGGGGAAAGACCAGCATAATGGTGCCTTTGGTGGAAAAAAATCTCTCCCTTGAAGCAGTTCTGACTTGGGATATAGTGAGTTGAATGGTGGCCCTCAAGACATGTCCACATATTAATACCTATAATCTTGTAGGTGACTTTATTTAAAAAAAAAAACACACATCTTTGCAGATGCAATTATCCTGCCTTTCATGATTGATCCTACATCCAGCAAAAAGTGTCTTTGTAAGGCACAGAAGCAAAGACATGGACATCAAAGAAGGAGAAAGACATGTGAAGGTGGAAACAGAACTTTGAGTAATGCAACCACTAGCCAAGAAATGCTTGGAGCCAGAGCAGAGTTTCCCCCAGAGCCGACAGTGGAACACTGCCATGATGACACCTTCACTTTGAACTTCTGCCCTCTAGAAATATAAGCAAATACGCTTTTAATGTTACAGTATACACAGAGAGGAGAAGAGGGGGAGAAGGAAAGAGGGGGAAAGGGGGAGAGGGGAAGAGGGGTTGAAGGGGGAAAGGGGGAGAGGGGAAGAGGGGGTGAGGGGGAGAAAGAGACCAGTAATTTATGTTATTCTATTATAAGAGGAAACAAATCTAAATTTAAGACTATGTAGAAATGAGCCTTGACAAAACACAAAGTCCTAATGTAGCAATTATAGTGGCAAACAACAGATGCACTACAGAGTACAACCTTACCTTGGAAAAAGGAAAAGGAAAAGGAAAAGGAAAAGGAAAAGAAAAAGAAAAAAGAAGGAAGGAAGGAAGGAAGGAAGGAAGGAAGGAAGGAAGGAAGGAAGGAAGGAAGGAAGGAAGGAAGGAAGGAAGGAAGGAGAAATAGATTCTTTGATCTGAAATATCAGAAGTTCAGAATTCTCACTGCAAAATATAGCGACTGGCCTAAAGAATCATATGACCTGTGAAAAGTTATGCTGAACAATCAATAAACAATGTCTTTCCCCTCCCTTTTGGTAAATTAACCATTATCAACATATGAAGAGAGCATGTTTAAGCTCATAGTGCCTGACCTCTTGTTCCTGGTTGACTACAGTAAAGGTTTTTTTCTCTTTTTTTTTTTTTCAAAAACATTGTAATGGTGGTCATATTAAGCACAGCACACTCCTTGAATGCCATCTCAGTCCTGAGGTCTTTGGCGTGGGTATAGTCCCATGGCATGGGAACCCTGCATGTTCTATTTTCTTGTTTTCTCACTCCCTAAGTTTGACTAATTGACACATAAATCAGCTGACTAATGCAGAACACACCGTATTCCCCAGAACCTATAAATATGTTTCCCTGCACAGTAAAAAGATATTGCCAACGAAATTAAGGATTTTTGAGGAAGAGAACACTATCCTGGATTATACAAGGGTGGAAAATATAATATCCTTTAAAAGACAGAGAAACAGGAGAGGTACCAACAAAACAGAAATCCACATGAGGTAAGCACTGATTGAAGGAAGATGGCACCTTCTGGAAGTTGGCAGAGTCTGTAGAAGGATCATAACTCCCCAGAGACTGCAGCCTCCAGATCCATGGGATAAGAAGTGTGTATTCTCGAAAGCCACCACGTTTGTTGTCATTTATTTCCAATGCATCAGGAAAAGAATTTACCTTTATGAAGGTAAATTCATAAACTAAAGTTACCTCTTGGAGGAAACATGCAAGCACACATAAAGAATTTACCTTTATGAAGGTAAATTCATAAACTAAAGTTACCTCTTGGAGGAAACATGCAAGCACACTTTACCTGACAGTGCCCTTGTCCAGCATGAAATATTTATCATAAATCATAAATTATGCAATAAATATATGTACATACACATATATTTATTGCATGATTGTGTGTGTGCACGTGTGCGTGCATGTGCGTGTGTCTGTCTGTCTGTCTGTCTGTCTGTCTGTCTGTCTGTCTGAATCTGTGTGTGTCTGTGTCTATGTCTGTGTTCCTGTGTCTTTCAGAAGGCCACACATGATTACTGGAGCTAAGATATATCACCTCCATTGAGAACTCATGATCTGAGTCATGTCTGCCTTTCCTGGCTCAGTTCAAATTTCATCTCCTTTGTAATTTTTCTAAACTAACCAAACCATTCTGGATGAAGGGGATGTTTCAGTGATCACCCCTCTGCAGCACATTGCCCACCTTTAGCAAACCATATGGTCCATGATCTATCAGACAACCCTTTTGCAAGAGTTTGAATATGAAGGTTTCCCCCCACCACCACTAATTCATATGTTCAAACACTTAAGATTCAGGGGTGGGAGGTCTTTTGGGAGGTTGTGAGACCTTTCAGCATTGGATCTAGCTAACAGACATAGAACTGTAGGGATGGTGGGATTTTACAGATGATAGTCGGCGAGATTCCTGCCTAAGCTCCAAGCTTCCTGATGCCTTGAGTTGTGAGCAAGCTGCTTCATGTGTCTGCCAGCCCAGAGCCACTGCCTGCCCTCAAACCAGTACTCATAGGAGTACCTCTGTCTGTCTGTCTCTCTCTCTCTCTCCCTCTCTCTCTCTTCCTCTCAGCTATTGAATTGGATTTTATTTTTAATTAATAGCAATTTATTTGTCATATTGTAATACTACAACTTTATAATTTAAAGTAATTTTCCCCTTTTCTTAAACATTGATATTTTTCATCATACATTATAATCTATGTACAGTTTCTCCTCCCTCTACTTCTCTCAGTTCTTCCCCACCTCCTCTCAGTCCAGATCAATTCCCTTCCTGTCTCTCATAAGAAAAGAAGAGGCTTCTAAGAAATAACAGCAAACATAGCAAAATAAAATAAACTCATACTGAAGTTAAACAAGACAACAGAAAAATAAATTCACCCACGAATTCTAAGTGTTTGAGCTGACCCAGGAAAGGCAGATATGGCGTGGATCATGTGTTCTCAATAGGGGTGATATATAAGCTTTGCTCAGTTTTTTTGCAGGAAACCTCCCTCTCTTAAGCTGTTTCTTGTCAGTTCTTTTGTCACAGCAGCAAAAATTGTCCATTGAGGAGACTGAGCTAGAAACTGTTTCCATAGGTTGGACTGAAATCTGGCTTAGTGTAGCTCCCACCCATCTAACCCCTAACATCTGGAAGTGTTCACATAAAAAGCAGCTGATCTCTTTTGTATCACACAGAATTCAGCCAACAGTCTTCTCCCCAGCCATCCTTTTCTCTTGTGGGATGAGTATCACTACATCCTTAAACAAACCATCGCGGGTGTAGCAGTGCACTCTCCTGCTTCCCTGCAGAAGGAGGGAGCAGAGGTTACAAAGGTCCTCCATCTCCCCAGGGTCCCTCTGAAAGCTCAGTACTCAGAACTGCACTGAGGTGTGTCCATGTAGCTTGAGCAGAAGGGAGAAGATAACCACGCCACTTCAGAAGGGAAAAGATAACCACGCCACTTCAGAAGGGAGAAGATAACCACGGCACTTCACTTTGCCTACCTACTGTGCATCTTGCTTGCGACTTTAGATCATAACCTTGTCAACCACCCCACAGCTGTGCATATGAGCTTACTAAAATGCTCTTCTACTAGGTGATGTTGGTGCTTCTTCTACTAGAGCTTTGGAAAATTCCCAAAATCTTGTGTTCTTTTCTAAAAACTTTGCTCTCTGTGTGTGTGTGTGTGTGTGTGTGTGTGTGTGTGTATGTGTGTCTGTGTGTCTGTGCATGTATATGTACATGATATATATGAATATGCTGTATGTATATATGTATATGCATATGGTGTATGTGTATATGATGTATATGTGTATGCATATGTATGTGTATATGTGTATTTATATGTATGTGTATGTGTATGTGTATATGTATATGATTAGTGCTTTCTTAGAAGCAAACACTGATAATGACATAGATACAGCCACCTTCTACAATTCACTTCTCTGAGGTAAATCTAATGGGATCAAGCAAAGGAGGCAATGACCTTGAGACTAAAATGTAGGAAGGCACCTACCAAAGTCCGCAAGGAAGACAAGTAATAGTCCAATGAAACCTCTTTAAAACCAAAAGTAATAAAAACATGTCCACACCGCATAAAACATTACAATTTTATAGAAAGACAAGATCCAAATGTACCTTGTTAAAAGTCAAAATGTATAACCTCATGAACAATTGGCTGCTTTGTTTTTTTAATGGTTTTTAGCATTCAGAAAAATTAATGAAGCCAGTGTATTAAAGCTTTTGTTATTTCATGTTCAAATGTGTATTCCATTTATTATAACTTATAACTTTCCTGGTTTTAATAGAAGAGAACACATGGACAGTATTTTCCACTGAAAACAAGATAAGCCAAGAAGTTGACATTGGACATCTGTGGCCAGCTCTGAGAGGATGCAGTGTTGCCCTGGGGAGGAAGGGCTGCCGAGATGTTTCATTCCAATCTGCACCTGATTATCTAACCTGTTTGAGATGGGAAGTACCTCTCTCCTTTTGGAACATCTTGAAGGCCCACTGGGTAAAACTGATGGCTGTTTACTTGCTACGTTTAAATGGCCTCATCAGCTTCAAAACTCCAGAGCAGGCGTGCAGCCCTTCTCATGAACTCTGGAGTCCCCGCCCATCCACTCAACAGTTGCTTGCAAGATCCTCTTCATTATTTGCCTAGGATATTCAAATATATGCTGAATCTGGAACTACAGCAACATTCTAGAGACATCCTTTGTGGATCACTTAAGCCACTAAGTAAAAGCACTGGATGAACTTAGAGTGAGCTAGTCACTGTGAGCAGGTTGGGTTTAATCATTTGTAGTAAAGTAGACTTTGTAGCTATAACTTGGGCATCCACCCAAGGCTTCCTCCCCGAGCAAACATCTATCTATACATCAATCAAGAATTCTGGAGAATTGTTTTTAGAACTCTAGAACCTGGGGCAATGGAGCAGGTCAGTTAGTAAAGTGCTTGTCATACAAACACTGGGACCAGAGTTCTATCCCCCAGAATCCACATTTAAAAAGACAAAAATGAAGTCACGCAAGGGCTAATACCATCAAGGGAGGATGGAGACTGAGGATCCCCCTGATTCGCTGGCCAGCCATCCTGGCTGAGCCTGTCTTGCTCAGTGAGCTATCTTGTCTCAAAAAAGTGAAGGTTTCTTCAGAGGACACCTAACATAAGCCTCTGGCCTCCACACTCATTATAATACACACCCCACACACCTGCACTTGCAAAACCCATGCCTCTGCACACAAACACACACACACTATACAAAAACACACACATAATTACTAAATCTATAAAAATTTCCCATTCATTTAAGATAAGTGGAATAAGAATAATGTCAGTTGTAAGTCCCCTAGTATCTGCAGTATCAAAATCCTCTGAGTTGTTTTGTGATGACAAGATTGTTTGCTCATTCGAGCTGCTGCATAGAACCACGTAGGTCTCACTTTAGAGACCACCAGAGTTATCTGAAGAGCTGATGGAACTCAGTTCTTTACTACCTCAGTCCCAGAATGTCTCATTTAGTAGAGCACAGGTGTGCCATGGGATTTGCATTTCAAACAGATTCCAAGGTGGAGGACCACCTACTCTATAAATAGCAATCGCTTGTACAATGTAGATAAGAACTGAGCTTGGCTGTGCCTCTTCCTTAACTAAATGGCACTTTTAATTGAGCAAGCCAAGAATATACACATACATGAATACAGGCACACACACATACATTAATGTACACACACACACATACACACACACACACACTGATTCTTTGCAACAGTGTCTCTCTGCCCTCCATTTGCACTCAAATCTTTGGGGATCTTGTTAAGTTACAATGCTGATCCAGCAGGTGTGGAGAAAGCTCCTATTTTTCTCACAGGAAGCTGATGACACTAGCCCACAGACCACACACCAAACACTAAAGAACCAAAATAAATACCTTTGACACCTCCTCTACTATTCCTGTGAGCAATGCAAGAAATATGCTCCAAGTCCACAGACAGGTTTCTTATCATTGGTACTGAATTAGTTACAAACTAAAGTCCCATTGTTAGTGTCTGTAGTATGTTTCCTTTCAGAAAGGAAGACACAGGAAATGTAGAGGACATGGGCCAGCATGAGATGTGCACAGAGGGATGATGGCAGATCGTAATGATGTATCACATTCCAAAATGTCTAGAAGGGAGAAGTCTTACCACAAACAAGTGATAAATGTTTCATTTCAAGTGAAAGAAATACTGGTTACCCTGATTTGATCGTGACAAAAAGGTGTCTGTGCATCCTGACTTCTCATTGGTACAAACTTACACGGCTATTCCCAGCTCTTCAAGTGGGTGCTGGGGATTCAAACTCAGCTCCTGGCCTTATGTATCAAGTGCCCCTAAGCCCTGAGTCATCTCTCTAGTCTGTATTCATTTTAAAAGGCAGAAACTTTAAAGTGAAAAACAAAACATTGCTGTAGCATCTCAAAAACTATTATCTGGATTCTATAGATTAGAAAATATAAAGTTGTGAGAGACAGCTGCTACAGTTTTTTTTTCAAAGTCTCTTTAAAAGCCATCTTCCATTTTATTCATGCAATATATTTTGATCATATTTTCCCTTTCCCAACTTCTCCCAGATTTTACTCACCTCCTGAACCACCAAATGTCACGTTCAAATAAAATACACAAATAAAACAGATGTAAAAGACAAAAAAAAGCAAACCCAAAAGAGGAGAGAGAGAGAGAGAGAGAGAGAGAGAGAGAGAGAGAATCCATTTTGTGTTGGCCAACAATTCCTGAGCATGAGACTTGCCCTGAAGTTCATATATTACCTAGTGTTACCCTATTGGAGAAAACTGATTTTTTTTTCCTTTCCCCACATCAATTGCAAATAGCTTCCTGGTCTTGGGTGGGATCTTGTGCCCACTTCCCCTCCTCAGTGTGGAATTTTGTCTGATTTGTACCTGTGAAGGTCTTGTCAGTGCTGTCAGTCTCAGAATCCTTAGGTGCATCAGTCCTGTTGTGTCTTGAAGACGCTGTTTCCCTGGAGTCAACTGACGCCTCTGGCTCTTATATCTTTCTACCTCCTTTTCCTCATAGATCCCTGAGCATTGAGGGAAGGGGTTTGGTGATGATATCCCACTTAGAGCTGGATGCTTTAAAGTCTTTTACTCTCTGCTACTGTCCAGTTGTGGGTCTCTGCATTAGTCCCCACTGACTTTAAGAAGCCACTCAGCTTGGCTTGGTTTACAGCTGCAGTTTCTTAAAGACAACTCTTATTTTGAACCTTTGTTTCTGTTGTCTCAGTTTTTCCTGGTTCTCTGTAACTCCCTATCCATCTGTCTGTCTCCCGCACCCTGCTCTACCTTTTGCTCTACCGACCATGCCAGGTCAGATTGTTCTCTTTTGATCCTCATTAATTGGCATCAAAAACATTCTCAGGCACCAAGGATGAGAACCTCTGATATGTGCTGGGAACCTTGGGAACAGCTTCCATTTGTCAAGTTTACAATTAGACACAGGGTACAAGACTTAATCCATGATCCTGTCTTGAGGCAGACAGCTTTCTGAAACTGATTCTTGGTGACTCTTCCATCAGACATGATGATTAACAACTGTGGATGGGAAACCAATTGTGCAGCTCTTAGCCAAACACTAGCTCCAAGAGAGAAGGTATTCGTGTGTGTGTGTGTGTGTGTGTGTGTGTGTGTGTGGTGTATATGTGTGTGTTTGTGTGTGTGTGTGTGTATATGTGTGTACGTGTGGTGTGTGTGTGTGTGTGTGTATGTGGTGTGGGTGTATGTGTGTGTATGTGTGTGTATGTGTGTGTGGTGTGTGTGTGTATGTGGTGTGGGTATATGTGTGTATGTATATGTGTGTATGTGTGGTGTGTGTGTGTGTGTGTGTGTGTGTGTGTGTGTGTGTGAAAGAGAGACAGTGGTGTGGTATAGGTGTGTGTATATACTTATCACCTTCAATTTGGATTTTCTGGATAAATTGAAGCTTGGACATAAGACTTTTGTGGGAAAAAAGTATTATTTGTCTAACATCCCAGCAGACTTAATGAATATAGATGGACCATGTAGAATCTGACAAGGCAAACAGAAATTGCCCTCAGAGACAATTGTTGAGCAGGGCTGTACTGTTACATTTCTCACCGACAGACAATTCGTATTCATTGAAGATACCCGGAGGTCCCATGGCCTCCTTATTTTCTCAAAGATGAAGCTGATCTTTTAGTTCTTACCATTTGAAAAGTCTCTAGCACATGCCCACACTCCTGTCTCATTACTTGACAGGGTGCTCAAGTGGAACGACCATGTTACTCCAGCGCACCATGTGATGTGACAGAAGATGTATCTCTGAACTATCTGATGCCTGACTCTCATCCAAGGTCTTGTCAAGTTAATTAATTGCAATGCTGGACATTGTGAAAACCAATCAGATAGCCCATACCTCCAAATATCTGTTACTCATCTATAGATGGCACAAGACCACCAAGGGCAGCACTAATGAAGAAAACTGCCTGGGCTCTTACAGGACTCCACATGCCTACCACGTCCTCAGCGGTCCCTAGAATACAAGAGAATTATTAAACCAGTGTCCATTTCTCAGTAAGCTCTTTGCCTTAAATACAACACATTACCTAGCTGCTATACTACAGAAAGCCTCAGACAGGAGTTTCTAACAAATGCTAAAAATGTCTTTACTTTTTAAAGAAACCAGTGTGCTTTCTCTGTGCTCAAAGAGAGCCATTCTCTTTGGTTTTCACCACTAGGAAAGGCAAGGCCAAATTTTGAACTTCATTTTACTAACATATTAGTCCTTAGGTACCTGTATTATACTATAATGTTATACATTCTTCTTCCAACATGTTATTTTCTTCCTTCCTTCCTTCCTTCCTTCCTTCCTTCCTTTCTTTGTCCATATTGTACTACATTACTGGTAGTAGGTGTTTCTGAGAGAGACACAGACAGAGAGACAAAGAGAGAGAGAGGAATGAAGGAGGAAGGGGAAGGGGAAGAGAAAGAGAACCAGGATGTATTTGTTAAAGTGAGATTAAACTATAATATCCAATACATATAAAGAAGTCAAGAAGTTGGACTCCAGAAAAACAAATAACCCTACTAAAAAATGGGGCACAGAGCTAAACAAAGAATCCTCAACGAGGAATACTAAATGGCTGAGAAGCACCTGAAAAAATGTTCAACATCCTTAATCATCAGGGAAATGTAAATCAAAATAACCCTGAGATTCCACCTCACACCAGTCAGAATGGCTAGGATAAAAAAATTCAGGTGACAGCAGATGCTGGCAAGGATGTGGAGAAATGGGAACACTCTTCCATTGCTGGTGAGATTGCAAGCTTGTACAACTACTCTGGAAATCAGTCTGGCAGTTCTTCAGAAAATTGGACATAGTACTGCTAGAAGATCCAGCAATACCTCTCCTGGGCATATACCCAGAAAATGCTCCAACTCACCATTTAGAGACTGCTGTATCCAGGGATCCGTCCCATAATCAGCTTCTAAACGCTGACACCATTGCATACACTAGTAAGATCTTGCTGAAAGGACCCAAATATAGCTGTCTCTTGTGAGACGATGCCGGGGCCTAGCAAACACAGGAGTGGATGTTCACAGTCAGCTATTGGATGTATCACAGGGCTCCCAATGGAGAAGCTAGAGAAAGTACCCAAGGAGCTAAAGGGATCTGCAACCCTATTGTTGGAACAACATGATGTACTAACCAGAACCCTGGAGCTCTTGTCTCTAGCTGCATATGTATTGAAAGATGGCCTAGTCGGCCATCAATGGAAAGAGAGGCCCATTGGACTTGCAAACTTTATATGCCCCAATATAGGGGAATGCCAGGGCCAAAAGAATGGGAATGGGTGGGTAGGGAAGTGGGGGGCGCTATGAGGGACTTTTGGGATAGTATTGGAAATGTAATTGAGGAAAAAAAAAAAAAAAAAAAAAAAAAAAAAAAAAAAAAAGAAAATGCTCCAACTCGTAATAAGGACACATGCTCTACTATGTTCATAGAAGTCTTATTTATAATAGCCAGAAGCTGGAAAGAACCCAGATGTCCCTCAACAGAGGAATGGATACAGAAAATGTGGTACATTTACAATGGAGTACTTACTCAGCTATTAAAAACAAAGAATTTATGAAATTCTTAGGCAAATGGATGAATCTGGAGGATATCATCCTGAGTGAGGTAACCCAATGACAAAAGAACACACATGTTATGCACACACTGATAAGTGGATATTAGCCCAGAAACCTAGAATGCCCAAGATACAATTTGCAAAACACATGAAACTCAAGAAGAAGGAAGACCAAAGTGTGGATACTCATTCCTTCTTAGAATGGGGAACAAAATACCCATGGAAGGAGTTACACAAACAAAGTTTGGAGCTGAGATGGAAGGAAGGACCATCCAGAGACTACCCCACCCAGGGATCCATCCCATAATCAGCCACCAAACCCAGACACTATTGAATATGCCAGCAAGATTTTGCTGAAAGGACCCTGATATAGCTGTCTTATATGAGGCTATGCCAGTGCCTGGCAAATACAGAAGTGGATGCTCATAGCCATCTATTAGATGAAACACAGGGCCCCCAATGAAGGAGCTAGAGAAAGTACCCAAAGAGCTAAAGGGGTCTGCAACCCTATAGGAGGAACAATATGAACTAACCAGTACCCCCTTGCCAGAGCTTGTGTCTGTAGTTGCATATGTAGCAGAGGTTGTCCATCAGTGGGAGGAGAGGCCCTTGGTCTTTTGAAGATTATATGCCCCAGTACAGGGGAATGCCAGGTCCAGGAAGCAGGAGTGGGTGGGTTGGGGAGCAGGGGGGGGGAGGGTATAGGGGACTTTTGGGATAGCATTTGAAATGTAAATGAAGAAAATATCTAATAAAAAAAGAAAAAAAGAAATCTCCAAGGAAAAACATCTCCTTTATACTTTCTTGAAGTTGCTGGAGGAAAAGAAAAATAGATTTATTGATAGTTATGAGCACTGACTTCTTAAGTAAGTAGAAAAGTTTAACACAAGTTTTGCATCTTGTTTCAGGCAAATAGCAATGACAGACTTCAGTGGCCACAAGAAAACATAGTGACCAGGAATGTGGCTGTGCCCAGACCCACAGATTCATTTCCAACACGACAGAAGTGAGCATCAAGCTCTGCTCTGTGCACACGTGAGACAGAAGTCCTGCACTGCAGTGGCTGTTAACTCCCATCTGAACTGAAGCAGGAGTAGCCATAGGAGCCACGGGAGGGACAGCACAGGGGCAGTGCTGGCATGTGGGGCCACCTCCCTACAGCTGCCCACTGTCACTGAGATGGGACCTGGGAAGCTCCAAGTACCTCCACTCCCAGCCCATCCTGCCACACTGTTGTCCCTCTGGGGCAATCGTCATCTGTGGCCAATTTTAAAGGAAAGCAATAATATGGTTCTGGAACATAATGAAACATAGATTTAGAAACATATTTGCGTAAATGAAATATTAGTAGGCCCCCGAGAGACATAAATGGGGTGGGGGGAGTATCGTTTCTTGTTCCTTTCCTTTTTTTTCACAACCACAGTTGAGATGGATATGAAAATCCCCATCAATTTTGAAATATATCCTTTTATGCATGTAGGATTTCATAGGAACATTCCCACAGTTATTACAATTGTATCAAGATCATGGGCTAACCTAATAAATTAAATGTAAAGAAAAATAAGAAAAGCCCCAGTCTCTGGTAGAGTTCACTGCTACCATTCTGCAAAGGCAGTCACAGCTGCAGGATGCAAGAGTCAAAAGGAGAGTTAGACCAATAAGCTCACTATTTCCATGGGCCTGCATCAGCCTGTTCCTTCAGCTCCTGTTATCACCACCACACAGGAACTGCAGCATCAAGTACGAAACCCACGTTCTTGAAGCTAACTGTGGTTTTCTGGCACAACTCTGTATTTAAAACAAAACAAAGAGTCATGCTTTTAGCTGCAGCCCTGCCATATAAAGCCGTATAAGCAAGAGAGGTGACAACTGGGCTGAGTTCAATAAAGAATGCTGGTTATTAATCAAGCTGTTATGTGTAAGCTAGCACACCATTTTTTCCATTGATTTATTTATTATTCACCTTACATCCTGATTATTGCCCCTCCTCTTACCAGTTCCCCGTCACATACCTCCTCTCTCCTCCCCTATCCTAGTCTCCTCTGTGAAGAAAGAGGTCTCACCTGGGTGCTAACCCACCCTGGCACATCAAGTCCCTGCAGGACTAGTCTTTTCTCACTGGGGCCAGACAAGGTGGCCCAGTTAGGGGGACAGGATCTATAGCCAGGCAACAGAGTCAGGGTAAGCCCCTACTTGAGTTGTTAGGAGACCCACATTAAGAACAAACTACACACCTGCTACATATGTGTAGGGAGCCTAGGTCCTGCACACGTTTACTCTTTGGTTGGTGGTTCAGTCTCTGAGATCCTCAAGGGTCTGAATTAGTTGACTGTGTTTATCTTCTTGTGGAGTCCCTCTCTCCTCTGGGTTCCTCAATCCTTCCCCCAACTTCTTCACAAGACTCCCCGAGCTCTGTCTAATGTTTTGCTATGGGTCTCTGTATCTGTTTCCATCAGCTTCTGGGTTGAGCCTCTCAGAGGGCAGTTATGCTAGGCTCCTGTCTGCAAGCATAACATAGCATCATTAATAGTGTCAGGGGTTGGCTCTCTCCTATAGGATGGGTCTCAAAAATTGGGCCAATTCCCTCGGTCTCTGTTCTATCTAGGTCTTGTGTGTCTACAGGAGGAAGCCACTTAAGTTCCCAGATCCCCCACTGTTAGGAGTCTCAGCTAAACTCACCCTCACAGACTTACTGAAGCTTCCCCCATCCATGTGCCCAACCTGTCCCAGAGATTCTCCCACCCAACCCTTCTCCCTCCACTGCCTTCCATTCACTCTCCCAGCTTTCTCTCCCCAACTTTCCCTGTACTTGATCCTCTCCCATTTCCCTCCTCAACCCCTCTTCCACCATGCAGTTTCCTCCCCTCATCTGCTTCCAATGACTACTTTATTTCCCTTTCTGAGTGAGATTCAAGCATTCTCCCTTGGGCCGTCCTTGTTATTTAGCTTCTTTTGGTCTGGATTGCAGCATGAGTACTCTGTACATTATAACATCCAGTAATGAGTCAGTACAAACCATCCATATCCTTTTGGGTCTGGGTTACCTCACTCAGTATGAAATTTTCTAGTTCCATCCATTTGCCTGCAAAATTCATGATGTCCTTGTTTTTAATAGCTGAGTATTATTCCATTGTGTAAATGTACCACATTTTCTTTATCCATTCTTCAGTTGAGGGACATCTGAGTTGTTTCCAGTTTCTGGCTGTTACAAATAAAGCTGCTATGAACATAGTTTAGCAAGTGTACTTGTGGTATGTTTGGCCACCTTTTGGACATATGCCCAGGTGTGGTATAGCTAGGTCTTGAGGTAAAACTAGTCCCAATTTTTCTGAGAAACCACCAAATTGATTTCCAGAGTGGTTGTGCAAGTTCTCCCGCCCACCAACAATGGAGAAGTGTTCCCCCTTGCTCCACATCCTTGCTGGCATGGCTAGCATAGCATTTTTAATAAGAACTGTCAGGACCAACTGGAAGAACTATACTAAGTGCATAAATGGACCAGTCAGTACAATGTTTTCTCTACAAACCTGAGAACCTGAATTAGGATTCTACAGCAGTCATTTTAAAAAGCCAGGCATGGTAACATTGCCTATAATTCCTTCACTGGGGGAGATGGAGCTAGGTGGATACCTGGAGCTTGCTGGCCAGATGGTGTAGCCTATTTAATAAGCTCCAAGCCAATAAGAGATTTTATCTCAAAAACCCAGATGGCACCTAAAGAACAACACCCAAGACTGTCCTGTGACCTCCACATATAAATGTGCATATGTACACACACACACACACATATATATATAAACACACACTCCATAAATGCCCAAGAGATAGAGAGATAGGCAAAGAGACAGAGAAAGAGAGCAAATTGAAGGGAAGAGACCTTCAGAAGAAAACCTTCCCCTTTCTTCTTGTCTTTATTCAGCAGTCACCCTGGTTCTAACTTAATCTATTCCTGGGGAACTTTCTGTTCACCATTGATCTTGTCATATACCTTATACCCCAGTGTGGTGGTAATTCTGGGCTTATTTTGCCTGGAGACAGGTGTCAATAGACCATCTCTGAGATAACATTGTGGTTTTAGTACAATTTTCATATCAGAAAATTCATTCATTTTACTGAGCAACACAATTACACTACTTTCTGGTTTTAGAGTATGTTCACTCTCTTCAAAAATTTCCTGGTATTTATGAACTCTGTTCCCACCCAAGTAATCAATACTGTTCTTTCTGGAAGTATATACTTATAAGAAAGCTGGACATTTCATACAAATGGAATAAAGCTGGGGAACAGTCAAGTGCCAAACCTTTATTATCCCTGGATAGAAAAATAGCATGTTTATGAAAGGCTCCTTCCCTGTCTCCTCCCAAAGACATAAGGGAAGTGGTTGTGTTTTATCATTTAAATCTTTGATCCCATGAATTCTATCCAACCTAAAGTTCCAACAATTTTCTAGGTAGGATTCAACTGTTTCCAGCTCATTTACTAAATAAACAGCTACTTTTTTCAAACTGGCTTCAAATGCTACCATTATTGACCACTGAATTCTAATATGTTTTTGCCATTGTTGTCTTGTGTGTTCTAGCTTTTGTTGTTGCTGCTGCTACTGCTGTTCTCTTGTAGAGCATCAGTCTCTTCATGTGGCACTGCTTCACTCTTCATAAGGATAAGAGAGATGGCTTGGTAATTAAAAGCACGAGCTGCTCTTGTAGAAGATCAGAGATCTGTATCTGGCTCATAACCATGTATGTAACTCCAGCTCTAGGAGATCTGAGATCTGTGGCTTAGAAAGCTCTTCTACTCTCATGTGCATACTCTCTCTGTCTCTCTGTCTCTGTCTCTCTGTCTCTGTCTCTCTGTCTCTGTATGTCTGTCTGTCTTTCTGTCTCTCTGTCTGTCTGTCTCTCTCTCTCTCTCTCTCTCTCTCTCTCTCTCTCTCACACACACACACACACACACAATTAAAAATAATAAAAAATAAACCTCATGTTTTATATGAAATGTTTGTATTTTCCTCACAGTATGTTCTTTTAAAAATCTGTTCATTGGCCCTCCGGTCCACTCAAGCACTCAGGTGCCTTCCCAGTGGAGTCTCCGGACACTCACAAGGACCCGCACAGGACTCCCCATGGGATCCTAAGACCTCTGGTGAGTGGAACACAGTGTGTGCTCCAATCCAATCGCGTGGAACCTGAGACTGCATTAACTAGGGAAGCAGGCAACCCGGCCTGAGGTGGGGCACAAGTACCTTCCGGTCCACTCGAGCACCAGGGTGCCTTGCCAGTGGAGTCTCCGGACACCCTCAAGGACCCACACAGGATTCCCCACGGAATGCTAAGACTTCTGGTGATTGGAACAAAACTTCTGCCAGGAGACAGGTTCGAACACCAGATATCTGGGCACCTTCCCTGCAAGAATAGAGCTTGCCTAATGAGAATACTCTGACCACTGAAACTAAGGAGAGCCAGCCTCCCAGGTCTGCTGATAGAGGCTAACAGAGTCTCCTGAGGAACAAGCTCTAATCAGAGAAAACTATAACAGCTAGCTTCAGAGATTACCAGATGGTGAAAGGCAAACGTAAGAATCCTACTAACAGAAATCAAGACCACTCACCATCATCAGAACGCAGAACTCCCATTCCACCTAGTCCTGGGCACCCCAACACAGCCGAAAATCTAGACCCAGATTTAAAAGCATATCTCATGATGATGGTAGAGGACATCAAGAAGGACTTTCATAACTCACTTAAAGAAATACAGGAGAGTACTGCTAAAGAGTTACAGGTCCTTAAAGAAAAACAGGAAAACACAACCAAACTGGTAGAAGTCCTTAAAGAAAAACAGGAAAACACAACCAAACAGGTAGAAGTCCTTAAAGAAAAACAGGAAAACACATCCAAACAGGTGATGGAAATGAACAAAACCATACTAGACCTAAAAAGGGAAGTAGACACAATAAAGAAAACCCAAAGTGAGGCAACGCTGGAGATAGAAACCCTAGGAAAGAAATCTGGAACCATAGATGCAAGCATCAGCAACAGAATACAAGAGATGGAAGAGAGAATCTCAGGTGCAGAAGATTCCATAGAGAACATCGGCACAACAATCAAAGAAAATACAAAATGCAAAAGGATCCTAACTCAAAACATCCAGGAAATACAGGACACAATGAGAAGACCAAACCTATGGATAATAGGAGTTGATGAGAATGAACATTTTCAACTTAAAGGGCCAGCAAATATCTTCAACAAAATAATAGAAGAAAACTTCCCAATCCTAAAGAAAGAGATGCCCATGATCATACAAGAAGCTTACAGAACTCCAAATAGACTGGACCAGAAAAGAAATTCCTCCCGACACATAATAATCAGAACAACAAATGCACTAAATAAAGATAGAATATTAAAAGCAGGAAGGGAGAAAGGTCAAGTAACATATAAAGGCAGGCCTATCAGAATTACACCAGACTTTTCACCAGAGACTATGAAAGCCAGAAGAGCCTGGACAGATGTTATACAGACACTAAGAGAACAAAAATGCCAGCCCAGGTTACTATACCAAGCCAAACTCTCAATTACCATACATGGAGAAACCAAAATATTCCACTACAAATCCAAATGCACACATTATCTTTCCACGAATCCAGCCCTTCAATGGATAATAACAGAAAAAAACCAATACAAGGACGGAAATCACGCCCTAGAAAAAGCAAGAAAGTAATCCCTCAACGAACCTAAAAGAAGACTGCCACAAGAACATAATGCCAACTCTAACAACAAAAATAAAAGGAAGCAACAATTACTTTTCCTTAATATCTCTTAATATCAATGGACTCAATTCCCCAATAAAAAGACATAGACTAACAAACTGGCTACACAAACAGAACCCAACATTCTGCTGCTTACAGGAAACCCATCTCAGGGAAAAAGACAGACACTACCTCAGAGTGAAAGGCTGGAAAACAATTTTCCAAGCAAATGGTCTGAAGAAACAAGCTGGAGTAGCCATTCTGATATCGAATAAAATCGACTTCCAACCCAAAGTTATCAAAAAAAGAGATGGAGGGACACTTCATACACATCAAAGGTAAAATCCTCCAAGAGGAACTCTCAATTCTGAATATCTATGCCCCAAATGAAAGGGCAGCCACATTCATTAATGACACATTAGTAAAGCTCAAAGCACACATTGCACCTCACACAATAATAGTGGGAGACTTCAACACACCACTTTCATCAATGGACAGATCCTGGAAACAGAAACTAAACAGGGACACAGTGAAACTAACAGAAGTTATGAGACAAATGGACTTAACAGATATCTACAGAACATTTTATCCTAAAACAAAAGGATATACCTTCTTCTCAGCACCTCACGGGACCTTCTCCAAAATTGACCATATAATTGGTCACAAAACAGGCCTCAACGGATACAAAATATTGAAATTGTCCCATGCATCCTATCAGACCACCATGGACTAAGGCTGATCTTCAATAACAACATAAATAATAGAAAGCCAACATTCACGTGGAAACTGAATAACACTCTTCTCAATGATACCTTGGTCAAGGATGGAATAAAGAAAGAAATTAAAGACTTTTTACAGTTTAATGAAAATGAAGCCACAACTTACCCAAACTTATGGGACACAATGAAAGCATTTCTAAGAGGGAAACTCATAGCTCTGAGTGCCTCCAAAAAGAAACTAGAGAGAGCACACACTAGCAGCTTGACAACACATCTAAAAGCTCTAGAAAAAAAGGAAGAAAATTCACCCAAGAGGAGTATATGGCAGGAAATAATCAAACTCAGGGGTGAAATCAACCAAGTGGAAACAAGAAGCACTATTCAAAGAATTAACCAAACGAGGAGTTGGTTCTTTGAGAAAATCAACAAGATAGATAAACCCTTAGCTAGACTCACTAGAGGGCACAGGGACAACATCCTAATTAACAAAATCAGAAATGAAAAGGTAGACATAACAACAGATCCTGAAGAAATCCAAAACACCATCAGATCCTTCTACAAAAGGCTATACTCAAAAAACTTGAAAACCTGGACGAAATGGACAAATTTCTGGAGAGATACCAGGTACCAAAATTAAATCAGGATCAAGTTAACGAGGTAAACGCTCCCATATCCCCTAAAGAAATAGAAGCAGTCATTAATAGTCTCCCAGCCAAAAAAACCCAGGACCAGATCGGTTTAGTGCACAGTTCTACCAGACCTTCAAAGATCTAATTCCAGTTCTGCACAAACTATTCCACAAAATAGAAGTAGAAGGAACTCTACCCAACTCATTCTATGAAGCCACAATTACTCTGATACCTAAACCACAGAAAGATCCAACAAATATAGAGAACTTCAGACCAATTTCCATTATGAATATTGATGCAAAAATACTCAATAAAATTCTCGCTAACCGAATCCAAGAACACATTAAAGCAATCATCCATCCTGACCAAGTAGGTTTTATTTCAGGGATGCAGGGATGGTTTAATATATGGAAATCCATCAACGTAATCCATTATATAAACAAACTCAAAGACAAAAACCACATGATCATCTCCTTAGATGCAGAAAAAGCATTCGACAAGATCCAACACCCATTCATGATAAAAGTCTTGGGAAGGTCAGGAATTCAAGGCCCATACCTAAACATGATAAAAGCAATCTACAGCAAACCAGTAGCCAACATCAAAGTAAATGGTGAGAAGCTTGAAGCAATCCCACTAAAATCAGGGACTAGACAAGGCTGTCCACTCTCCCCATACCTATTCAACATTGTACTTGAAGTCCTAGCCAGAGCAATTCGAAAACAAAAGGAGATCAAGGGGATACAAATTGGAAAGGATGAAGTAAAAATATCACTTTTTACAGATGATATGATAGTATATATAAGTGACCCTAAAAATTCCACCAGAGAACTCCTAAACCTGATAAACAGCTTTGGTGAAGTAGCTGGATATAAAATTAACTCAAACAAGTCAATGGCCTTTCTCTACACAAAGAATAAACAGGCTGAGAAAGAAATTAGGGAAACAACACCCTTCTCAATTAGTCACAAGTAATATAAAATATCTTGGCGTGACTCTAACTAAGGAAGTGAAAGATCTCTATGATAAGAACTTCAAGTCTCTGAAGAAAGAAATTAAAGAAGATCTCAGAAGATGGAAAGATCCCCCATGCTCATGGATTGGCAGGATCAACATTGTAAAAATGGCTATCTTGCCAAAATCAATCTACAGATTCAATGCAATCCCCATCAAAATTCCAACTCAATTCTTCAACGAATTAGAAAGAGCAATCTGCAACTTCATCTGGAATAACAAAAACCCTATGATAGCAAAAACTCTTCTCAAGGATAAAAGAACCTCTGGTGGAATCACCATGCCTGACCTAAAGCTGTACTACAGAGCAATTGTGATAAAAACTGCATGGCACTGGTATAGTGACAGACAAGTAGACCAATGGAATAGAATTGAAGAACCAGAAATGAAGCCACACACCTATGGTTACTTGATCTTCGACAAGGGAGCTAAAAACATCCAGTGGAAGAAAGACAGCATTTTTAACAAATGGTGCTGACACAACTGGTTGTTATCATGTAGAAGAATGCGAATTGATCCATTCCTATCTCCTTGTACTAAGGTCAAATCTAAGTGGATCAAGGAACTTCACATAAAACCAGAGACACTGAAACTTATAGAGGAGAAAGTGGGGAAAAGCCTTGAAGATATGGGCACAGGGGAAAAATTCCTGAATAGATCAGCAATGGCTTGTGCTGTAAGATCGAGGATTGACAAATGGAACCTCATGAAACTGCAAAGCTTCTGCAAGGCTAAAGACACTATCAATAAGACAAAAAGGCCACCAACAGATTGGGAAAGGATCTTTACCTATCCTAAATCAGATAGGGGACTAATATCGAATATATATAAAGAACTCAAGAAGGTGGACTCCAGAAAATCAAATAACCCCATTAAAAAATGGGGCTCAGAACTGAACAAAGAATTCTCACCTGAGGAATACCGAATGGCTGAGAAGCACCTGAAAAAATGTTCAACATCCTTAATCATCAGGGAAATGCAAATCAAAACAACCCTGAGATTCCACCTCACACCAGTCAGAATGGCTAAGATCAAAAATTCAGGTGACAGCAGATGCTGGCGAGGATGTGGAGAAAGAGGAACACGCCTCCATTGTTGGTGGGATTGCAAGCTTGTACAACCACTCTGGAAATCAGTCTGGCAGTTCCTTAGAAAATTGGACATAGTATTACCGGAGGATCCAGCAATACCTCTCCTGGGCATATATCCAGAAGATGTTCCAACTGGTAAGAAGGACACATGCTCCACTATGTTCATAGCAGCCTTATTTATAATAGCCAGAAGCTGGAAAGAACCCAGATGCCCCTCAACAATGGAATGGATACAGAAAATGTGGTACATTTA
The DNA here is from genome assembly GCF_978045245.1 of Mus caroli. Lineage (NCBI taxonomy): Eukaryota > Metazoa > Chordata > Mammalia > Rodentia > Muridae > Mus > Mus caroli. Next base: position 73,966,298 of record NW_028227263.1, on the reverse strand, counting down.
CACAATGGAGTACTAATCAGCTATTAAAAAGATTGAATTTATGAAATTCCTAGGCAAATGGATGGACATGGAGGGCATTATCCTGAGTGAGGTAACATAATCACAAAGGAACTCACACAATATGTACTCACTGATAAGTGGATATTAGCCCAAAACTTAGGATACCCATGATATAAGATACAGTTTGCTAAACACATGAAACTTAAGAAGAATGAAGACTGAAGTGTGGACACTATGCCCCTCCTTAGAATTGTGAACAGAACACCCATGGAAGGAGTTACAGAGACAAAGTTTGGAGCTGTGACAAAAGGATGGACCATCTAGATACTGCCATATCCAGAGATCCATCCCATGATCAGCATCCAAACGCTGACACCATTGCATTCACTAGCAAGATTTTGCTGAAAGGACCCAGATAGAGCTGTCTCTTGTGAGACTATGCCGGGGCCTGGCAAACACAGAAGTGGATGCTCACAGTCAGCTAGTGAATGGATCACAGGGCTCCCAATGGAGGAGTTAGAGAAAGTACCCAAGGAGCTAAAGGGATCTGCAACCCTATAGGTGGAACAACATTATGAACTAACCAGTACCCCGGAGCTGTTGACTCTAGCTGCATATGTATCAAAAGATGGCCTAGTAGGCCATCACTGGAAAGAGAGCCCCATTGGACATGCAAACTTTATATGCCCCAGTACAGGGGAACGCCAGGGCCAAAAAAATGGGAATGGGTGGGTAGGGAAGTAGGGGGGAGGGTATGGGGGACTTTTGGGATAGCATTGGAAATGTAATTGAGGAAAAGATGAATTAAAAAAAATCTCTTCATTGTTTCTGTATAGCTATTTTTTCCCAGTGAATTATATCTTTGGGGAGGGACCCTTTGTAAGTTGAATTCCCAATGCAGAGACCAGTAAATCCAGGATATAGCCATCTACAGGAAAAGGAATCAGTCCAGGCCTAGTGGTTCAGCTGTTTAAAAGGAAGTTCCAGGTCCACCTTGGGGACAGAATAGTTCAAAGCCAGCCTGAATAATTTAGTGAGAGTCTGCCTCAAAATAGAATATATGTTTTAAAAAGGAGACCTTCAGGTATATAGTTCAGTCACAGAACCCTCACTTACCATTTACAAACCCTAGATTTTATCCTCAGTACCAGAGAAAAAAAAATGAAAAGAAAGAAAAACTATATTTTTTTCTGAACTACAGACTAAACTTACATAATCAGAATCTATAAACTGGATCAAAAACAACCAAGGAAAATATATGCAACTCATATCATAAACGATGGGCTCATTGCCCTAAGATGTTAGGAATTACTAGAAATGTTTAAGAAACAGAAAATACATAAAAACATATAAGTCTATAATTAACAAAACAGGGCCTCACACATGTTCTACCCCTACCCCTACCCCTAACCTTATCCCTCTTCTTCCTCCTCTTCCTCCTCCTCCTCCTCCTTGGATGCTCATCCTAACATCCACCATAGCAAACTCAATATGCTTTGGAAACACAGTTGCTTTTCTCCCAAATAAAGCCAGAGAGGAGAGGGAAATTCAATTTCTGTACTCGGAGACCTTTCAGTAGCTATTGAATACACATACACACACACACGTACACACACACACACACAGAGAGACACAGACACACACACACATCAGTACAGAATCACCAATAACATAATGTGTAGGTGATACCTCTCATTAGGAAAGGGAAGTTGTAAGCCCGTGTTAGGGTCGTTACTGATGGAGATCAAGTCTGGGACTGGTCACCAGCTGTGAATCATGCAGTTTTCAGGAGAAACCTGGCTCATCTTTGGAAGACATAGGGTTGTGTAGGGTTACTGCTAGAGGGGCTTCCTTGCTGTCTAATCTCTTTTCAAGTCTGTGTGCAAGATTACACAAACACACTCTGTTTGTGTTTCTGATTTGCATAGCATGTCCTATTCCTGTAACAATGTTAACAAGTATGGCAACAAGCTTCATTTAATAGATGAGTTAGATGGTGCGCTGACATCATTTTTAAGTATTTTTTGTCTAAAATCCCACAGTTGTTAAGTGGCAGGTAGGTGTCAAAATCACATTTACTTGTCTTCATCCCCTGGGCACATCCTCATAAGCAGAGAGGGTCCATTTGGTGAACGAAAAAAACCTTCAGAAAGCCTCACAGCCTCCTGTGAGCATCTAAATGATGCATCATTTAGAAAGTTAAAAATAATCCATATAGTTATCCAATTTTCCATGGATAAGGAAAACAAAATGTTAAAAACCTTATTTTAAAGAAAGGTTCTCCCTGAACTCAAAATGATAAAACAAACAAAAAACAAACAAACAAACAAAAAAAGTCATTTTATTAATTAGAACAGCAAAGTAGGCAGAGCTCATTCAGAGAGAACCTTGGCTTGAATTTATCAGGCATAGCCATACTGGAGTTATAATGAGCTGAAAGACAGCAGACAATAACTTTGGATGGAGGAGCAAAAGAAGAAAGAAACCCTGGGTTCTATTGTAGCAGGTGAACTTGCCTTGTAAAAGTCAGGCAGCCACCTGAGAGTCATTCAGTATTGCCAGCTCTCTACATCAAGTTCATTTATCTCACCCAGATCCAAGAGAAAAGTGTTTTGAAAAGGAAAACTGTGTTCTCTATGAGCTTCACGAAAATTTTAAATGAAACTGTTCTTTCTCATCTCAAAAGGTTGCCTTGTTAAAAATGAATATATATATATATATATATATATATATATATATATATATATCATAGCTTAATAGATGAGTTTGTTTTCTCAGGGACAAGAGAAATTTCTTTGACCAGGTTGTTCTTATGACTGGTTTTCATGTACAAATCACAAAGGGATTGGAGAACTAACAAGAGATTACAGCTTACTTTAAAAAGAATGACAAAATCCCCATACAGCTTGTTGCAAACTACTGTTTTTCAGAACAAAGTGAAAAAGATGGCTCAAAAAGAAAGCAACAAAATTCTCCCTACAGACACATAGATTTAGCGTTACATTTTGGAAAGGGACAAAAGACAGAACAGACAAAGGACATAGTCAAAGTGAATCATCTCTGCTTTGTAGAGTCTTGGCTTCCAGGGCTTCAACTTTGAGTCCCTAGCCTCTTGTACTCATCGTCCCACATGGCTAATCTGCAGCTGTCACACACATTTGAGAATAAACACTGATTTATAATGATATACTGTTTGTCAGAGAAGAGACCGGAGAGTTTGAACGCTGGCGAACAGCTGGATGAAGTCAAAGATCTGACTCCCTTTCCTAGGTCGGTCGCTCGTTATGCTCCAGGCCAGCCATAGCTGTTTCTCTAGAGCCTGGCCGTTTATTCTTCCATCATCTGGCGTGAGTTGTCCTCACCCTTGGATGTTTTGCCCATTGTGAAACACATGTCTGAGAATTCATGAGAAGAAACTCCGTGCCACACTCATGGAGAGAGCACCGTCTGTAGTCTCAGACTGAAATTAACCATAACCAGACGACATGCATGCCTCGAGTCAAATTACTCATATTACAGAGGAAACACAACAGCAATTCCGTGGCTGGAAAAGATTGCCTGGATCGCGCCTGTGGCAAAAACCATTAACAAGCATAGAAACAACACACACACACACACACACACACACACACACACACACACACAATCAAACACATTTTATGTCTCTTGGGTGGTTCAGCCTTCAGTGGGTCACATCCGGATGGCAAGCCTTGGACAGACACTGAAATGGATCTTCCTTGAAGATCTCTCTGAGGCTGGCAGTGCATTTCCTTAGAGTGGGCAAGGTCTTTGGTTCAAGCCCTAAAACCTCAGAGGACAACATAAAGGGATAAATTAAACAAGGTTTTTCCAGAGACAAAGGATGAAACATACAGATATGTTTCAAACATGAATATCCTCTATCTCATCAGAGGTCATGTACCAAAGAAGTCCCCTGAAAAATGTACAATTTATTCATTTATTCTGATCTACTGTAACATTACTCTGTGCAATCAAGATAAATTATTTAATCTTGATGCAACAAACACTTCCACTTAGGTATTTAGGTCCATGCTATCAAAATCCTCACACTGTTAGTATATAAATTCCAAAATGTTAAGATTTCAATGTTGTTTCTTCCCGGTTGCTATGTCCTTACAGATTCACTTTCCTTGTATGTGGTACGGTGTCAGTACAGGTGTTGCAGCATCACACTCAATAAAGTGCTTATGGATTTTGGCTTCATGACGGTTGAAGGCACACATCTATAATCCCTGCATGGAGGAGACTGGAGCAGGAAGATTGAGTTTGAGGACAGTCTAGACTCCATGGTGGGATTCTCTGTCAAAAAAAAAACCCAAAATCTTAGCTTCAGGAACCATGATTAATACAAATACAGCCAGATTTTATATTTCTGGGAAGAACACTTGGAGTGTCATATTAGAGTATCATGTTTAGAACAAAGTAAAAATAGAATTACAGGATATATCCAAAAACTAGTCCAACCCTTCCAAGGGCTGAAACTCATATTTGACCAATATCCTAAAACTCCAACAGAATAGCATTAAACCCTCTGTGATCCAGAGCCTCTGAGTATTTCAAAAGTAATATCCGATGCAAATAAATCATTATTATAATTAAACATCTAAAGATTAGAAACAAATGAACACATTCAGATAGCAGAATAGCATAAGTAATGAGCCCAATATTAAAATAATCAACCATAGACATTGAGACATCTGTCACTAATATGATTAAGACAACAAGAAATCAATGAAGAATTTTACCTAATAAACAACATCTGTTTAAAAAAAAAAAACCAAAGGGAATTTCAGGCCTAACAAAATATTTAATGAAATTAAATTAATTCACAAGATGAGTTTAACAACAGAATACTGAGCTGATGGCTTAAAGGGACAAATCCATGGAGGAGGGATTGGAGAATGAGGAACTCAGAGGGTCTCTCTCTTCCCTGCAGAACTATTACTGATGGATTCAAGGAACAAGGTGAGCATTGACTTCAGTGGTGTACCCATGGTTGATCCCAGCACGCTTCAGCGCGCATTCGCAGCTTAGCAGTCACACAACAATTTAATGTCTGGTTAAAACAAGGAGTCACAAAACAAAGCAAAAGTCATGAACCTCAGAAAGGAAAAGAGAGGAGGTGGGGTGAGGATAAGGTTAAGAGGGGAAAATAAATAAGACAAGAGGGAAAGAGTTATCAGAAGATCAAACACAGTGATATACAGGGAGGAAGGGAATCATGGGACAAAAGGGCTTGTGTAGGGTAGGGATGGAAGGACAGGGTAAATGGAAGGAACATGAAGAGAGATAAATAGCACTAGATAAAGAGTGCATGAAATCTTCTACTATTGCAGAAGATTCCTAAAACACACACACACAGAGAGACACAGACACACACACACACACAGACACACACACACAGACACACACACACGCAAGAGTATTAAAAGAGCTTAAATGGAATTATCTTCAGTATGTTTGCCATTGATATATAGGAAAGCTATTGAGACCTGTGTTAATTCTGTATCCTGTCATTTTGCTTAAACTGGTTATCAACTATAAGAAGACTTTTAATCTCATTTTTAGTAGTACAGAATCATACCATCTATAAAAAAAAAATACTTGGACTTCTTTTTTTTTTCCTATTTGTATAGTTTTTAATTCCTTCTCTGGATTATACCCTTTTCTCATCAGAGAAACTTTCTTTTTCCTAGTAGATGACAATTAGCACAGAGACCCACAAGGAGTCAAAGTGCAGAGAATATGTGACCACAGAGTGTTCCCTCTTAAATGGATTATCTGCATCACGCCCTTCTCCTTCCAAGGCTCAGGGATCATGGCAGAAGAAGGCTAGAAAGGGCCAGTGGTGATGGATGACAGTGTTTTCCAGACACAGCAGGGCAGCTCACAACACGTTTTGACAGCATCCACAAGACCTCTGCAAGAGCAAGCCAGACGAAGACCCAGCAAGGGTTGCATAGATGGACTTGAAATCCCATCCGTAGTTGGGAGGAGCTATTGATAATTGATAGCTGCCTGGAGAGGGTGAGTTAGTTTTCCTTAAGGGTATATAACACCTGGTAGGCCTAACAAGCTTCTATAGATGGCTACATACTTGAGTATATTGACAACACTAATGGGACAAGATAGATTTGTTTAAGGAAATACAATTTTGGGTGGTTTGTAGTGGGGTGGATCTGGAGGAGATGAATATGATCAAAATACAATGCATGAAATTCTTAAAATATTACTTGTAAAACTTATAATCTACTGTTTGAAAATGTTAAAATGACATTGGTAAAATTCTAGATGCCTTGGTACACCAAAATAAACCAAGATGAAATAAATAATTTAAACCTATCTATAACCAGCAATGAGACTGAAGTAGTAATAAAAAATAAAATAAAGGTCTTCTACCTACAATAGGACAAGATGAGATAGGTTATCGCAGAGTTACACAAGAACTTCAAAGAATTTACACCAATGCTTCTCAAATTATTCCATAAGGTACAAAGGGAAAGGGACATGCAAACTCCTATCAAGCCAGCATTGCCCCGCTACCAAAATCAAATACAGATACACATACAAAAGAAAAATACAGACCTAGCTCTCCAAAAATAAAGTCTCAATATTCTCCAAAAAATTCAAGATAACATTAAAAGAACATACTCATCATAATCAATGTGTCTTCATTCCAGTGATAGAAGGATGATTCAACATGCATAAATCAATAAATGTAATTCATAACATAAATGCATTCAAAGGCAAAAGTCACATGATCATCTCAACAGTTGCAAAAAAAAAAAGTCTTCACAAAAATGCGACATTCATGATGATCAAGGTGATAGAGAGGCTAGGGATGTAGAAGAGTGTCTCTATATGATGAAAGTTGTATATGACAAACTCAGCCAGTATCACCATGCAAGGGGGTTTGCTGTCCACTTTTTTTAAATCTCTGCTCTATAGAGTGTCTAAAGCCTTAACTAGAACTATGAAGTAAGAGAAGGAAATAAAAGGTATACACATAAGAGGGAAACTCAAAGTATTCCTGTTTGCAGGTGGTATGCCTCTGTACATAGAGACCTTAACTACTCCCAGAAGACTCTTACAGCAGATAACCACTCTCAGAAAAATGGCAGGATACACACGTAACACAAGAATCAGTACGTTTCCTATATATCAATGACAAATACACTGGAAAGAAATCGGAGAAACAATCCCACTCACAAGCCAAAATTTTATGATAAGATGCCTGGTCATAACCCTAACCAGGGAAACAGGAACATCTATAGTGAAAGCTTTGAGGCATTAAAGAAAGAAACTGAGGAAGACACTAAAAGATGGAAATACCTGGGACTGGGAAGACGGCTCAGTGGTTAAGAGCTCTTTCAGAGGTTCTGAGTTCAATTCCCAACAACCACATGGTGGCTCACAACCATCTTTAGTAGGATCTGATGCCCTCTTCTGATGTATCTGAAGAGAGTGACCGTGTACTCACATACATAAAAAAATAAAATTTTTAAGAGATGGAAATACATATTCGCTCTCATGGTAAATTTAAAAATTAAATAAATAAATTTTTGTAAAAATGGCCATCCTACCAAAAGCAATATATTGATTCAATACAATTACAATAAAAAAAATCTCAAAATTATTCTTCATAGACATAAAAAAGAAATCTGAAAATTTATAGAGAGGCATAAAACACCAGGGAAAGCCAAGGCAATCCTAATCAAAGGATTATTGAAAGAGATGTCATCATACCAGAGTTCAAGTTTTACTGCAAAGTCACCATAATAAAAACTGCATGTTACTGAACAAAAAACAGTCATATAGATAGACAAAATAGTCTAGGGAAAGCTAACAATAGGTCCCAAAAATAAACACAAATGATCAGTAAGCACTTTAGAAATTTCCAGGGGACTGGAGCAGTAGCTCAGCAATTAAGAGTACTTGCTGTTCTTGCAGAGGACCTAGGTTCAATTCCCAGCATGTACACAGCAGCTAACACTGGCCATAACTCCAATTCTAGAGGATGCAATACCCTATTCTGGCCTCAGTTGCACATAGACATACATGCAGTCAAAACACTCACACATTTTTTAAGCTTCCCCCAGCTATCAGAGGAATGTAGTTTGAAGTACCATCTCGGACCAGACCAAAAATATAGCTGAGAACATTCTGGCATGAAGAAAGATGAGCCCTTATGCCCTGGTGGGGTGTAGACTGGAGCAGCCACTTTAGAAATCACTCTGGTTGTCACTCAAAAAACTAGAAATAGAATGGCCTTATGACTCAGCTCTCCTCCTCTGGGCATGCACCCAAAGGACTCTATATCTCACTATAGAGAGACTTGCTCGGCCATGTTTACTGCTCTATTAACAATAACTAAGAAATGGAGCCAGCCTAGATGTCCATCAGCAGCTGAACGAATAAGAAAAATCTGGTGCATATACACAATAGGATTTTGCTCAGCTATAAAAAAAATGAAATCATAACATTTGCAGATAAATAAATAGAACTAGAAAAAAATACACGGAGTGAAGCAACTCAGTCCCACAAAGACAAATCCTTCATGTTCTTTCTCATGTGGGGATCCCTGCTTCAAATCTTTTGTTTTGCATGTTTAACTTGGAGCACAGATAGAAGCCCAGAAACTAGAAAGAAAGCACTGGTGGGAGCAGTAAGGGAGGGAAGATAGTAGATAAGAAGTGAACTGAATGTTAATGGGTGAAGCCAGCATGGTGGCGCATGCTGTAAATCCCAGCACTTGGGAGGCAAAGGCAGGCAGATTGCTGTGAGTTCAAGGCCATACTGGTCTACAAAGTGAGGTCCAGGATAGCCAGGGCTACATAGTGAGACCTAGCCTCACACACACACAGTGTCTTGAAAGTTGATAGGGGCAGGAAGGCTTAATGACAAAGGGGAAAGGAAAGTTGGGGAAATTAGTGATGGAAAAGAAGGTTAAGAAGGTTACCTTACAACCTAATTAAAATATAATCAGAATGGGATAGTAGAACACACGTGATGTAAAAGTAGGGCAATACTTGGAGCTAACGGTTTCAGGAGGTAGGGGAGAGGGATGAGAAGGAAGAGGGGTGTCGTAATCAAAACTAAGGGAGTATAAAAAGACCTATGGAAATCCAACAGTTAGCAAGCTAGTCTTAGACAGTCCCCCTACATAAACTATTACTATTGCCTTGGGGTTACCTGAAGGGGTCCCTGCAGATGTTAGACGGGGAAGCAAACCTGGCGCAGAGGATCAGACTTCTGGAAATCTAATGCCAGGCAGTTCATTGTCAACAGGGCAGCCATCAGTCCAATAAGTCTAATCCCAGGACCTCAATAAAGCTTAAGTTGTGACTAACTAGAAACTCTTATGAATTACATGTGACCATGAGGCGTTAGTTCTATAGCTAAAAGGTCTAGAATCTAAGTGTGGTTTCTGACATATAACATAGAGGTGAGCAGGCCATAAAGTACTTGTGACATCTGCTCTAAGGATGGGTAATGGTCTAGGGAGGTAGAGTCTGGAACAATCATTGTGGGGAATGAGGGTGAAGTGTGTCCCTTCAGATAGCAAAAAGGTCACCAGGTTGACAGCAACCTCTACTCTCAAGTTTCAGGATGGAATGCTAGTAGTTGATTTTGTCTCCTCCATTAAGAAGACACCTCTGCATGATTAACACTCCTTCTCTTAGTGGTTGTCTGTGAGTACAGGAACCTCTGTGGCCCCAGCAGTCACCCACCATAACTAAACATTAAGCCCCTATTGCTGAAGATACAACACATCGGGTGCAAGCCATATAGAAGTCAACCTGGATCTAGCTAGGAAGCTTCCCCTAGGCTGGCAGGTTTTCACAGAGCTGAAATGTGCTGTACAGGCTGCTGGGGGGGGGGGGGGAGGTAGGGGAAGATAATAATATCCCTAATGCTAGAGCCTGCACAGTGTAGTACTGACCTGCCATGTAAGGTGTGCCCACCGTGCATCTGTGCCATTACTGTGATGGGGTACTCACCGCTGTTGGATTGGATTTGAAGCCTATTTCCCAGTAGGGAATTGATACTTGGTACAGTAAACCCAGTCAAACGCCCACGGCTAGGAAATCAGAGGCCCTATTGGAGAATCTGCTATTGTTATTTTGTTTAATGGTCATGTTATCAAACTGCCTTATAACACTTCTTTTTTTTTAACAGTTTTATTAGATATTTTCTTCATTTACATTTCAAATGCTATCCCGAAAAGTCCCCTATGCCCTCCCCCTGCCCTGCTCCCCAACCCACCCACTCCTGCTTCCTGGCTCTGGCATTCCCCTGTACTGGGCATATAAAGTTTGCAAGACCAAGGGGCCTCTCTTCCCAATGATGGCCAACTAGGCCATCTTCTGCTACATAAGCAGCTAGCTCTGGAGGTACTGGTTAGTTCATATTGTTGTTCCACCTATAGGGTTGCAAACCCTTCAGCTCCTTGGTTACTTCCTCTGGCTCCTCCACTGCGGACCCTGTGTTCCATCCTATAGATGACTTTGAGCATCCACTTCTGTATTTGCCAGGCACTGACATAGCCTCACAAGAGACAGCTATATCAGGGTCCTGTCAGCAAAATCTTGCTGGCATATGCAATAGTGTCTGCATTTGGTGGCTGATTATGGGATGGATCCCTGGGTGGGGCAGTCTCTGGATGATCCATCCTTCTGTCTAAGCTCCAAACTTTGTCTCTGTAACTCCTTCCATGGGTATTTTGTTCCCTGTTCTAAGGAGGAACAAAGTATCTGCACTTTGGTCTTCCTTCTTCTTGATTTTCATGTGTTATGTCCACAGTCATGGGATGCTCTCACCCTTGGTCAGAGAATCTTCTTTTTCCAGTGGGCAGCAATTAGGACAGTGATTCATAAATCATCAAAACACTTAGAATAAGTGATGTGAGTTTTTAATCCCTAAATAATACATCTTTATCAGTCCCCTGCCCCAGGGGACATTCTGAGGAAAGAGGCAGAAAGAATAAAGAATTAAGAATTTCTATGGCCGTGGTGTCTATCCACAGCAATGGGACACTGGCTAGGACAGTAAGGTTGGATAGAATCATAAAATATCACATATGTGTGTGAAATTCTCAAAGAATGGAGGTTTTACACGTTGGGGAAGGAATTGAAGCATGAAGGATTAAGATTTGGATGCCATGGTACTGCTCATACTTCCTGGGATTCCATAACTTCATGTCAGAGGCTGAATGCCACACTGAATAAGATCATGCTGTTCACATTCCAGTTCTACCACTCAGTCTGGAGCCTCAGGAAACCCACTTCACCTTTGTCTCACCCTTTCATCTAAGACCCAGACTCTGTGTGTGTGTGTGTGTGTCTCCATATGTTTGTGTGTCTGTGTGAATGTGTCTGTGTGTGCATGTCTGTGTGTGCATGTCTGTGTTTGCCTGTGCCTATATGTGCCTGTGTACATGTGTCTGTATATCTGTGTGTGTCTGTGTGTACATTGTATCTGTATATCTGTATGTATGCCTGTCTGTGTGTGTTTGTGTGCCAGTGTGTGTCTGTGTGTGTGCCTGTGTGCCTGTCTCTGTGTGTGTTTGTGTCTGTATGTGTGTATATCTGTGTCTGTGCATGTTCCTGTGTGTGCCTCTCTCTCTCTCTCTCTCTCTCTCTCTCTCTCTCTCTCTCTCTCTCTCTCTCTCTCTCTCTCTCTCTCTCTCTTTCTCTCTCTTTCTCTCTCTCTCTCTCTGTGTCTGTGTGTCTGTGTGTCTGTGTGTGTGCTATATATCAACCTCACCTTGTCTTTCCTTGATTCCGTTCATCTTGTTTTTCTCAGACAGAGCCTCTCACTGACCTGGAACTAGCTGAGGAAGCCAAGCTGCATGAACAGTAAGCTCCAGCAATTCTCTTTTCTCTGCTTCTACAGTGGTGGTATTACACACATGCACGAACATGCACAGCTTTTAGGTTGGTGGGGGTGGGAGGATCAAATGCAAGTCCTCATGCCTACACGGCAAGCTCTTTCCTACCTTAGATATCCCCCTGCACCTTACCCTTGAAAGGAGGTTAGTGATGGTTCACCCCGAGCCAAGCACATCAGCACCAGTGATGGTGTTCTACACCTTAGACACTGATGAGGGCAACGTGAAGCAAGTCATTTTATATAAATCATTCAGAGCATGCAATGGGGAGATTTGGCAGCTCTTCATGAAGTTCGCTGTGTGTGGACCTGGCACAGTTACAGATAAAAAGCAGGAAATACTGAATGCACAGAACCATTTTTGTGTGTGTGTGTTCTACAAGTGGGGAAGATAAATCAGTCAATAGCCAATTTGAAGTAGCAATTCCCAAGTCTATCTCCAAACACCAAATAGTACCTCTTTGCAGAGAGAACTTAAGTAGAAATGTCAAAAACATCATTTAAAAGTAAGCACACTGGGCTTTGATCTGGAAAAGCAATTTGTTCTCACTGCCACCGTTAGAAAAAGAAGTCATATATCAGATCTGTTGATAAAGAGAATGAGGCTGGCAGGGAGCACCATGTCCCAGATAACACAGCACCCATTGCTAACACAGGACAAACTCACATGTGCATCTGGAGGGGTGAAGGGCAGCAGAGACGGGGCTAGTGCCTGGAACATGCACAACTGTGTGCATCTCAGGATTCCGCCAATAAGTATGATCGTCTCTCACAGAGTGCTCACTTATCTCAGATAATCCCTCAGAGTCATCTGTCCACCCAGTACAACATAACAGGGTGCCTGTGTGACTCTCCAGACCTCCCTGGTTCTAAGTCCATAAGTCCATAAACCACCAAAAAAATCACCCTTACATTTCCAATTCTGTGAGAATTTAACTTTGCAAGGAACGACTTCCAAAAGTCCAGTGAAAGCATCCCCTTAGGTCCTTCTGCCTATGGCGTAAAGCGTTGGCATAATCCCAGAACCACCCTGCACAAAAATACCTGTGAAATCAAGTTGTGCAGTCAGAGGGAAAAGACACAATAGAGGGAAACTGAGAGGAAGGACAAAGGGGTGCCAGCAGCTTCTGGAGCAGCGTAGGGAGTCTTAGACACACCCTAGGAGCCTGTCAACTGCCCATCATTAGACAGAATCAATCTTGTTGTAATTATATGCCTTCTCTGATACACAATCAGCTCCATCATTGTGGCTAAAAGAGAACCAAAATCTCATTAAAATTTAACTCGGTGACAAAATGCCAGAGGTTGGGTGAGGATGGAGGGAGGGAGTTTATTTTTAAGAAACATTAATATAGTATGACTTCATCCTTGGCTTCTGTGGGTATCTTTGAACAACACTGAGACATAGCTGCTGATGGAAGCATGTTGGGCCATGATAACCATACTTACTTCATAATAAGTGGAAACGTACCGTGATGAAGGTTCTGGAGCCTGAGGCTACTGGGTAACTTCATTCTGAGAAGGTAGATGTGGAAGTGTTCTTGCCGTTTGACTGCAGTTGGTGCTGTCTTTGGAGCAACGTGTCTAATTTTGATGCCCTTGCTCTAACATTGACCTACTCTGTGTACAGATGAAAGCCAGTTAACCTCCCCACACCTAGACTAATTAAACCTGAAATAACAATTCAGACTGCACAGAGGTGTTGTGAATATTCAATGAGGATTTATTGTGAAAATGCTTGGATAATCATAAATCAGCACAGAAAATTGAAATGGTACTATTATTTTGCATAAATTAATTTTATTACTTTGCATAAATAATAGTATGCAAAGAAGGCCAATGGACTGCCTCCATTTTAAGTGTCCCGGTTGGTGGCTTGCTTTATGGTTGATGTGGAGCACATCTTTTCGTATCCTGGAAATAAGTTCTGTAGATGTCACTACCTGAGCTTCAATTCTAAATCCCAGTATATGGTATCGAGAAAACCACATTTTTTCAAATAAAAATGTGGGAATTGGACCAGGTCATCCCTAAGATCCTTTTCAGTATGGTTTGTAGGATTCTCTAGGCCTATAAATCATATTGATAACAAAATAGCATTTCTCCATTTGCTTGATTATGTATTGTTTTGGGTTTCTTTGTTTTGTTTTGGTTTTGTATCTGCCTTGAGAATACCTTGAGCTTAGAGTTTTTCCAAGCCCAGGGGAAGAGAAAGGAAAATTTCTGGAAGGCAAAACCACCTTGGCAGTGGGGGCATGGACTTGTTTCTGCTGCTACTCTGGAGCAACTAAACTAACTCTCTCCACCTGTCGGCATAAAGCAGTCGAATGTTTTAGGAGACAAATACATGGTAAGGACTTGGTAGGGTTCTTCCAAAGGGAGAGCTGTTGCAAAAGAAACTATAGCTGGTGTGTCAGTGGGTACACAGGTCACATGTGGCAGGGGAAGCTGGAGAGGTATAGGGGACTGAGATCATTCCAACTGCACATGTGGGCAAGAGTACCAGGACAGTGTGTGTGTGTGTGTGTGTGTGTGTGTGTGTGTGTGTGTGTGTCTGTGTGTCTGTGTCTGTGTCTGTGTGTGTATCTGTGTCTGTGTGTGTCTGTGTCTCTCTGTGTGTGCATCTGTGTGTGTCTGTGTCTCTGTGTGTGTCTGTGTGTGTCTGTGTGTGCCTGTGTGTGTCTGTTTGTATCTGTGTGTCTGTGTATGTGTATTTGTGTCTGTATGTCTGTCTGCATGAATATCTGTGTGTATGTCTGTGTGTGTGTTTGTAACTGTGTGTTTGTGTATACCTGTGTGTGTGTGTCTGTGTATGTACATGTATCTGTAACTGTGTTTGTATATACCTCTGTGTGTGTGTGTGTCTGTGAGTGTGCTTAAGTGTTTGTTTGTTTGTTTGTGTATATGCTTATATGTGTGTATGTGTATGTGTATTTATGATGGGGGTGCAGTGCAGGAGTATGCAGATGTTTGTGTTAATGCTGAGTGTCTTCCTCGATAGCTCTTCCATCTTTTAATTATTATTTTTTGGAAGACAGAGTGTCTTACCAAAGCCAGAGTTTATGAAATGGGCTAAACTGCTCAGCCAGCAAGCCCCAAGGATTTTCCTGTCTACATTTCCCCAATCGCTGACTCACCAAATCCTGACATGGCTCTCATTAATCACAGTAGGTCTTTGTTGGTGGTAACAATAACCCAGCTATTTGCTTGTTGCATTCATGATACTTTTAATCACATAGATCCTTTACCTGGGTTACCAGCTTAAGAGACTGCCTATCCATTATACATTTGAAGAAAACTGTATTTCTTTGTGACAATCAAAAGAATGAGAGAGTGAAAGACAGAGGTCACAGAGCATAGAGAATCTGCTTCTAGCATATTTTTAGACAGCATGGTTCTGCTGATCCAGCACTGGGACTGGGTTCACACCCAAAGGAAGAATCTAATCCATGAAACACTTTATAGACACAGAGGTATTCTTGTAGAATGCACGAGTAGAACCAAGAGTCTAGATGAAAGTATAAGGACATTTCATCTTTCAAAGGGTTAAAGTCTATTTTGTCAACATTGCTTGTGCTCACTGACATCCCTTTGGTGACATCCGTTTCCCACATTCTCACCAGCACTGTACAGTGGTCTTTATTCGCCAGGATTGTACAAAGCAGTCAGCAGCCAGGGTCACTTTAAATCGCAGTTGTTTGATTATTAGCCGAGTCCTACACTGTTGCAATTATTGGTTGTCCGTTTGCATTTTGTCTTCTCTGAATTGCCTGCTTGTGATGATTGCCCAGTTTTAGATTCTGCTGTCTCCTAACTAATCTGTATAAATTCTTTACTCTAAATATTAATCATATGTCTGTCTTTGTTGATGGTAACAATAACCTAGCTATTTGCCTATGTTGTGTTCATGATACTTTTAATCATATAAACACTGTTAAGATCTCCCTGGGGTATGGAGGGAGGGGCGTGCATGCACACACATAAGGAGGAAATGAATGTCTGGGTGTGTGAAAGTGTGTGCACATACATGTGAAATCCAGAGTTCAATCTCAGGTACCATTCTTGAGAAACAATACCCCTTTGAAAAGAGAGAGAGAGAAAAAAAAAAAAAAACAAGCTGTAGGCGAGGCATGTGTTCAGTCAGCCTGGGTCACTGCAGGCAATTTCATTTCTTTACTTACCACCTACTGAGCCAGGTTAAAGAAAGTCCTGGATTAGCAAGGCCACACAGCCAACAGAGGGCTTTTATGCTGTAAGATAAACATGTGCTTTTTCGGGTTATAGCATGTTCAGGATATCCTCCCAGTTGGGGAAACTCACTCTGAGGATTTGCCACTTCCTGGTGACTCAGGGGACCACACCAATGATGCTGGCCTCTTTGTACCTGGAGAAAGACTGGACTGTGGACAAGAATGAGACAGGGCTGAGAGGGAACTGCATCTTGCTCTACTGACTTTGACTAAGTAGGAACAAGGACCGCAATTGCAGTTTAGGAGGCTACAGACCTCCCCCCAATCCCTCCACTGTGTTCAGTCCAGTCAAGGCAGCGGGGCAAAGAGGGGTTTATACATAGTTCAGGTAGATATGTATATAATATGAAGAGGGCAAAAATATTACCCATGGTGACCTTGAATATCTTTCTTCCCTCATTCAGGCACTCACCTCCGGGATATTTTGACCATCTGTTCAGTCATCTGTGCTGTCCAATACAGAAAATACCAGTCACCTATGACTTTTTAAATTTAAATGACTTAAAAATTAGCACAAAACTTAGGATACCCAAGATATAAGATACAATTTGCTAAACGCATGAAACTCAAGAAGAATGAAGACCAAAGTGTGGACACTGTGCCCCTTCTTAGAATTGGGAACAAAACACCCATGGAAGGAGGTACAGAGATAAAGTTTGGAGCTGTGACAAAAGGATGGACCATCTAGAGTATATCCAGGGATCCACCCCATAATCAGCTTCCAAACGCTGACACCATTGCATACACTAGCAAGATTTTGCTGAAAGGACCCATAGTCTTGTGAGAGTATGCCGGGGCCTAGCAAACACAGAAGTGGATGCTCACAGTCAGCTAGTGGATGGATCACAGGGCCCCCAATGGAGGAGCTAGAGAAAGTACCCAAGGAGCTAAAGGGATCTGCAACCCTATAGTTGGAACAACATGATGTACTAACCAGTACCCTGGAGCTCTTGACTCTAGCTGCATATGTATCGAAAGATGGCCTAGTCGGCCATCACTGGAAAGAGAGGCCCATTGGATACGCAAACTTTATATGCCCCAGTACAGGGGAATGCCAGGGCCAAAAAAAATGGGAATGGGTGGGTAAGGAAGTGGGGGGAAGGGTATGGGGGACTTTTGGGATAGCATTGGAAATGTAATTGAGGAAAATACGTAATAAAAATATTCAAAAAAAATTAAACATAACATTCCTCAGTCACACTAGTGAAGTTTCAAATACTCAGTGGGTACAAGTGGCCTTGTCCCACACAGTGGACAGCAGAGATGCACAGCAGTAAGACTATGTTTTAGTCTCTGTAGCACAGCCTGTCTTTGAAGAGCATGTATGAGAGGGACTCTGTCAGAGAATACAGCACCTATTGGCAGATCTTAATAGTGCTGTCAGCTAAGGTGCTGGGTGCTCCCTGGGATGTAGTCCACATGTCTGGTTCATCCAGAAGAGGACCAGACAACTACTACAAACCCTGTAGAATTTGGGGGGAGGAATGGTTTCCCAATAGAAAATAAGAACTCAGAAAGGGCGAAGGGTAGGCTAGGGAGAAAGATGTTACACAGAGAGAGCAAAGGGCAAGAGCAATAGAGGAGACAGCAGTGTATCTTCAGGCTTGCCAGGCTCGCACTTGCTTTCCAGAACAAACAAACTCAACTCTCCCTCCTTCAGTTCCCTGCTACACCCCCGGGCCTCCAGTCAAAGTTTGGCTTTACTCAAGAGACCCCAGAGTAGAAAACGCAAGGTGTTTTCATTCTCAACATTTCAATTAAATCAAAATTGTTGCTCTCTGCCTTTTGAGTGGAAAATGTCAGACAGCATTTGCTAACTGTCATCGAGTCTGAGGAAGAAGGAAAAGGGCAGATCTCAGTGAAGATGCTGAGAAAATCACCAGGTCAGTGGTGACCGCGTCACATGGAGGGGTCCAAGGAACATTAGGAAAAACATTCATTGCCCTGGGAGGACATACGTGAGGAGGTAGAAAGGGCGCCAGATGGACAGGAAATTCTTTAAAAGGGATGTTTGTAACATCACTTGGAAAGTAGCTGAGCTGGGGGAGTTTTCATCCGAAGATTATTTATGGAATTATTTTAGGACTTAGATGTTCCCTCCCTGAACAGATGCTTCATGAACAAAACTGTAAAGGAAAGCCAGCATTTACAACAAGATTTCCAAATAATAGTCTAGTCTGCCTAATTGAAAGAATAAATCAAGGAGGGGATTAAACGTTTAATAAGCAAAAGAGCTCAAGTTGGGGAACAATGAACCTCCCTGAAATGGTTGAATGAAGAAATGTTCTATTCTAACAGTAGAAATAAAAAACAATAAGTACAAAGTGACTCTTAGAAATCTCAATCTCAAACTCTGTTTTAGTTATTGATTTGGGGGACACTTATACAAGAGTCATAGAGTGGGAAGAAAAGGAAAAATAAGAGAAGTATATATAAATAGTAATTTTAAAACAAAATCTCTAACACATTTTAAACGAAATCCCAAAGGGTTGGTACAAGTTGAGCATCCATAATGCAAATCTCATCCTTTCTGACCATCACGTCAGCATAGAATATTCTTGAATATGGCTTTTAAACTGGGCTGTGCCAACTGAGTTTTCATTTGAACATAGGATTTAGGAAAGGTTCTTAAGAAACTTCACTGTAGATTATAGCCAATCATTAGTAGGGAATATGTGAAAACCTAAATTGAGAAGTAAAGGACACTAACATGAAAGATTAGGACAGCCCCAACAATTTAACCAACAACACTAGGGTAGGAGAATGCAGAAGTATATGAAGAACGAATAAAGTGCTTTCCTGATCACATTCAGAGTCACACGGGAAGGAAGGTAAAGGTGCACACGGGGCAATATGGAACCTGCATGGAGCCAATGTGATGGTTTCTTCCTGTGCCAAGTGGGTTGCTGTAGTTCAGATATTAAATATCTCTCAAGACTCACGTGAGTCTTGGCCCACATGAGGTTTGGGGCTTGCTTCACAAGGTGGTAATTATTGATAAGTCTTTAAAAGGTATGAATTAGGTAAGGTCCTTAGGTTACTAGAAATGAGCCCTCAAAGATGAGAGTGGGCCATGATCCCTTTCTCTTCTTCGCTTTCTGTCCCTCTTTATGAAGTGAGTCCTGGTGTAGCCCAGCTGCTTCCCTACGTGCCCAGGGTCACTTGGTGATGGAGACACTTGACAATGGAGTAGAAGCTTCAAACTATAAACTAAACCACAGCTTGGTCAGAATCATAAGAAAGAAGGACAATAGCTTAAAGGAAGTGGAAGTGGACAATAGAGAATTTAGCAGAATATATGCGATAAGAAAACAAAAGTGGAGCTGAGAGAAGAAAGAAAACCATCTGGAAGTAGGGAGGGGCTCGGGAGAGAATGAGGTCGGAATAAATGCAAATAAAGTATAATATCCCTTAGTTATGGAGATGCCTTGATGAAACCTATAAGTTTGTAAACTAACCTTTAAAATTAATAAAACTAGGGGCATTGCTCAGTGGGGATAGTATGTGCCTAATGTATTTGAAACCCAGGGTCTGTTAACCAGCGCAGCAAGCCCTATGTGGTACCTGATGCTTGTAATCCCAGCACTTCTGAGGTGGAGAAACGAACATGAACAAGGTCAGTGTCAGTCTGGGATATATAACACACTGCCCCAAAACTGAGTAAAGCAAAACAAAATTCAATAAAGCAAAATAATAGTAAATGTATCTTTATCTTTATAACTAAATCATTTCTGGTATTTTGAACTATGACAGAAAGATGGCTGGTATTAAGGGGAATCAATATGCTCTTTTTATGGGTTATTTTTTCTGGAAAGTGATGTTTTTATTGACAATGCTGGCAACAGAACCCAGATAATTAACACTTTAGAGGATAATATTAGATGTAGAAAGTGATACCACAGACATTGCCAAGAAAGTAAAGATAAAAGATGTCGACAAGTACAGAGGGAGCAGACATCCTATCCTCCAAAGAACACAGAAGAAGAATGGGAATTTCATAAGTGAAAGAGCTGGCACTTATTGCTATTGAAATATTGTAGGGTTTTTTTTGGTGGTTGATTCCTGGGAGTTTTATTCAAGTCGGGGCTACAACATGAAAGCCTAGGTAAAATTATAAACAGGCATTAGATTTTTAACCCATGCCTTTCCTGTATCCATTGATATAACTTTTTTTTAGTACTTTTTTTCTTTCTTTTATTTTATTACATATTTTCCTCAATTACATTTCCTATGCTCTCCCAAAGCCCCCCATACCCCCCCACTTCCCTACCCACCCATTCCCATTTTTGGCCCTGGCGTTCCCCTGTGCTGGGGCATATAAAGTTTGTGTGTCCAATGGGCTTCTCTTTCCAGTGATGGCCGACTAGGCCATCTTTTGATACATATGCAGCTATAGTCAAGAGCTCCAGGGTACTGGTCAGTTCAGAATGTTGTTCCACCTATAGGATTGCAGATCCCTTTAGCTCCTTGGGTACTTTCTCCAGCTCCTCCATTGGGAGCCCTGTGATCCATCCAATAGCTGACTGTGAGCATCCACTTCTGTGTTTGCTAGACCCTGGCATAGTCTCACAAGAGACAGCTCTATCTGGGAACTTTCAGCAAAATCTTGCTAGTGTATGCAATGGTGTCAGCATTTGGAAGCTGATTATGGGGTGGATCCCTGGATATGGCAGACTCTAGATGGTCCATTCTTTCGTCACAGCTCCAAACTTTGTCTCTGTAACTCCTTCCATGGGTGTTTTGTTCCCAATTCTAAGAAGGAGCACAGTGTCCACACTTTGGTCTTCATTCTTCATGAGTTTCGTGCGTTTAGCAAATTGTATCTTATATCTTGGGTATCCTAAGTTTTGGGCTAATATCCACTTATCAGTGAGTAAATATTGTGTGAGTTCCTTTGTGATTCTGTTACCTCACTCAGGATGATGCCCTCCAGGTCCATCCATTTGCCTAGGAATTTCATAAATTCATTCTTTTTAATAGCTGAGTAGTACTCCATTGTGTAAATGTACCACATTTTCTGTATCCATTCCTCTATTGAGGGGCATCAACTCATAAACCTGATAAACAGCTTCAGTGAAGTAACTGGATATAAAATTAACTCAAACAAGTCAATGGCCTTTCTCTACACAAAGAAATAAACAGGCTGAGAAAGAAATTAGGGAAACAACACCCTTCTCAATAGTCACAAATAATATGAAATATCTTGGCGTGACTCTAACTAAGGAAGTGAAAGATCTGTATGATAAAAACTTCAAGTCTCTGAAGAAAGAAATTAAAGAAGATCTCAGAAGATGGAAAGATCTCCCATGCTCATGGATTGGCAGGATTAACATTGTAAAAATGGCTATCTTGCCAAAAGCAATCTACAGATTCAATGCAATCCCCATCAAAATTCCAACTCAATTCTTCAACAAATTAGAAAGAGCAATCTGCAAATTCATCTGGAATAACAAAAAAACCTAGGATAGCAAAAACTCTTCTCAAGGATAAAAGAACCTCGGGTGGAATCACCATGCCTGACCTAAAGCTGTACTACAGAGCAATTGTGATAAAAACTGCATGGTACTAGTATAGTGACAGACAAGTAGACCAATGGAACAGAATTGAAGACCCTGAAATGAACCCACACACCTATGGTCACTTGATCTTCGACAAGGGAGCTAAAACCATCCAGTGGAAGAAAGACAGCATTTTCAACAAATGGTGCTGGCACAACAGGTTGTTATCATGTAGAAGAATGGGAATCGATCCATTCCTATCTACTTGTACTAAGGTCAAGTCTAAGTGGATCAAGGAACTTCACATAAAACTAGAGACACTGAAACTTATAGAGGAGAAAGTGGGGAAAAGCCTTGAAGATATGGGCACAGGGGAAAAATTCCTGAATAGATCAGCAATGGCTTGCGCAATAAGATCGAGAATTGACAAATGGGACCTCATGAAACTGCAAAGCTTCTGCAAGGCAAAAGACACCGTCAATAGGACAAAAAGACCACCAACAGATTGGGAAAGGATCTTTACCTATCTTAAACCAGATAGGGGACTAATATCGAATATATATAAAGAACTCAAGAAGGTGGACTCCAGAAAATCAAATAACCCCATTAAAAAATGGGGCTCAGAACTGAACAAAGAATTCTCACCTGAGGAATACCGAATGGCAGAGAAGCACCTGAAAAAATGTTCAACATCCTTAATCATCAGGGAAATGCAAATCAAAACAACCCTGAGATTCCACCTCACACCAGTCAGAATGGCTAAGATCAAAAATTCAGGTGACAGCAGATGCTGGCGAGGATGTGGAGAAAGAGGAACACTCCTCCATTGTTGGTGGGATTGCAAGCTGGTACAACCACTCTGGAAATCAGTCTGGCGGTTCCTTAGAAAATTGGACATAGTACTACCGGAGGATCCAGCAATACCTCTCCTGGGCATATATCCAGAAGATGTCCCAACTGGTAAGAAGGACACATGCTCCACTATGTTCATAGCAGCCTTATTAATAATAGCCAGAAGCTGGAAATATTGTAGTTCTTAAGGAGTGGTCCAGGGGAGTCCAGTAGCATAGAAAGGCACAGAGTAAAGAAGAGCCTATAGAGAAAAGAACAGGGATTTGGCATTTTGGACCACAACCATTTCGACATAGCAAGACCCTTTATTTATAAGGGATGACAGTAAAGCAGGAAGAAAATGATGACTTTTTCAAGATCACAAAGAGAACTGCAAAATAACTTCGCAAGACATTTAACCAGGGTGTTCTCCAACATACCGCATGTCCTCTTGTCCCTTACAAAGGTCTCTGTCGTTTAGACTGTGCTACTAACAAACTGAGTAGGCATCGTGGCATGAAATAAATGCTAGCATTAACAACACTAAGCTTCAGAATGGTAAGGAGTCACAGAGCTGGAAAGGACTGGAATCCAGGCTTCATGTACTCAGGGCAACAACATCCTCTGCCAACAGCTGTCCTGACATTTTTGATCCAGGTGAATCCTGAGCCAAGTTCATCACATAAGTGCTTATGAATCCATGGAAAGATTTTCTTTCAAGTTCTGCCTGAACGCTCAGGATTGTCGTGAGAAAAGGCTTGTTGGAACATCTGCCTCTTTCTTATTGATGAGCAGCTGCAGGTGACAGAAACACAGAGCTCAGAAGCCTCTGTCCCTTGGCCCCCTGGGTCGATTCTGGTTAGAGCCTGATTATACAGCTCTCTTCTATAACAAGAGCCACAGGGAGAAACAAATGGTTTTATTTCTCCAACTAGTTTCATTGAGGATTACTCATTGCACCATCTCATCCATCTCTGTGCAATTTTGTATTCATTATAGATTGGAAATGGGAAGTCATTTTTCATAAGGCTGATCTTTAACTAGCTAATGGCGGAAGTGTTAACACCAGTGCATCCGGTAAAATTGGACATCCATTACCTGACCCTTTCAGCCCTGCTGCCCTGTGCTTTTCCATTTATCATAGCAAGTCCTCAGATACCCTGGCTCCTGATAGCCCAGAGGGACTCATGGTGGGATGCCATACAACAAACAGGAAGCAGTCAAGGCAGCTACTTCCCACTCTTTCAAAAGTAGCACCAAGACCACTGCTCCCTGAGAGGAGATGCCTTTTAACTAGGGTGGTCGTGTAATATATCATCTAAATACTTTTCTAATTGGAACCACTTCTGAGGGCAAAAGACGGTTTTATTAATAATCACATCAATTCAGTAGATATAAATCAAACGTAAATGAGAACAGCCAAGAAGTATCTTCACACTATGTCTCACTACTTCAGAAGTATGCCAGCAAATGTGTGTGTACGAGTGCAAAAGTCTATTTGCTTATATTTCTGAAGGCTTGCAACAGGCATTGTGTTTGAGACTATGAATTTAGGAGGGTACAAGGGAAATATAGAAGGGGTTAGAGGGAGCAGAGGGAGGGCAACTAACATAATTATATTATAATTAAAAATAAACATTGCCTGCTGGTATAAGCACTTTGCATGCCCTTTCTACATGTGCTATAGATTTACATATTTCACACTATGTCTGTGAGTGTGCATAATGCTATTCATTCATATATATCCACAAGCTGTGTGTGTGTGTGTGTGTGTGTGTATGTGTGTGTGTGTGTGTGTGTGTGTGTGTGTGTGTGTGTGTATTGAATCCTAGGTTAACCCTTTTGTTTCCCCTTCCAGAGATTTGAATCAGTTGACCTGCAAAGAGTTCTGGGCATTAAGAAAATGCTAAAATCCTTTCCTGAAAGTGGAAGTCACTTAAGTCTCAGAACTGTAGAACTGAACACCGCAAGCAAGATTCACTATAGCTCACTCCATCTGCAATAATGCAATAAATGAACTGATATGTTGAACCTTGTTAGAAACTCATCTGATGTTCTCACAGTGTGTTAGAGAACCAAGTGTCGATGGTGGATATTTAGAGCCCTGCCAATGTTGGAGGGGCAAGGGGAATGACCATTTTAAGGCATGTGTATGTTGGTCAGCCTTCAAGGACATTTATAAAAGTTCCCAGACGTTTTTTGTAATTATGTATCATTTATTACTTGTTTACTTCTTGAGAATCTTCTATGTGCATACTGTATGAATACGATTTCCACTCTTTTTCTCCTCAAGCTGTTCCTCAAATGTCACCCCAATCCCTCTCAAATTCATAATCTCTTCTCAAATTATTTTTATATACATAAACATAGAACCTGCTAAGTCCATTTAACGTTGCTTTATATGTCTATGTGTTTAAGGCTAAGAACATGAGATTTGACAACCTATCCAAAGATATATCCCTAAAAATGACTGATTCTCGCTCTCTTGGCAACTATTACTGCCTTAGCTCTTTATGTAGGGGCAGGGCCTTGTAAGATTTCCCCATACACATTAGCAGATCAACTGGTGTTGTCATTGTGCAGGCCTTGTTTAGACAATTATACTAATGAGAAGATTTCTTGAGCACTGCTTCCTTCTTATACATAAAAGACACAATCTTCCAGCAGATGTCCTCATTCTCTGGCTCTTACAGTCTTTCCACCTCCTCTTCTGCAATGTTCCCTGAGTCTTAGGTGTAGAATGGGTGTGTGGTAAATTTGTCACCTGTGATTGAGTAGACCATAGTAAGTTGCTCTCTGCAGTTTGACTAAATGTAAATTTCTGTAGTGGCCTCCATCTGCTGAAAAGGGGAGAGCTGCACACTTATATGTGGGTTGGAGGACCAATAATTTATGTCTCAGCACAAAACACCCATGGAAGGAGTTACAGAGACAAAGTTTGGAGCTGAGACAAAAGGATGGACCATCTAGAGACTGCCATATATGGGGATCCATCCCATAATCAGCTTCCAAACGCTGACACCATTGCATACACTAGCAAGATTTTGCTGAAAGGACCCAGATATAGCTGTCTCTTGTGAGACTATGACAGGGCCTAGCAAACACAGAAGTGGATGCTCACAGTCAGCTATTGGATGGGTCACAGGGCCCCCAATGGAGAAGCTAGAAAAAGTACCCAAGGAGCTGGGGGGATCTGCAACCCTATAGGTGAAACAACAATATGAATTAACCAGTACCCCCTGGAGCTCGTGTCTCTAGCTGCATATGTATCAGAAGATGGCCTAGTTGGCCATCAGTGGAAAGAGAGGCCCATTGGTGGTGTAAACTTTATACACCTCTGTACAGGGGAACACCAGGGCCAAGAAGTGGGAGTGGGTGAGTGAGGGAGTGGGTGGGGAAGTGTGTGGGGGACTTTTGGGATAGCATTGAGAATGTAAATGAAATAAATACCTAATTAAAAAAAGAAAAAAAAAGAATTTATGTCAGTGTTAGAAATTATCCTGATTTAGATGAGTGACAACAGTCCGTTCCCTTCTTGGGTCTATGACCTCATTAGCCATAGATAGTTGGCTAGATTCTCAGTAGCAGGCATGAATTTCCTCCTATTAAGTGAGCCTTAAGTCCAATTAGACATTTGTTGATGACTGCCAACATATATGTCACTATTGTATACATGAATATATCTTCATGGGCTGGTCATTTTTATGGTCCATAGGCTTTAAAGGTTGATAGACTATTAAATGTTCTTCTCTTTAGGCAGCTTGCATAGCACCTTCTCATACTATGAACGCTAGTCCTTGGGGAGGAAGCTTTCAGGTCAGTTCCAGCTCAATTCCCCCAAGTATAATAGAGATCATAAAAAGGCTCACTGGAGACTATTAAGGATAAGGCGGATGTAGAAAAGAGGATGCATAATTGAGTATCAACATTACAACAGGGAAGTCTAATGCTCTGTTGCATAGTGTGGGAGATGTACCATATAGAAATTTATTGCATATTTCAAATTAACTAGAATAGACTGAGTTTAAGATTTCTAGTACACCATAATGACAATATTTCAGCTGGTCTAAAAAAGTCACTACCTTGGTTTGATTATCACACATTGAACACCTGTCTTGAGTTGTAATAGTATACCCCATTTAAAAATACAAATATTATTGTCAGTTCAAAGTTCAGAGTTTAAGACAAAGATGCATACTACTTAAGCAGCTAAACAGATCAATTAAGTCAAGCTGCAGAGCCAATTTCACAACCCAGTCCTTCTCCTCTTTCCACTGTGAATACTGCAGCTCTGTATTGACCGCCCTACCCCCAAAGGAGAGTCCTTTGCATCAAGAGAAAACTTAAAACAATGTAAGATCACCAAATACATTACAGTTTCAGGAGGAAGATAAAAAGTAATTTTAAAAACTGTAAAGTGATCTATGTAAAGGAAAACCTTTATGTTAGAGGCATAAAAATATCTCTCTCTCTCTCTCTCTCTCTCTCTCTCTCTCTCTCTCTCTCTCTCTCTCTCTCTCTCTCTTATCGCCTTCTCCTGCATCAGAGAGTATTATGAAGTTTGATTTCTTGAGCTCTTTGCAGTGTCTCTTACAAAAGGAATCACCCACCCCTGCTCTGTCCTTCTGAAAGTATCACCCCTGTGTATCAGATCAAAGGGAAGAAATTGCTTCCACAGCTCAAGAAATCTACTCATCAGTGAAGGATGAGGCAAGAGCCATTTGAGGAGAAACAAAATTAAAATGGTCTCGACGGAGTCCCCGTGGATTTCTAGAAAATCTTTTAATAAATGCAGCTGGAATTTCATCCCAGCTCAAAAGCTTTCATTGTATATCCCAGGCACTTCAACCTTATTCTTTTTCTCTTTTCTTTAACTTCTCACGCCAAATATCAGAGTCTTGAACATGCTGGAGAGTGTCTGCTTTTCATTTCTTTCTCACTCCCTCAGGTTCCTTTTGCAAGTGGGTTTCAGTTCCACATTCCTCAGACAGATTTCTTTGCAGTTAATTATTGAGATGACCATTTCCTTGTGACAATGTTTAGCCATGAATGTCACCAGGCCACTAAGATTTAAGGCATGTTGCTGACTTAGAATTTCCCCAAGAGCACCTTAGCTCTTTCCCAGGGTATTACAAACCCCAGGGAGGAAGATGGTGATGAGCAGTGTCAGAGGTAGATGATGTTTTGTAGAGTGAAAGCACAAAGATCTTCCCCAACAGCCCTGAAGTGTCTATCTGCCAAGAGCAACATACACTAACAGCCCTCTTTCCTCCTGAAGCATGGGGAACTCCATCACACCGTATCAGCTCTCTAAAAGGTGGTCTTTTCCTAAAGACCATACAGAAAATGGGCAACTAACAGGACTGAGGTCCACTGAAACCCCTGAATTTCAATTCAGTTTCTATACTTTATTAGTAATCAGTATCATGATTAACTGGCTTATTGAATTCATTGAGCACCTGTTTATATATAGGAAAAATCACAACAAAAAAAAAACATAGCTATTTAATTAAAAAAAACTAACTCTGCTCATTTTTACTTTTGTGTGATTGACAGAATAAACTCTCTAAGGTAGTTAGAAAAATGATACAATTTGGTCTCCATGAGTCTTTTAGGAGATGATAACGATGATACCTTTGGGACTGTTCCTACGCCTGCCCCAGTAACAGTAAGGTACTGTTTAAGTTAGTTTTTTAATTAAATAGCTATGGTTTTTGTTGTGATTTTTCCTATATATAAACAGGTGCTCAATGAATCAAACATAATGCAAGGAGCTTTCTATGCCTTAGTAAGTGAAAGAGAGCCTAGAGACTGTGGGTAACACTGAAATAGGAAGAAAGGGTCCAGACATCAACAGAAGAATGGAGGGAAGATTAGTGGAGGTGTGACAGCGAAGTATGGAAGTCAGAATCACCCCTTGGAGGGAAAGGTTACTAATGTAAGCTCTGCACAAGAATAGCCAGGAAGAGTCGGCAGCAGTGACAGGGTTTGGAATTATGCTCATATCAAGCCAACGATATGCTCTTGGTGAAAGAATGCCTTTTCTTCCTTCAGGAAACGTTACTGTAACTTGCTAGACACAGCCCCAGGGAGGAGCCACTGAAGGTATGTAGTCCACCAAGAATGTTCCAATTGGATCTCATGTTAAATTTTCAGGGATTCCACTCTTTGCTTGCCCTTCTTCATTCAAAACGCTCTTGTCGGGAGAAGCTTGCCCCTCGTGTTAGTGGTGCTGTGTGATATCCTAGGGAGGTACTTAGTGACTCAGAGGGATTGGATCTGAATTGACAAAAGATGGCAGACCAGTTGGGTTTAAGAGAAAAAAGAAAAACGACAGTGAGAAAGAGACAGGGAAGGAGAGGCAGAGAAAGGAAGGGGGAAGAAAATAAATGTAAAAGTAAGTAAGATGGGCGCTAGACAGATCTCATTTGGAAGACACAAGTGCACGATGAGCAACACTCCCACCCCACTCCCAAACACATGATCCACATCCATGGGGACCCTGAGGAAAACCCTGGAATGTCCACACAGGTGAGTTGCTGAGACACTTCTGGATATTGAAGAATAGAGCTGTGAGGGCATCTGGTTAAGACACATCACAGAATAGTAGTGAGAATTAAGTGTCTTAAAGTGAATTAAGTCATGACATTGAAGCTCCCTCCCCAGCGCAGAGCTCTCCCGATCTCTGTCACCATCTCCAGGTTCTCCTTTTGTTTGCCCTACTTGCTCTTTCTTCCTCCTTCTGGGCTCAAATGTCTGGGAAGTAAAATTATCCAGCCCAGCATTACTAACTTCTTAATCATCTGCTGGGGTCTCTTCCTAGAGATACTTTGAAAGCAAAAATGGATTCCCAAAGATATCAAATAACTAAGTATCCAAGCAATAAATATGCAATTCATAAAATTCCAGACTATGACATTATACATTTTTTTCTTTTTTTTCAATTTTTTATTAGATATTTTCTTCAATTACATTTCAAATGCTATCCTGAAAGTCCCCTATACCCTCCCCCCACCCCGCCCTGCTCCCCTACCTACCCACTCCCACATGTTGACCCTGGTGTTCCCCTGTACTGGAGCATATAAAGTTTGCAAGACCTAATGATGGCTCTCTTCCCAATGATGGCTGACTAAGCCATCTTCTGCTACATATGTAGCTAGAGACATGAGCTCTGGGGGTACTGGTTAGTTCATATTGTTGTTCCACCTATAGGGTTGCAGACCCCTTCAGCTCCTTGGGTAATTTCTCTAGCTCCTCTATTGGGGGCCCTGTGTCCCATCCAATAGATGACTGTGAGCATCTACTTCTGTATTTGCCAAGCACTGGCCTAGCCTCACACAAGACAGCTATATCAGGGTCCTTTCAGCAAAATCTTGCTGGCATATGCAATAGTGTCTGCATTTGGTGGCTGATTATGGGATGGATCCCCAGGTGGGGTAGTCTCTGGATGGTCCATCCTTTCGTCTTAGCTCCAAACTTTGTCTCTGTAACTCCTTCCATGGGTATTTTGTTCCCTATGCTAAGGAGGAATGAAGTATCCACACATTGGTCTTCCTTCTTCTTGATTTTCTTCAGTTTTGCAAAGGAGACTTATTTATTGACTGATTGAGAGTGGTTAACAATCGTATAGCTCTTCACAGATTACAATCAGCTCATCCTTCTAACCAGTTTAGCACTACTTGATTATCACTCCAACGATGTTCAAATAGCATCTGTGTGCCTCAGCTCCAGAGCTTTTCCTGTGACTTTCATTGCACCACAGTCAAGGTGGCATCTTTTTCTAGATACATCTAGTTTTAGATTACATCCACTAGTCTCAAAAGTTTAATAGAAAACTACAGTGAGAATACACACACACACATACACACAAACACTACATATATATGTAAATATATACATATATATATATAAGACACACAGATACACACATATATATGCACACATATACATTCATACATACATGCATATACATACATACACACACAAAGAGGAGGAAAGCAAGACAGACAGACAGACAGAGAAGAGCTATGCACTTGAAGTGTCTGCACTGGTCTGAGATCCACCTGCAAAATTATCTCCTTTAGCTTATCCCAACCCCTGGTGCCCTTCTGTATGTGAATGCTGGGCCACATCACAGAGGGATCTGTCTATGGGTGTGAAGTCATAGAGCAGCAATATATTCGAGGGAACACATTAAATTTTTTTCAAGGGGCTTTGTTTCTAGAAGTTTTCCTCCATCTCCTAGAAGGGAAAGCCCAGCCATAAATGCATCCTGGGTCCATGAATATCCACTATGACTGGTGCAGGTTTCAGCTCTCCTACTTAAAACTGTGAGAAAAGGGATTTCTGTTTGCACTGTTAGAGAGCCTCAGACCAGCAATAATAAAGAAAAATTTGGCTTTTCACAGCTATGCAGAAATCAAAGACTTTCTTCACATGACAGGAGGAGTGCCACAGGGTTCTAAAATGTCATCTCCTCTTGCTGAGTTTCTAAAGAGAAATTGCAAAGCAGACATGCTCTCTGCTGCTTTACAGGATGTTGTCAATGTGTCTGAACCAATCCTTTTCCCAGCTAAGAGAAGATGAAGGGCCCAGCTCCATGTGCAACCTTGGATTCCTTCCTGAGCGTGGTTTCTGAATTTCAGCATGCTCTGGGTTGCCCTGGCCTTTCCATTTTGAGAGAAGAGAATTTGATGAACAGGCTACAGGGTACCACTTAGACCATAGTAACTCTCTCATCTGCTTGAACATCCAAACAAATTAGTCTCATCTCGATGCACATGACTCTCTGATGGTTGGGTGAGCTTGTCATGAAGCAGCTGCATAAACATGGAAACGTCCACACACAGATCTTTAAAGAGCTTTGCTCCTTCATCTGAGTTCATCAAAATACTGATTTGGACCATACATTCAAATGTCTGGCAAAGTCAGTGATGTATATGAAAATTGAAAAGAGATGTTCTATAAATAATCTGTGACTGGATGGGGGAGGCATATTACACACAGAAAAAAAAATAATAATAAACTTTTCTCTCCTGCCTCTACCAAGTCACAGTGTGACCACTGGCACCTGTGAGTAAACAGACAGCGAGGTGTATTTAAGTGTATCTCATGTCTGTGTACATAAGACATGTGCATAACTCACGGGAGGCCATGTAGAACGGCATAGGTCTGGGGTAAGTGGGATGCAGGCATGAGGGCACTGGGCATGGAAAGCCATCAGAATAAGCAAGTCTGTGTGGGACTAAATGTAAACTACAGAGTAGAAGAAGAATATGATGTGTGAGCATGTCGTGTGGGCCTATGTGCCTATGTACACTGTGTGTGTGTGTGCGCACGCGTGTGTCTGTATGTTTTCTGGTTAAATGTGCACATGCATGCCCTATTTCAGACCCTGATGACAGGATCTCAGGAGCAACTTCCCCCGGGGCTCTTGCTGGACGTGCCCCTGCCTGGCTCAGCATTCAGGCCTCCAGAGCTGTTTCTGAGTGTGACCCTGACATGGAAATCCACACCTGTGTCTCTTTTCCTGGCCCTTGCAGGACCGATTAGGTGTGATTTATGTGACCATGGAACTTCATATGCATCCCCCCCCCCCAGGACTGATCAGGGGAAATACCTCAGGACCAGAGTTTCCACAGATACATCAGTCATCGTCTGTCACCACTGTCACCACACTTATCATTCCCATGCACGGCACTCAAACGTTCTCATGCAGCATCTTAATGTAATGCCGCATCACACGTAAGCAAACGATACACTGCCCATTGGGAAATGTTAATTCTACAGCATAAAATCCGGTGGGACTTTTCATGAAGTAACCATGAAAAGAGAAAAAAATATTCAAAATCCCCAGGCCAAGAAGAACCCAAGACTTTCACATCAGCATGCAAACTCTATTTCTTGACCAAAGTCAACCCATTCAAAGATCTTGTATATTTCTGTTGTTATATAAAAATCCTTTTCTCTGTGTGGAAATTCATTTAATATACCTTCAATTCTTGGACTCTTTCTACGACTTTCACAAAACACAAAATTGCATGTCTATGTCCCTCTAGATTGTTTCAAAGTGCTCTCTCTGTGTCTGAATAGTCTCCATTGCAATGCAGCTACTGATGTTATAACCACCCCGTGTACCGTATTTTCTGGGTGGAACCCCACAGAGAGCAATTTGTTCCACCATTTGTCTTGGGGACGCAGCTGACATTTTCACAGGCTTCCACATTTCCATTTCACAAATCTCCATTCTCAGGAAAGCAAACCGGGGATTTCTCAAGGACAGCAAAACCCAGCAGCAATGGGGTAATTTACATGCAGAGATTTTTGCTAGAGTGCCAAGCCCTTAATAGGAGTGGAACCAATAGCACCTCGTGGGTTCACATGGTATTTGTTTCAAGGAAAGATAAAAGGAAAATGTCTGCAAGGGTGCAGGCTGTCTCTGTCTGTGCAGGAGAATTTTCTAAGATTCTTGTAGAGTGAAAAGTTGAGAGGTTACTCAAATGGATAATTCGTTCCTTGCTTTTGTGGCCCAGGGGAGTATAAATGCATCCTTCTCATTTGAGATCTACTGATGTCGAATATCCACAAAGCCTGTACTTATGCCCTTCCCACTGTCTCCTGGAGAAGAAAGAATAGCTTTGATGCTTTGAGGCAAAACATACCATCTGTAGAACCCCATGATGCTGGCAAACAAGACATGGGCACCAGATGCATCAGAACTCAGGGGATCCATCCATCCATTCATCAGCTCAGCAATGGTGGATCAGGAAGCTGGTCCTTAGAGTTGGGAGTCCAGGCACAAGTATAGCAGACTCTACATGCTCAAGGCATTCCCACTCTGCAGTCAAATCCAAAGGCAATGGCCAGAGAATTGAGTGTCCTGTATGTAGCTAAGAGAACAGAGAAGCAAGCACTGGCAAGAGTCTAGGTGGGGGCCTCTGGAAAGGCTGGAGAGTCGGGCTCTGTGGAAGTCATGACACTTGGCCTGGGTCATGATAGACAAGGAGCTGACAACACAGATAGGGACATCACTTCTTCTGGAGAATAAGTGGTTCTAGAATTTCTACCTACATAATCACCAAAGAGAGCAAGGACTAGAGTTCTTGGAATGTTAAGCCAAACATTTTTCACACTGAGGAGAGAGCCCTGGCAGAAGGCTGGTGACCCAAGACTCCTCTGTGAACCTTGTGGCAGATACATTCTTTCTCGCCAGCCATGTATTTTACTTTCTTGTCTGAGAAAGCAGAAAGAGAATACAGTGGGGAAGGGGGAAAGAGATTACAGTCTGGTTCGTTGCTGTTTTGTACAGAGACCTCCCAACCCCCTTGAGCCTATTGGTGCCATTCCTAAGACAGTACAGCTGCATGTGTCATGTTAGATTTCCCTGGGAAACAAAATCACTGAAAATCTCTGTGAAATTTAGTATCCTATTTCTTTCCAAAGGATTAAGCCCCATCCTGTTTGCAAGGAGACTCGTCACTTCATTTCCACATTTTGTGTATGTCTTAAAATAGCTACTCTATGCCAACTACAGCCTGAAAGGGACAAATACCTACTTCAGATTGACCATTGAAGACAATGGGAAACACTGGGCTTGAATGTAGGGCACAGAAACTCAAGGATACGAGGGAATTCCTTCCCTCTACTTTAACAGGACCAGAGGGTTCTTATGAGACATTTACTCATGCCCACAATGTGTCCTAGGTACCTCTTAGTTCTCAAAGACGGCAACACAGTCATGCTTGCTCTGCTGGTGAGCCAAATTAAAATCTCCCCACTTATTAAAGACCAGCTTAAGTCTTCATTAACCCAAGAAGCAATTGACAACTGCACACCCTTTTCCAGAAACTTTACAGTGCCAAAAGAATTTAACCCCCAATTTAGGCCTAAATTATATTCCATTCATTTTGTTGTTTATGAAATATCACCTTGACCTCACAAATAGCTTCATAACCCTTGGTTGAGAAAAGGGAGGGAGCATAACTCATAAGCCATCTGTGTCTTCTACATTGCTATTACAGAGTTATTCTTTCTCATACCCAGGTTTCTAGATTTCTATTTCCATTCCCTATTGAATCTCCCTTGGAGGATGGACTGTGGATAGAACCTTGATATAGCAAGATATAATCATCTTTCTACAGTAATAAAGTCTTTGTTTCTGGCTGTTTCTGTTTTTCTTAAATTCTGGCTTTTTTGTTGTTGTTGTTGTTCAACTGCCCGTGAAGCCATAGCCAAGTTGTCATCTTCTCTATCCCCCTCCATCTCTCAGTGACCCCCCCTTTCCATGATTAATGTCACCTCATTTGAACCCTGAGGATCTCTCATCAAGACAACCGCAACGATGATAGTAATTAATAATAATGGTTTGCCTATTTCAAAATTACTAACAGGATAGGTTTTAAATGTTTCACTACTCAATGCAAAGTATTTTAATATGAGGCAAAGAATTTCACAATTACCTTGATTTACTCATTCAATAATGAAGACAAGCATCAGTACATAACATTGCATCCCATACACATACAATTATTATTTGTCAATTTAAAATGTAATTTAGGGTCAACAACATGGCCTAGAAAGTAGATGTGTTTATGTTTAGGCCAGAGTTTGCTTCCTAGATCTGATTCTACAAGGTAGCAGCAGGAGAAATGACCTCCTGAGAGCTGTCCTCTGCCCTCCACACACATGCCATGGCAAATGTATGTCTGCATTAGTGTGCCTGGGAACACTCAGCAACACACACACATGCATATATACATATATACATATACACATACATATATTCATATACATATACACATACACATATACATATATTTTCCTAGCACATGATCTTTGGTTAGTCTTTACCCTTCAAATCAGGTCACCTATACCATATTCTTGTATGATTACTAGTTGTCGTGCAACTTCTCATTTTGTACTTCACCAAGTACATCAATGTCTTTACCCAGTATTAGACCCTCTAAAACCAAGTGCCCATCCCTTCAGTCAGATACCCTATTGCTTCACAGTACATTGCCATTATCCCAGCCTCCATGGTGCCTCTCTAGCCTCACCCCTATGCTTAAGTCATTACTTACCTTAAACTTTTTTCTCCACTTAAGATAATCCAGATTTGTCTTCAAGGTATATCTAATGTGCTACATAATCTATCAACTATCTCTAATAGGATGGAAGCCACTAAGGACTACAGTCTAGTTCAAGTGATTTTTGTAATGTACCTAATGCATTGCAAACACTGGATAAAAGGTTGAGGGTTGAATGCAGAATCTCAATATTTATCTAGTAAGAGCTTTGAAACAGAAATGAGAAAATTGCATCAGGGAGCCAGTCCTTGAAGAAAACACAGAAGAAATCATGGATCATTACACTGCCTGGACTGGGAACAATACCTAAACAAATCTACAAATGACCCAAACAAACCATTCCACAATAACAAAGTGTTTGAAACTTTAGGGGTAAACTGGCGGACCTTAGGCTTGTGCAGATCGTCAAATTGGAGTATCAGTGCAAGAATTAAATCAAAACAAAACTATCGAGAAATAAAAATTTATTTGGGCCATGCAAGAATGTATAGGCAGCTGACCAAACCATCTCTTTCTGTGAGTCACACAAAGCTGTACTGCAGACATTCCTGCATATACTGCACCACCATCTACAAGGCCCAGGAGCATTGCAGAAGAAGGAGTAGAAAGAATATAGGAGGTGAAAATTAGGGAGGAAATCCTTCAGATGCCAGACTCAAAGTACCACACAGTCATTGCAAACCCCAGCTCCCAGTAGCCAAGTTTACTTGCTCTGGCCTGCACAAAATGGCCTTGTTAACAACCGGCATGCATGGGACACTGGCCCATGGAGCCCCACCACTCGGTGCTGAACTGAGGCTCATTCTAGGAGAGGAAGAGTCATTGCCTTTAGTTGTGCATCCACTACTGAGCACGTAAGATCCAATGGAACGTTGCAAAGCCACTGTCCCCCAGGCAGACCTGGCTAAACTCAGTGGGTTACAAAAAAACAAATAGACTCTAATGTGAGAAAGGGATTTGCAGGAGAGAAGCGGTATAGACAGTGCTGAGCATTAAATAAACCTTGTTTAAAAACAAGTAAGTCTTGAACAAACAAACAAAAATCTATTCAATACAATATCCAGAACAATTAGTAATGGATTGAACTCAAGGAAAGTAAAATAAGTAGATCCGTAATTAATTTAATTTAATGAAATAGGAAATAAAGCAATGTCTTTATTGATAAAAACAAAACAAAGCAACAAAACAAAACAAAAACGAGAACTTTGGGCCTGCTAAATGGCTCGGTGGGTAAAGGCACTTGCTGCCAAGCCTGATGGCCTGAGTTTGATCCCTGGAACCCACAAAGTAGAAGGAGAAAAACAGCTACAAACTGTGCACACACACACACACACATACACACACACAAATGTATTAATTATTTTAACTGAGAGCTTATTTTTGGAAAAGATATTCTTTCCTTCTTAAAAAAATAAATCTTTGATATAAATGCTTAGCTAAGAAAGAGAGGGAAGGAGGGAGGGAGGGAGGGAGGGAGGGAGGGAGGGAGGGAGGGAGGGAGGGAGGGAGGGAGGGAGGGAGGGAGAGACAAAGACAGAGAGAGTAGACTCCAAATAAAAAACACTAAAAGTGGAAAAACAAACACAGGACATCTGAAGACTTTTAAGAATATAAAAAAGTGTTAAAATACAATAGTCCCACAATAAATTTTTTATTTTAATTAAAACAAGCTAAACAGAAATAGAAAATAAATCAGAAAAAGAAGACACGATAAATTCCAAAGAGTAGGCATCACATGTATCATTCTCTGACTTTATTTAGCATATTTAAAAATAAGTAACAGAGAGATTTAAAACTTCTCCTTGCTTTAGAAGAGTTACTTAGCATCCTTAGCAAAATAATTCTGTTACAAAGAAAACTTGAATACAAACACTAGTACTAAATTACAATTACATGAGATTCAGCTAGAATAAAATTACAGGGAAAGAAATAGATATTGTAAATTTGCCATTATGTCCAAAGGAGAACTGAAAATATTTAGTGAGTGTGTTTTTAACAACAAACTCAAAAATAACAGTTCTCTATAAGTTGATTAATAGACATAAAACAATTCCTATCATGACACACTTAAGATACTATTCTATTATTTTATCAACATGTAAGTATCTTCCCTACATTATGATGGAGAAGGGCCTTGGGCTACCAGATGTCAGAGAGTGCTGAAAAGTCCCAACAACCTCAAAGTTACTAGATCTAAGATATTGTGGGAATAACTTCCTAAGAATCTTTTATTCTAAAATTAAATAAATGATAGTTTTATTTCCTACCCAAAGTCTCTAGTCTATGGGGATTTTCATAGATAGGATCTGCATTGAGTGAAGGAATGGTACATACCAAACACATAGAACTATTATTTCTCTCAAGGTGTCTCAAATTGACAATGGAAATTATTAGAAATAATACTCCATTCCTCTTGCTATGCTCTCATGTTTGGAGCAAAGGTTAAGGGTTGAGATGAGGGTCAACGATCCGTGGAACACTCATAAGACAAATGACAAAGGGCTCTCTGACCTCCAACCATTGCCTAAGCATGACTGGCTGAGTTCAGAACATGCAAATAAGAGTAGAATTGTTCCTTCCCTTATTGATGTCACTTTTGAAATGATGAAAGATTTATGATTCATGTAGTGGCTCAATCACCCCAAAATGAAAGTTCTTTCTGCTTCTCCCATGACACTGAGCTTTCCCCTGTCTGTATTACTATCTCAATGCCATTGATCTCAATTTGTGTGCTATCTGGAGTGGTAACCACTGAACTCTAACTAAATCAGCCTAAGGAGTTTTACTATGTTAAAATATTGTTACAACTTGTAGATCAACTAGAAGTCAATTCTGTCTGCCATCTGCCCCAAAATATTCTTGAAATCTCTGGAAATCCCCACAATATAGAACCAAAAGTGAGGCTACCATCTCAAAGAAGTCTGAAGATGCTACATCAACCAGATTATTTAGGTATGGTGAGAGGGGCTGGAAGGAAGACAGGGCCAGTATAAGGTGATGTTTCTCTTCAGTTTCAGTCATCTGGAAAGAAAGAATTCATTCAATAGATAGGCACAGAACATTTAAGCAGAGTTTTATTCATCAAAATACAATACACTCCAAAGACATATTGGCATGGGGTGATGCAAGGAGACAGTAGCCTCACTTTTGGTTCTACACTGTGAGTTTTTCTAAAGATTCCGTGAATATTTGGGGGCAGATGGCAGATTCATGTACTAAGATGAGCCTTTCTTCTCCCTTCCCTTCTATCTCATAGTAGATTAGATCTCTTCTTTAGAGTAAGTCCTTCCATGATTTTCATTAAAAACAACAATAAACATGACAGGTTGGGAAGAAACTCAAACAACAAAGCAGATGGTATTATAATGAACACGGTGCTTTTCAAGGATTCAGACCTCAGTCAGGTGTGGTGGCTCACACCTTTAATCCTAGCACTTGGGAGACAGAGGCAGGTGGATTTCTGAGTTCGAGGCCAGCCTGGTCTACAAAGTGAGTTCCAGGACAGCCAGGGCTATACAGAGAAACCCTGACTTGAAAAAACAAAACCAAAACAAAAACAACAACAAAAAGGATTCAGACCTCTCATTGGTGAACAAGAATCTACCTAAGCCATGAGGATGTTAACTCCAAGGAGCATCCAGACCCTTGTCCAGCACAGCTCCCCCAAAACAGCTATGTTTGGTTTGGGTGACTCTGAATCTCACTCCTTGGCTTCCTAGTTTCCTGATCAGCATTTACATCTAG
This sequence comes from Mus caroli, assembly GCF_978045245.1. Classification (NCBI taxonomy): domain Eukaryota; kingdom Metazoa; phylum Chordata; class Mammalia; order Rodentia; family Muridae; genus Mus; species Mus caroli. Next base: position 73,926,980 of record NW_028227263.1, on the reverse strand, counting down.
TCTCCGATCTTTCTTTTTTTTCTTTAATTTTTAATATTTTTTATTACGTATTTTCCTCAATTACATTTCCAATGCTATCCCAAAAGTCCCCCATACCTTCCCCCCCCACTTCCCTACCCACCCATTCCCATTTTTTTGGCCCTGGCGGTCCCCTGCACTGGGGCATATAAAGTTTGTGTGTCCAATGGGCCTCTCTTTCCAGTGATGGCCTACTAGGCCATCTTTTGATACATATGCAGCTAGAGACAAGAGCTCAGGGGTACTGGTTAGTTCATAATGTTGTTCCACCTATAGGGTTGCAGATCCCTTTAGCTCCTTGGGTATTTTCTCTAGCTCCTCCATTGGGAGCCCTGTGATCCATCCACTAGCTGACTGTGAGCATCCACTTCTGTGTTTGCTAGGCCTCGGCATAGTCTCACAAGAGACAGCTCTATCTGGGTCCTTTCAGCAAAATCTTGCTAGTGTATGCAATGGTGTCAGCGTTTGGAAGCTGATTATGGGGTGGATCCCTGGATATGGCAGTCTCTAGATGGTCCATCCTTTTGTCACAGCTCCAAACTTTGTCTCTGTAACTCCTTCCATGGGTGTTTTGTTCCCAATTCTAAAAAGGGGCACAGTGTCTACACTTAGGTCTTCATTCTTCTTGAGTTTCATGCGTTTAGCAAATTGTATCTTATATCTTGGGTATCCTAAGTTTTGGGCTAATATCCACTTATCAGTGAGTAAATATTGTGTGAGTTCCTTTGTGATTCTGTTACCTCACTCAGGATGATGCCCTCCAGGTCCATCCATTTGCCTAGGAATTTCATAAATTCATTCTTTTTAATAGCTGAGTAGTACTCCATTGTGTAAATGTACCACATTTTCTGTATCCATTCCTCTGTTGAGGGGCATCTGGGTTCTTTCCAGCTTCTGGCTATTATAAATAAGGCTGCTATGAACATAGTGGAGCACGTCTTTTTAAGTTGTAAACTGACACACAAAACTAGTAGTTATTGCTGCTATTGTAGCACAATCACCTGTGAAAGGTGGGAAAGTGGGCATTACCATCTCTTTAGTGCAATATTCTGCAGCTTCGTTGAGTGAGACTAAGAGACTGTGTGTGAGGCCAATCCATCAAATTATTGGCTTTGATTCTAAATCATCATTTCTGTTTGACCACTCTAGTTTCTTCTGAACTTCATAAGATGAGTTGTCATGAAAGATGAAAGACTGACGCATGTACCTGTGGTATCTGTCCTAAAGCAGACTACAGAAAAATGAGTATTTAAAAGAGCTGTTTAACCTTGAACTTACACTACAGAGAAAATTCTTTACATTTCCCAAGTGATGTTACACAGGGTGGCTACGTGGGAAAATAGATGGGACAAAGAATGAAGAACTGACTGAAATTAATGAAGCAGTTATCACAGAGAGCCTGCTCTTTAACCCTGGATGTGATTGTTCTCTGTGGCACATGAGACTGAGAGGACGTGGGATAGCCTAAACCGAAAGGGGATTTCTGATAAGAGATCTACACTGATGATGCTGAGCAGGACCATTTGCGTTTGTTACATCTGGTTCTCATTTACTTGTTCAACAGCAGCCCTGATCTTGAGACTCCTTACACAGATCAAACAAGGAAACAATCAAATTTCTTTATCAGTTGTTCAATGTTTCCCAAAGGGACGTGATTTGAAAACAAGGATCCAATGCAATTTATTTTTTAAATATGAATTCTAAAAACCAATATATGCTTTCTATGCCAGGCAAAGAGTAAGCTGTGGTGGTTTGAATGAAAATGGCCTTCATAAGCTCATAGAAAGTGGCACTATTCGGAGATGTGACCTTGTTGGAAGACATGTGTCACTGGAGGTGGGCTTTGAGGCTTCAAATGATCAAGCCATGCCCAGAGGCACTCTCTCTTCCTTCTGCCTGCAGGAGCTGGGTGTCGATCTCTCAGCTACTCTCCAGCGCCATGGCTGCCTGCATGTCCCCATGTTTCCCCCCACAATGACAATGAACTAAATCTCTAAACTGTAAGAAAGCTCTCAAATAAATATTTCTATAAGAGTTGCCATGCTCATAGTGTCTCTTCACAGAAATAAGACCTTAACTACAACAGCAGCCGTTGTCAAAGAGCAGGTAAGTGGGAAAGATAATTCAGAATTCATCAAAGTACGCAAAGCTGTCAAGCTGCAGTCGGTACAGAGAGCAGCAAAGTCAGGAGAGCTAGCGTTCTGTTTTCCTGGAGTCAGAGGTGCATCCAGGAGGGAACTGCCTTCCATCTGAGAGTGCCAAGCTCCAGGCCCTGGCAGCAGGCATTGTTTCTTCTACTTTCTATTGATCCTCCCCTGGTTCAATTTCATCTCTTCCATGTCTCCCCATTTCACCTTCCCGCTTTTGTGAATGATTTGGTTCATAAATTATTCAGTTAAAGTAACCATGAATTATTCTATTTCATCCATTTTACAACTGCTGAAGTTGATGGTTGAAAGTGTTTCTCTAGACACCTGCACGTACTCACCTGGAGCCCTGAGCACCAAACCCTACTTCACTATGGATCAGACATAGAAGCAGCCTTGGGAATCTGCTCAACCATAGCCAGCCATCAGTGTAATTCAAGCAAGTAGTAAAAAAGGCCTTGTTAGATACTTAGTGTTTCCTCTAAAAGACAAGCACATACTAACTGTCTGGCCCACGGTTAATTAGTTCTTTTTTGCCTCTGTTCCCTTGTATGTAATATAAGGAAGAAACACTATCTAGCTCATGGGATCATTGGGGGACTGAATGAGACAATCACGGCTATTAATTTATAATGCTATTTAGCCTATGGGAATGGCATTAAAATAAGTATAAGTAAACACATTACTTGTATGGATAATCATATATGAGGAGAGAATAACGAATAATTTTAGGCAAAGATGAACACATTAACTTTTCATTGTAAAACAACATTCCAAGGGTAGTTGACCTGGATGTTTCTTCTAGAAGGCAAAGCACACTTTTTCTGGTGCTCTCGGCCTTATTAATGGTATTACCATCCATCCAGCTGAAACTACAAGTCATTACCAGCTCTTTCTCCACACTTATACCCTAGCTGTTACTTCTACAATTCTATTTACCGATCTGACCCAGTCTAGTGGGAAGAGTAGACTGGGAAGGAGTAATTAATATGGAGGAGAAGGAACAAAGAATTGAGAAACTTTATGACCTACAGTGGAAACAGGAAAGTAGAGAGAGGATCAATTAGTGGCTAGGAAAGTCTGGGGATATAGGAACACAGACAGCAAAACCAGCTGCAAAACAAAGGCTCAGAGGGAAGGGGCAAGCCCTCCTGTTTATCCAGTGGTCACCAGGTACCACTCTGCTCTAACTCCCTTTAACACACTACTCCATTTGCCTCTTGTGTCTGTCTGCTGCAAGGTGGCTTGACTCTCACTTTGCAAATTAAGGAAGTGAAGCAGAAGAAGGTTTTGGCATCTTGCCCAAGTTCAGGACAACACTAGATTTTGAATCTTGGTCCTTCTGATTCTAAACTCTTAGCTTTCTATTTCAGTGTTCCAAAGATAAAGCCAGCAGGTGTGGTCATAAAAATGATCAGGTTAATTCTACACCATCGGTCAGCACAGATTTAGTAAAAGCACCAGGTAGTAACTATCTTTTCAGGCCGTGTGATCTCAGTCAGTCATGGTTACTTCCACTGGCTCTCTCGGCACAAAAGCAGCCATTAAAAAAAAAAAAAAAAAAAAAAAAAAAGGATGTCAGGAGTGAATGTGGCTGTATCCTAATAAAAAAAACCTTGTTTATAAAAACAGAGGATGAGTCAGATTGAGCAACGGGAGGTAGGTTTGCCAAGCACTGTGCTAGACTGATTTCTTAATCAGACTTGTTTTTCTCAGACCATACGTATATCTGTACCTTCAGTCCAACTCTTAAACAACACCAAAAAAAAAAGAAGGCAGGGGTATCCAGTTGAAACACATTTGTTTGACATTTAACTAAGTCAGGCAGAGGGGAATTCATGCCAACACTTACTTTCTGCCCTCAATTCTTCTTGGTCCCCAAATGAACAAAAAGCAGAACAACAAATTTATGAGAGCATAAAACTTTTAGAACCTAGAAGATAATTCTCGCTTTGAAAATACAGTGCACTACAATGTTGTGGAGGAGAATGAGCGGGATCAAAAGTTGCTTCAGTGGCCTTGTCAGGAGCTGGCTCTGTGACACCATAGGTGACTTCAACTTAGGGCTCATTGTTTCTGCTACAATTAGTGAAAAGAAAGGCTAGCCTAGATAACCGGCTTCCCTCTGGAGGCCCTGGCCCAGCCATATCTCCTTCAATTTATGGTCTATCTGTCCTGTGCAAGCATTCCCACAGACAAATCAGGACTTTTGACATGAGACCAACTTTTCAAGATGTAGACTGAAGCACAAAGTTTGGTCAGTGACTACCTTGTGCCTGCACCACCACTGGGTACCCTAGCTGTCCCCAACAGTTAGTCTCGTTGCTATCACCAACTTGAGAGCTCTAAGAACCCTGCTGGTCACCGATCTCATACCTCAGTCACAAGCATGACTGTTGATAACTCAGATCTGGCCAGGGCTTTGACAACCCTCTGGGTTTTTACTTTCTTTTAATGGATGAAAGGCTGAGTTCCAGGAAAAAAGAGAAAGATTAACAATAGCCACTATGCTGGATAATTTTATTTCAGCTTGATGCAAGCTAAAGTCACCTGAGAGGAGGGAACCTGATTTGGGGAGTTGCCTCCATAAAATTAGGCTGCAGACAAGCCTGCAGGGCATTTTCTTAACCGATGATTGATGCAGGATGGCCTAGTCTATTATGGGTGGGGTCATTCCTGGGCTGTGTTCTATAAGAAAGCAAGCTAAGCAAGCCATGGCAATCAAGCCAGTAAGCAGCATCCCTCCATGGCCTCTGTATCAGCTCCTGCCTCCCTGTTCTGCCATGTTTGAGTTACTGGCCTGATTTTCTTCAATGAAGAACATTGATATGGAAGTATGGGCCAAATAAACCCTTTTCTCCCCAAGTTTCCTTGGTCACAGTGTTTAATTACAGCAGTTGTACCCTAATGAAGAAAGCCACTCAGATAATATGATACTGAATTACTGGTGGAAGAGTGGTCTCCAAGATCCAGATCTCACTGTACTGGCTCTGAATAGCAAAGCATTGTCTTTCAAATTCTATGTATATGTTGTATATACTGGGAGAGTAATTTCTTTTCTTTCCATGAAACTTTCTTAAATGATTTTTTTTCATACTAGAAAAAATAATTAATACAGCCATCATCATTATGTAGAGGAAAGGGGGACAAAGGAAGAGAGATAGAGACAGAGAGATTACTGCATCAAATCTCACTTCTGCCACTCTCTGCTGTATCTGAATTTATATTCTGATGGCAGCAGACAAAGTCAAAAGCCAAGCCTGTGGTTTTCCTGTCCATTGCGTGTTCGGACTCCAGTTGGCAGCAATGATGAGGAAGATGGTAGAAACTTTAGTAACCACCTGGAAGAAGTTGATTGGTGGTGAAAGTGCCTTTGGGGGTTAAAGGCTGCTGGTCCCTCCCTCTTCTCTGCTTCCTGACTGCAGTGAGATTAGCAGCTTCCTCTCCACTTGCTTCCATGCCATGAGATCCAGGAGCCAGAATCAATGGAGGCAAGGGTTATAAAATAAAAGCTCTGAGACGAAAAGCCAAAATAAACCATTCCTCCTTTAAGTCATCCCTGCCAAGTATCACGGCAGAGCCAGAAGACAAACAGCTAGTAGGCCTGGCCAGTTCTCCCCAGTTTGTCAATGTCCTCATAAACAAGGAAAGCCTAGGAAAGTATCACAGCTAAGGAGACTTTAAAGCAGTATGATGGCTAAATACAATAGATTCTGCATAGGAGATTGGAGCAGACAGGGCATGGTAAATAAAAATAAAGGCTGACTGAATGCTCTGTAGACTACGTTAGTAATAGGTCTACTACTAATAGGTCAAAGGTTGTTAGTTGTCTGGTATATCATGCTAAATTTAACTTAATATGACAAAAAAAGTTTGAACACATGTAAGTAAAATTAAAACATTTCATGCAATACATACAGAAGGAAGCACATTGGAGTGTTTGCCTAGATCAGGGATTCTCAACCTTCCTAATGCTGCAAACTTTTAATGCAATCTCATGTTGTGGTGACCCCCAACCATAAAATAAGTTTTGTTGCTACTTCATAACTGTAATTTTGCTACTGTTATAAACTGTAATGTAAATATCTGTATTTTCTAATGGTCTTAGACGACCTCTTTCAAAGTGTTGTTAGACAACCCCCCCAAAGGGGTCGTGACCCACAGGTTGAGAACCACTGGTCTTAGCAAACGTAAGAGCTTTGAGTTCCAAAGACAAAGAAGAAAGAAGCAGATTTAACTGATCTGTCAGGTATCCTAAATATAGTGTCTTAGCCCTGAGACACCTTTAGAACTATAGCTTCTTTTTAAATTAGAAGAAAACTGAATTTTACAGGAGTTCACAAAGTTTTCATTTGTCTTTTCTTCACATGAAGAAAGAAGTTTAGGGACTATAAACGTGCACTGTGAAGGGAGGTGTCTACAGAGGTGAAAGTGACTAAGACTCACAGAAGGACCCCAGTGTGTCCTCCTGGGCACATTAAAATAGCAGCACTCTGCTTGAACGTGCCAGAAACCAGGACAGTAACGTGCCGAGGGCCGAGAATGACACATTCAACACTCTGCACCCAAGAAAAGAAATCGAACTCACCGACTGAGAGCTGACATATACACAGCTGCAAAGAAGGCTTAAAGCAGCTAATGTTCTCCAGGAGGGAAAAAGAATGCAAGGAAGGAGTCCAGCCTCCCTGCACAGACAGCTTCACTACACATAGCCAGCCTTGGAGGGAGTGAAAGATACTGCATGTATTTAGTTGGTTTGAGCAGGACCCAAAAGTCGCCATTTTTAAAAGAGAATCCCTGAGCGGAGTCTAGAGGCTCAGAGAGATACAATCATAGCAATAAAGAGGCTAAGGCAGAAGGTCGTGAGTTCAAACCACTCCTGAGCTACATAACAAGTTTATAGCACTGTGATAAAGAGTGAGACTGTGTCCAAAAAATATTTAAATAAAAAGAAAGCAAGGAAAAGAGAGGGAAAGGGAGGGAAAGATGGAGGGAGAAGATTGCAATTTAGCCATGGTTGGAAGTATGCCACCGAAATATTTCAAAAGTGACAATGGGAACTTATAAAACTCTGTGGGATGCAACGCTTGGAGTCTTCTGTGGCTCATAACCACCCTTTTGGCAGCAAAGAGTCCAACACAAGCCAGATAAGGGGGATGCATGCAACAAAGATGGAAAATCCAGAGTCTCCATGAGATAACCCTTCCAGCACACAGCTCTCCGTAGTTCTGGGGATCTTCCTGGGATAACCATTGGAATAAGTTATACTTATAGTCAAGCTGGGGAACCCCAAATTATCTCCATTCTCTAAGCTAATTTCCATGATCAAAGGGAAAACAGCACTAATTGACTGCTTCAGGGGCCAAAGCTCACCAGCTGAGGACCTATCTCCTAAGGCAAGTTTGATGATAGAACTCTTCAAACGCTGAGGGTCCCCCAACTAACTCCTAATGAGGGGCCCTTTGCTCTGGTTGGAGTTAAACATCTGAGATTTCCTTTCATTGCCACAACCCTAATTAGAGGGAAGACCTACAAACACCATTGGTGTCGTGTTGCTTTATATTCAAGAGCTCTGTAGAAGGACAACTTTGACCATGACATGCCCGGCCCACAAGCAGTTTCTGCTTCCCAGAGAAAATTCTTACATATATAAAAAGTTGCCGATTAATATGATTATCTGGCTCATGAAGATTAATTTTTAAATGTCTCTAAGGATACATAATTCTTAGCAAAATAGATTAGGGAAGAAAAATATTAAAGAAAAAAAATCCTTCAATAAAATACCAAGAAAGAGCCACAGAGGGAAACCTGTCTGCCAAATTCAAAGCCACTGACTTTAATCTAAAGGCTAGATTTATGTTCCAATAGAAATAAAATTAATATGCTAGGTTTCACTATTATTCATAGTCTACTGGGTCTAGTCATTGTGAGAAAAAATGAGACAGAAATTAGAGTCACAAGACCGAAAAATGAATGAGAAGACGCTCCTAGCAGTGTGACCTCACAGTCAGATAACCCAGGAGAAAACGCCAGGAAATCACTCGAATTAATAAAAGTTTCAGAGGCAGGCTGATCATAGATAAGTGCATATACTCCCCCACACACACAGTCACTCTTACACGGTAGCTGAGATTTTAAAGGGAAAAATGCATTCATGGTGTGTACAGAGTATAGCTATAGTAAAGGCTTTTGTTGAGAATATTTGTGACCTATAAGGACAGATCAGCAATATTTTACTAACAAACATAAAGGCTTAAGTATGTGAAGAGGAAGAACATCACATCAGATGACAGGAAAAATGAAAAATGCCAACTTTTCACAGCAACTTACATTTGGAAGAATTCTAACATGAATCTCCACATGTTTGCTTTTTGCTTGACAAATGGCTCTGAGAGTCACCTGGACATAAATTATATAGAGTAAGCCCAGTTTAAAAGTACACAGCAAAAAGGGAACACTCTTATCAGGGACTGCAATGTGTTTTATAGAGTCAAAGTTCTGAGTATCTGTTACTGGTACCAACCAGATAGACAGACATTGATCATAAGAGTCCTATGGTAAGAGAGTGGACAGTCCTCAGAGTCATGTGGCTAACAATTTACACATGTTTGCACAGAGTATAAGAGAGTTAGGGGACTGGCAATAATTTGGAAACATATTATTTTACATTATATCTTAACTCAAGGTAAATGCTAGAGCTACATCAAGCACACAGTTGAAAATAAAATAACATTTGTTAAATCTGAAAGTTAGGGTCTGGAGAGATGGCTTAGTGGGTCAAGTTCAGAGGATGTTCTTCTAAAAGAGTGTTTCCAACTCCCAGCACCCACATGGCAGCTCACAACTATCTGTAACTCCAGTCCCAGAAGGTATGGCACCCTTTCATAGACATACATTCAGACAAATCACCAATGCATGTAAAATCATTAAAAATGTGAAAATTAAAGATTAAAATGTTAGCCACCAGAAGAATAAAGGAAGAAACTTATGAGTGATATTTATAAAGCTTTTGTGCAAGGAAGAGTTTCCTTAACCTAGAGGAGAGAAACCACAAGAGAAGAGAGGAACAGATGTCATGTGAGAGAATTTGAAATCCTTTTAATGCCAAAATATAAAGGAACAGATTTGGCAGCTCTCACAGTTTGGTTTCTATTGCTGCACCATGACTAAAAAACAAAGCAAGTAGGAGAAGAAAGGGTTTATTTGGCTTACACGTCCTTGAGCTTCTATGTTGCTGTTCATCATGGAAGGAAGTCAGGACAGGAACTCAAACAGGACAGGAACCTGGAAGCAGCAGCTGATGCAGAGGCCATAGGAGGTTGCTGCTTCCTGGATCCTCCCCAAGACTTGCTCAGCCTGCTTTCTTATAAAATGCAGGACCACCAGCCCAGGGATAGCCCTAGCTGCAATGGGCTGGACCCTCCCGCATCCATCACTAATGAATAAAATGCCTTACAGCCAGATCTTATGAAGGCATTTTCTCCATTGAGACTACCTCCTTTGAACTCTAACTAGTGTCAAGTTAACCTTAGATCAGCCAGCACAACACTTACAGTAAATGTATAGCAATGTGCCATGCCTTAAAGAAATGGTTGTGCAACATAGTGAGGAAAAGCATAATCAGATTGCTCAGAGAGAATCAGGAGAGGAGGGAGAGAAACGGTTAAAAACGTTAAGATTTGGTTTACTTGGAGAGCTGGCTCAGTGGATAAGGTGCCTGCCACACAAACTTGAGAGCCTGAGTTCAAATATCCAGCACCCAAGTTAAAATGTTAGGTGTGCTCACACACGTCTGTAACCATAGCACAGGGAAGGTGGAGACAGACAGACCACTCAAGGCTGTCTGCAGCCAACCTAGCCAGTACGTGAGCACTAGCTCCAGGGATAGGTCCTATCTCCAAAGATAAAGCAGTGAGAGAGAAACACTGTGGTGTGTTTGTCTGCATGAGTTACTGTGTACCACACACATGCAAGGACCCATGGAGGCAAGAGAACACCAGATCTCCCAGAGCTGAAGTTACAGATGGTTTTAAACTCCCTGGTGTGGGTGCTTGGAACTAAACTCAGTTTCTATGCACAAACAACAAGCACTCTTAACTGTGGATCCATCTCTTCAGCCCCTGACACAAAGTTTTTCATTAAAAAAAGACCTTTTATTTGCTACATATGAAAAACAAAGAAAGAAATGTTAATATTGCTACTATGTTATACAATTTTTCCAAAGAGGTTTATTGTGGATGAATTTAAAGGTGAAGCAGCCTTTAAATTTGCTTCAGGCTGCCTGCATGTTAGTGCAGGCGCCTATGAGGTTATGGAGCAGCAAGCTTTTCCCTTCCCCATGCTCTGGTTTAGAGGAACAATGCAAAATGGTGAACATCTACCTCGATTATTGAATGGTACAGAGAAAAAACGATGAGAAGGGATTAATTTACTTCAGCTATAGGATGCCTTCATTGATTTCTCTTTAACAGCTTTATTGAAATTCAGTTCATATACCGTAAAGGCCATCTGTTTAAAGTGTACTTTTCTTTTTTGGGAAAACTTTTTTTAATTATTTGTTATGTGTAAGGTTATTGTGCTTACATGTTTGTCTGCTCACCACACACGTGCCTGATTCCCAAAGAGGCCAGAAGAGGGCATCAAGCTCCTAAAAGAGGAGTTACATATTTGTGAGAGGCCATGCAGATGCTGGGAATCAAATCTGGATCCTTTGGAAGAGCAGCTGGTGATCTTAACCACTGAGGCAGTATCATCCCATTTAGAATAATCAAACCGCATGCTCGCTGTCCCACCCCACTCGCAACCCTGTGACATGCCTCTGGCTCTGAAGAGCTGCCCAGTCTGTAGTTTCATATAAAAGATATGTGATACATGTCTGTGGTGGCTGTTCTTGGTTATCAGATTGACTACATCTAGAATTAACTAAAACCCAAATATCTGAGTACCCCTGTGAGAGATGTTTTTCTTAACTAAGTTATTTCAAGTGTAAGATTCACTTTTAACACATATATTTTGAGATGGGAAAAATCCACCTTCAATCAGCCCACAGCTTCTGCACTCAGCCTTTATATAAAAGGATGTGGAAGAAGGACACTCTCTTTCATTGCCTCCTAGCCTTCATTCTCCCTGGCCAGTTGACTTCTTCACTGGCAGTATAACCTACTTTTTCAGGATACTGAAGACCTGCTGAGATATCCATCCAGCCTTGTGGACTGAACAAGAATTGGATTCTTGAACTTTTAATTGGTAGACAGCCACTTTTGGACGAGCTGAACCATTTCCTATAAGACACTCTAATAAATTCGAGAGAGAGAGAGAGAGAGAGAGAGAGAGAGAGAGAGAGAGAGAGAGAAGAAGAAGAAGAAGAAGAAGAAGAAGAAGAAGAAGAAGAAGAAGAAGAAGAAGAAGAAGAAGAAGAAGAAGAAAGAAGAAAGAAGAAAGAAGAAGGAGGAGGAGGGAGGGAGGGAGAAAGGGAGAGGGAGAGGGACAGGGAGAGGGACAGGGAGAGGGACAGGGACAGGGACAGGGAGAGAGATCCAATCCATCGGTGCTGTTCCTCTAGAGAGCCCTGACTGATGCAATGATGCCTGTGTGGCCTCTCTTGGCATACTGTAATGGTTCTCAGTTCACAGCATGGATCACTGTTTCATTTTCTTCCATTGCCAAATACCATCCCACACACACTCATAAAGTGATGCATTTTTTACTGTTACATACTTTGATATTGTGAATAATTCTGTTATTAACATACACATACAAGTTGTGTGGGGAGGGTGTATGGATGTGTGTGCAGAAATAAACCAGCCTATATGCACATATTCAGAGGTGAGAAAAAAGTCTAGTGTCTGCCTATATTCTCTAGGCAGTGGTATTGTTGCCTTGAAACAGGGTCTCTAACAGAGTAAGATGCTTGCCATTGCAGCTAGGTTGTCAAGTCAGAGAGCTCCCAGGGTTGATCTTCAGTAACCAATAAGGAGGTTTAGGCATGCTCAGTCATACACAACATTTTTTTCAATGGGTTCTGGGGCTTCAAACCTGTCCTGTTTCTTGACCACTTTTATATCTTCTTTAGAAGTATTTATATCTTTCCACGCCCATGCTTTTAAATTTGACCTTTGGTAGATAAATTATAAAAATCATTCATAGATCAGACATACAATTTGCAAATATTCTACTACATTCTGCGGTTTGCCTTTTACTTCTCAATACCTGTAAAGCAGGAAAGGTTTCGTTTTGATGGCGATCCATTTATTCATATTTTCCTTTGTTGTTTCGCTTTGGTCATAGTGAAGACATTCTGGCATCATCCATTCTATGATGCATTTTAAATTGATTGACACCTTTGGTATGGTTAAGTAGTTTTATCTAGAAAGTGTGTCTTATTGCTTCATCTATTTTTTTTTGCAGTAAATGCTAAGTAACCCATCAAGAGATCCTTATGCAGCATCTAAGAGCCTGTAATAGCAGAATATAAATGTTTCATAAGGCCCAAGAGCTTCTTTAACCCTGTACAAATATGAGCCCTTGCCATACCTCTCAGGAAGCGTGCATTCTATCTCCTGGCAACACTTGTGATGTAATTTTTTAACATCCTCAACACATGGAGCTAGGACAGCAGGATGTCGATGTGCACCATGCAGAAGAACAAAGTTAGATCTAAATCAATCACTCTACACAAAAAAAAATCAGAGCCATAGCAAGATTAATATGGTAAACATGAACGTCTTACCAGAAGCAATCTACAAACTCAATGCAATCCCTGTTAACATTTCAACACAATTTTCTGCTTCACATGGAAACATACAAACATATGTGCGTGTATGCATGCATGTGTGCATATGCACATGTGCGTGTATGTGCACACGTGCACGTGTGTTCATGCATGTGTGCTCTCTCAAACAAACAGGATAGCTAAAATAGTCCTGAATAACAACATAACTGCAGGAGATATCACCATCTCCCATTTCAAGTTATTCTAGAAAATCAGAGTAATAAAAACAGACAGGTTTTACAATGTAATTGAAATATAGACCCAGGCATAAGCCTGGATACCTATGAACACATGATTTTTTTTTATCAAGAAGCCAGAGGTACGCACTGTACAAAAGGACAAAGGGTGCTGTTCAAACTGGATGGGTGCATGGAGAAAATTGTAAATAGAACCAAATGTATCCCCCTGCACTAAAGAATCAAGGACCACAAAATAAGACCATATCCTCTGAATCTGATAAAGGAAAACGTATGGAATAGTCTTGAATTCGTTGGCACAAGGAAAGGCTTTCTGAACTGAACACTGATAGCCCAGGCTCTAAAATCAAAATTTGATAAATGTACCTCTTATCTATATGGAAAAAGGTGCCATGAACCAGACAAAGTGGCAGGCCATAGAATGGGAAAATATTTTTACTAATACACACTCTTTTTACTAATACAGTAACTCTGATGGAGAGTTAATATCCAAAATAAATAAGAAAGCATGATATTAAGTAAACAAACGATCCAACTTTAAAAATGGGGTATAGACCTAAATAGAGAATTCTGAAAAAGAAAACAAATGGCTGAGAAATGCTTAAAGAAACGGTCAGCATTCTTAGTATCAGGGGCACTGCAAATCAAAACTACTTTGAGATTTCATCTTACACCCACCAGAATGGCCAATATCAATAAAACGAAGGACAGCTCATGCTGTGATGTATGTGGGGTAAAGGGAAACTCATTCACTGCTGGTTGGAATGCAAACTTGCACAGCCACTATGGAAAGCAGTAGGGGTCATCCCCAGGAAGCTGAGAGTCCATCTATCTCAAGATCCAGCTGTACCACTTGTGCATATGTACCCAGAGGACTCCACATCCTACTACAGAGACACTTGCTCATCCATTGTCATTGCTGCTCTATTCATAAGAGCTAGAAATTGAAAACAGCTTAGATATCTACTAGCCATGAATGGAAAAAAAAAGTAATATATTTACACAATGGACGGACGTTATGCTGTTTTTAAAAAATTAAGTTAGCTGGTAAATGGTTGGAGCTAAAAATAAAATAAAATAAATCATCCTGAGTGAAGTAGCCCAGACATAAAAAGACAAATTTTGTATGAATTCCCTTATATGTGGATGCTCCTTGCTAAGCCTTCCATTGTCGTGCTATTATCAGTATGAACACAACCACAACGTGTTATATAGAGTAAGGAGCTAGAAAGAAAGAATATATATATATATATATATATATATATATATATATATATATATATATGAAAGAACATACATGGAATTATCAACTTATGGGAGAGATAGAGCTCCAATTAGTTAGTTATCACTTTCTACAAAGTCAAATCTCTAGTGCTAGGAATGGGTTATAGCTATCTGATTTTCTGGCCAAATGGGACCCTCATACTCTCAAACAACTCAGACCATTGCCAAGGCTATTGGTTGTTCTCCACAAACTGATGGTAAGGTCCTTTTCCTGAAGACAACATTTACATAGCTCATTGAACACAGGGAAGTAGAACTGGGACACACTTACTGATCATGTTCACAGTACTGGAAAGTACTTTGCATGCTTCAAGGGAGATAGCAGAACACCAACCCAGCTACAAACCCTTTGATCTACAAGGGTGACCTAGCTGTGTCATACATCAGTGCAATAATGACACCAATGTTGGAGCAACCAACCACTATCTAACTGGATTTACGTCCCACTGCATGAGATGGAACCAATATTTGATACTGCTCTGGTGGCCAGGAGTCTAAGACTAGATAGACTATGGTCCTAGAAGAAAAGCAAATGACTCCTAATGACATTCTGTTATACACATAGGTCAGTGTCTCACTCAGACACCATCAGAGAAGCTTCCTCCTGCAGAAGATGGGAGCTAATACAGAGACCTACAACTTTACAATGTGCAGAGAGTGATAGACCATGAAACACTGAGTCCTAAATAGAATGTCTTCATCATACCCTCCCCTCAGAGCTCAGGAAAGTCTGTGCTTCTAGACACAACAGGATTAACACAGAGAAACTCACAGAGACTGTGGAAGTACACATAGGGTCTCCACAGGGCAAACCAAATAGAGTCTCAGCACTGTGGTGGGGAAGTGGACATGAGCTCCCCTCTCTAAGCAAGAAGCTATCTCCAAATGACAATCACTCACAAAGGAAATATTCGTTTCCCAAGGGTATTTCACTGGGTAAACAAAGGACACTTAAGAGAAGCTCCAAGCACAGCGGTAGCTAACTAACACTAACACAGAATGAACTCAAAGGTATTGTGGAAGTTTGTTGTTGTTTTTGTTGTTGTTGTTGTTGTTTTGTCTCATATAGCTTTGTTCAGACTTTATTTTTAATCTTACTGGTCTTTGGCTTATATGTTATGGTTTCCAATTTTGTGTCCTTGTGATGTGTGTGTGTGTGTGTGTGTGTGTGTGTGCTGCTTCTTCGTTTCTCCATTTTGCTTTATTCTTGCTTGTTTTCTTTATTAACTTGTCTCTTGTTTGTTTTCTTAAAAGAAAAAGAAAGTAAGCATGGGGTTGGAACGGTGAAAAGGGAGCTATCTGGGAGGTAGTGAGGAAGAAGAAGAAAAACTATGGTAAGAATATATATAATTTTTAAATTATTATATAAATAAATAAAAATCAGATCCAAGTGGATCAGAAACCTCCATGTGAAACCTGAAACATTAAACCTACTAGAAGACAGTAAATAGATTGTGATAGGTACAGGGAAGGACTTTCTGAACAGAACCCCATTTGCTCATGAATTAAGAACAACTGGGAACTCATCAAACAAACATGTTCCTATAGAGCTAGGGAAACAACCAGCCAAGCAAAGAAGAGACCCGCAGAATGAAAAGCAATCCCTGCTAGCTATACATCTGACAGAGCATCAGTATCCACAAGGTACAAAGAACCCAAAAACAGCAAGTCAGGGAAACAAATGGCCCGATTTAAGATTAGGCTAGGCAGTCTCAATAGATAGAGCTGCAAAACAATTCCCACATCTACGGTTCTGGGAACATTTAAGAAGAGGAGCCATGAACATTGTAAATCTCAGAGGATCAGGGGTTTGCTGTGAAATTACATCTGCTAGTGATATTAGAAGCTACACTCATCAGGTCTCACCATCATGACTACCTAGACATGAGCTGAGCAAAGACAACAGACATGCCAAAATGAATGGAGCAAAGCCCATGGGGCCTCAACTTTACACAAAGAGCTACACACAACTAAGGAATGCTGAGAGTAGGAGAAATAGTCTTCCCCCGGGAAGAGCACACAAATGGCTTATCCCATACCAAAAGGCCAACCCTGAAAATATAAATACAAGCAACATTATACAGACTAAAATTGTTATATTTAAGAATGTAGATGTATATACATGCATACATACATACATACATACATACATACATACATACATGTCATAACAATTAGTGAACGAAGAGGCCATGAATTTAAAAGAAAGCAGGGAGAAACATATGAGAGGGCCTGAATGGAGGGGAAACTATGTAAT